>NC_052630.1:93227343-93531301 GCF_016161935.1 Mauremys reevesii
TCACCCCATTTCCCATTACATGGCAGTGTAATGAAGGCATTCAGTTGCAAAAAGAGATTCAGCAGGGTCTATGGGACCCTGATTGATCTCATCAGACTGCTTTCTGCTGTTTTCACACAGGATATTCTCTCCCTTGTGCAGGGGTGAAAGTAACTTAAAGGACTTGCTGGTATTCCAGAGTCCTGCAGAGGGGGAGGGGCCTCAACCGGAAGAGGCGTGGCCTCTATCGGAAGAGGTGGGGCCTTTAAATCCCAGGGCTTTTAAATCAGGATTTAAAGGGCTTGGGGATTCGGCTGAAGTAGGAGCCGGGCCTTTTAAAACACCCCCGGAGCTACCAGCTGCAGAGGCGGCTGGGAGCCCTGGGGTTTAGGCAGGGGCGAAAGTCATTTACATTTCTTACCCATATGGTCCAATCGCAAGCAACCCACCTCTCCTACGTACTTCATGGATCCCTCCCATTGCATGACATAGATAGAGAAAATAAAGCTACTATTACTACTACCAGTACTACTGTCTGTAATAAAACTTTACTACTGGAATAAGCCTGAAAAAGTGAAAACTCACTGTCACATTTTTCTCCGTGTCTTCCCTCCTCCTCCAGCCAGGCTGCCAACACTAGGCTCTGTGCTTTCTCCCTGGCACTCAGCAGCTGCAGGAGCTTCCCTCTAGCTTGCAGCAGGAGACTGGCTAAGGAAGGGAGAAGCCTGCCTCCTGCATAAGAACAGTTTAAACTCAGCTGTTCCCTGCGCAGTTCAGTAACGTTTCAAAGAGGATCTGCAAGTAGTTTGGACATCACAACCATGATCCTCTGCTGGGGAGCGAATGGGATAGATTTGAACTTGGAAATGGTTCCTGATTTTGACTGTGTTTTTTTGTATATAGGAGATCCCCCTCATCCCGGAGGCAGAAAAGAACTGCCCCTGCCATGGTCACACACACCATCCCCCCCTCCCCCCAACAACTGGGAATGAAATTAACAAGGATGCCAGAAATGGCTCCTAACTCTGGGGATTGAACTGCGCAGGGAACAGCTGAGTTTAAACTGTTCTTATGCAGGCAGCAGCAGCAGGCATCTCAGCCAGTGTCCCTACTGCAAGCTAGAGCCTAGAGGAGAACCCCTGCTGTGGGAGGGGGGGGAGGAAGGAGACGAGAAACCAATGTAACAGTGAGTTTTCCCCTTCCACCTGCTTTTATTAGCTCTGGATTTAAGCTGTGCAGCCAAATGCTTGTATTTGTTGTGTATTGGAGAGATCCCCTCATCCCGGGAGCAGAAAAGGACTGCCCCTGCCATGGTCAAACACACCTTCCCCCCAGATACTGCGAGTGAAATTAACAAGGATGCCAGAAACCACTCCTAACCCCCAGGGGCTGAACCACTCAGGGAACAGCTGAGTTTAAACTATTCTTATGCAGGGAGCAGGCTTCTCCCTCCCTCAGGCAGTCTCCTTTTCTTACAGGTCCTCTGTACCCACCCGTACCGGCTTACTTTCACCTCTGCCCTTGTGCTGATTGGTTCTTCTCTCCAAATCCCTCCCTTCTTTCATCATTCCGAACAGCTAATCTCCTCCTAAATAAACCTCAACCTCAGGATTTAAATAATCCCCTAATCACCACCACCTCCCAAAGTCATGGTACTCACATTGCTGTCTGCTCGTTCTGCATGTGCGTTACACATCTTCCCGTTATCCTTTCTTGCCTATTTATACTGTAAGATCTTTGGAGCGGAGACTGTCTATTTTTGCACAGCACCTACCACAATGGGGCCCCGTTCTCAGTTGTCCCCTAGGCACTACAACAGTAAACATGATAAATGGTAATAATAATGAACTACACATAGGCCAGTGGGACCTTAAATTGTAAACTTATTGGGGCAGGGACAGTCTTCAATTCTGTATTCCTACAGTGCCCTGATTGAATCCAGGAAAACAGATGTCTTCCTATCCACCAAGACCTTGACAATGTCCTCCCGACCCTGCAACATCTTACGTCCCACAAGCCTTTCTGGTAACATTCGTTTAGCCTCATGCAATCAGGCTACGATCAGAAGCAGGCTTGGAAAGCAGATTGGGCTAAACAAGACTTTAAAAATAAGCATCTAGTGCTGAATCCCACACAGAAGGTTCCTGGGTTTGACCTTCCACGGTCATCTCGGTCAACTCTGAACCGAATTCGAACCAACCCTGGTAGATAAAGATATCTAATGCACAAATGGAAAGTCAAGGGCCCCCGGTGTGCAAATGTGCTTCCCACAACAGACCTTCGAACATATCACTACCTACTGCCCAATTTATAATTATGAAGGAGGCATTTCTGCAAAAAATTCTTCTACTCCTGATGTAGCCGTTTGGCTCAACCAACTTCAGGTGAAATTGTCGTTGCTGCTCTACATGAGCCGCACGAAAGAAGAAGGGGACTCTAGGTGTTACTGTAATAAATACATAATCATAGTAACAAATAATCCCAGAGACAATTTTTAATGACTCTTTCTTAGCAGAAAGACGATTTGGTAGCTGCCTGTCGCTTTTGGGGGGGGGGAGAGGTATGGGCTAGATATAAGCAAAGACAACTGTCAAAACCAATAAAAATATAAAATTTTCCCTTAGTTCCACTTAAAATCCTCTTCACTGAATGAGACCCTAGAAACAAATGCAACTCTGCAATGTCCTGTATGTAATTATAATTTACTGATTAACTGCTAGCCAGCAGCATCTATCACAACTGGGATCAAATTTCACTGTTTCCATTGTTTCTATCTCTGGATAAGCAATAAGACACTCCCAACACTAACAAATCATTTATTTACTTTAAACAGACTTGGAGTTTACAATTTAGAGGCAGCCAAGATTCCACCACACAGACCTACAGAGGGAAGTTGGAGTCCCTGAAAAATCTGTCAGGGTGAGCTAGAACACAGTCAGAGGCAAACACAATAAAAAAACAGTACAAAAAGGGGTGGGTTATATCCCTTCAGCAATCCTTAAAAAAAAGAGAGAGAAAGAGAGAGACAGAAAAAGCATAAACCACAAATTATGTCTGTTGGCTGTTTCATTGATAAACTCTGTTATAAGCACAATGCTAATGACTATAAGGGACATCCTCTGGGTTGGGTGGCTGCTTGACCGGATCTTGTCGGCATTTGGCTGATTTCCTAACACTCTGCCAAATCCGTGGCATCATTCACTGTTAGGGCTTTTTCCTTCATCTCTTCTCCTCTCCACTTGGCTGTCCAAGGCAGTCAGTATTTCACTGAACCTGCATGAGTCAGCATTAACTGAAGGAAAGTACTGAACAGAGAAGAAAAATGCCATCACTTAAACTTTCCCTTACAAGTATTTCAGGGTCATCTTATAATGTGTGTGCAAGTCTCAGAATGGGGGTGGGTTCCACAGTAACTCTTTTCTTTTCTAGACCAACGTAATATGATTATTTTTTTAATCGCTCCTGAAATCCACTGAACTTCTGTGTTTGGCTCCTGTTGTTAATTTACTTCTCACTAAAAGTCTTACTGCACCCCTTTATGCTCTCCAGACTCTTTATTAACCCTACTGTTGATTGCATTCCCAGGGCATCTACGGGGTTGCGTATAATTTGTCTAATTAAATGTAAAGAAGAGACGTTTGGTGGAGCACTATTTCATCATTTCCCCTCTTCATGCTGTGGACTTTAATGAGGACCTAAAACACCATCTTAACTTGGCTTTAGTTTCAGCCCAGATGAGCTTTGCTTGTTAAGACAGTCTTCACTTGTCAGGAAAAATAGCTTTATTAAGGTCATGGAATGCAGAGGGTTTGATTAAAGCTAATCAAGAAAGCACGCCAGACTGGAGCACCGTGAATCAAGCTTTAGTACAACATGTTTAACATAACTTAACCTAGGCTATCTGTTAAACGCAGATATAAATAAGATCAAGTTACCAAAAAGAATGCATGAACAACACAGGCATATACAGTAACCTGTATACTGCAATATATTCCTTTAATTCAACTCAAGCCACACTTTATATAAACAAGCAAACTTTTCAGTCCTTGTATGATTATTTCTTTCAGCTAGCATTTTAAACTTTGGAAGATAAGTGCCTTGAGTTTGTTCAGACCAGCCTGCCTGTATGTCTGGAAATATGTAAGTGGTAATGCACATATTATTGATTTGTTAATATGAAGGGCTGTTTAAATCTAAATAAAAATAGATTACGATGTGTATCACGTTTCTGACTGATTTAATACCAAGTGGGCGGTATTCACACCACTTCACAATGCCCTTCTGACTTTTTTTGAATACAGTTTTAGAAAGGTGAGGGAAGATTTACAGAAAGCGTAGCAACATTTTTAAATCTGAGGACATTTCTCAATGAACAGGAGATAATCACTCTGTCTCCTTATCATTTTTATCTGTTGCATTTACTTTGGGTACAAGCACCACTGTAATTGAGGATTCGGGGCCATTTTTTCCCTCAGACATCTCATATAAATATAAAGTAATATAGTGTTTCTTTCTTTCAGTCTCTATTCTGCCTACTATTTCCTATTTACATACTGTTTTGTCCAAACAAAAATACAGATTTCAGTGTATGCCGTTGCTAGAAATGAAAAGCCCATTAAGTTAATATTATAATGGTAGATTTATAATATATCTGTGCAGCACATGTAGTTTTATCATTTTGTGATGTCAAGAAATATGAATAATGTTATTTGATTGGATCATTTGAAAAGCTGGGGAAAATATAAACAACAGCTGCATCTCTAGAAGGCTGCCCTGTAGGGCCCCGATTCAGCAGTCTACCTCTAGCCAGCAAAGCACTTCCGCATATGCTTAAATTCCAATGACTTCAAAGTGTGCACGTGATTAAGTACTTTGCAAAACAGAGATGTATTTAAGCACATGCTTAGATGCTTAACTAAACTGGGACCTAAAGGCCTGAGCCTGTGGGAGTTGGGAGCACTCAGAAACTTGCAAGATTGAACCCTTGAGCAGGGATGAGGAAGGGGAGGAGGCCACTGGAGCACTAAGTCTGCACTGCTGTGCCAGTGCAATCCTCTGGATGAATGGAAGTTAGCAGTGGCTGACTCAGCTGGAGGTGGATCTTCAGCAGCCAAAAGATGGCTTGCTATTTTTTACTAATTGAACTGGAGGTAATGGAACACGGGAGCTATAGGGAAACTAGAGAGTTACACACGCTGAGGTTTAAACAATCTGGTTTCAGCTGCAAGAGCAGACTAGCTCTAACATAAAAAGCCAGGATCCTTTTCTTCACTATGGTTTCCTGTGTTAATTGTTTAATATAAAATTGTACAAACGAACTCTGTTAACTTTTTAATTACTACTTGTAAGTCACAGGGTCATTCTAAACAAAATGTCGGCAGCCTTTTTAAGTACACAGGCAATAAACAGCAAGGTAACAGTTTTCAAAAGCACATGAGAATTTAAAAGGTTTTTCAGAGAGAGAGAGAGAGAGAGAGAGAGAGAGAGAAACCCAGCATTATGGACAAGGCTTTTTAAGGATAATTTTCTCCAAAGAAGTTCAGGAACTCCAAACATATACAGGGATATCCTGCTCAGGACAGGGCTTTAAAAAAAAAAAAAATCAAACACAGCCTAAACAAAAAAATTCAACTGCTCCCCAGCTCCAGCTCTGCTGCTCAATGAAAGATAGACAGGAAATTAACAGCAGTGGCAAGGAGGTTCCTGCCAAGAGTGAATTCTGAAACAAAAGACCCTCTATTGTGTAAAAGAATCTGACATCTATACCCTTAGCTATATTCTAAACTCTTGGAGCCCTTTTATATGATCTATGAATTGTTAGATCTTTCCACATTTAAAATGCTCTATTTCCCACCCACCCCCTGCAAAAAAAGAAACGGATCTGCAATTAGATCAGTTTTAACAACAGCAACATTATACTGTTAAATCTCTTACTGCTCCCATTTTATCACTCTATTGGCCTGTCTACACAGTGGGGTAATGTGCTCTACAAGAGTGAGATTTCTAAAGCACACTAATGTTTTGCGCATTAATTGACCCAGGTAGACCCCGCTGTTGTGCTTGAACGTAGTGCGCTTTAACTACTATGTTAAAGCGCACTAGGGAGCCTTTAGTGCACAACAGCAGGGTCTACCATGGACCAATTAATGCACAACACATTAGTGTGCTTTAGAAAACATACATCCCTGAAGAACGCATTACTCCACTGTGTAGACAACTCCTAAGTTACTAGCCCTGACTTTAGTGAAGTAAACAGGATTTTTGCCTTCGCTTCAATGACTGCAGGAACAGGAACAGACCAAACAAATGGTTTAGGGCACCCAGTCTTATTCATTACCAGCTTGGTTTTACCCAGAAACCATCCGTTAGAAAATGGATATTTGTGTTTTACATAATACACTGTAATTATCATGGTACTAAGACTACCCATCAGCGTCAATTAATTATATTTAACAAGGGAGGAATACAGAGTTACAGTCCCACACAAAATTATGTTCTTCAGCTATTTAAATAAGTGCAAGTAAAGAGAGGGAAAAGAACCAGTCGCTAAAGTATCAGCTGTGTAAGTTTGTTGGGAACATTCCAAAACTCTACATCTGCTTGGCAACAGCTCAGAAAGAGATATGGTTACTCTTTTAACAGTAACAGAGCTTTCCCAGGGTACAATATATGAAAAACAGCTTACTCTATAACAGAGAAGGGCCAAGCAGCTCTGCACAAATATATTCTATTCCCTCGCTCTGCAATAAAAATGACTGTCACGTCACCGGACTCAGTTCGACAGCGATGCAGCAGCATCACATCATACACTTAAACGCACACGCGATCCACCTAAGATTTTTTGCAACATAAACAACTTGAGGATTTGGAGATAAAATATTGAAGTTTGTGGTCCCAAAGTGGAGGGGGACATGAGGTTGATGTAACACTGCGTACTAAAGAAAGGTGTCAGCTATGTTTAAAATGGAGTTCTGGTATAAACATTAGGAGGCCTCTTCTCCCTTCTGCGCACATGCATGATTCCTATTTGCCATTGGCGGGAGATAGACGTAAATATCACCAGCAGAACAGAACCCCTGGGCCTGATACTAATCTACACGAAGGCCCCTCTACATTATTCTATCAGTGTGAAAGTGACTTAAAGTGGGTAAAATTATTTAAGGCACCTTTACACTTCCAGGGAGGCGTAAAGGGTCATAGCGTCACTGAGAACTAGGTCCTCTAAATTCTGTCGGGGGAAATACAACATCTCTCCATCAATGAACAAAGTAATTACCACATTTGTTCACCACAAACAACAGATCTAAAGACACTGTTTTTAATTATACCATTAATTGATCTTTTTTTTCAGCTGCTAATTAGAGAGATAACATCAGGGTTACTTTACGAGCATTAGAAGACTTTTGCTTGCGTGGAGATACTTCTGCTGTGGAAAACAGAGGGATTTAGCAGAGAGAGCCAATCACTTTAGGAAAAGAAATGGTTTTACCACAGTTGGGTGCATTTTTATATTTTAATTAATCTTGTTTTAGTAAAAAGAACCTTCATGTGATCTATTTTGTGATTAGAGTTTAGGGCTGGAGTTAGAAAAATTCAGTGAGGGGTAAGGGAGCAAGTGAAAAAGAAATAAAAACAACAACATGCAGCTTACAGAACTTTAAGAGAAAATTCATTCATGCTTGGCACTCTACTTAAAGCACGTGATAAAGAGATCTGCAAGATGTCTTTCCATCACAGGTAGGGCTGTAAAGCTAGTCCACGTAGAAGGGTTTGCATTTTTTTAGCACAGTGGTTTTCAACCTTTTTTCATTTGGAGACCCCTTAAAATTTTCAAATGGAGGCATGGACCCCTTTGGAAATCTTAGACTGTGGTCTGCAGATCATAGGTTGAAAACCACTGTCTTAGCAGAAACAAACCCTTTTAAAGGCCAATCCGACTGTCTTTACACAGGCAAAACTCCCGTTGGCTTCAACTGGAGCTTTGTAAATCAAGGAATGTATGACTGGGCATTTAAATAATACACAAGGAACTAAGGGGCCAGTTCCCCAGCTGGTGTAAATCAGCACAAGCCTAGATGCCGTTTTACAACTAGGTAAAAGTTCTTGTAGCTGCAGGATACTCTGCTGGCATTGCCTAGTGTGACCCATTTCTCAAATGATTACAGCTTGAGTCAGAAACCTGTTAAGACCCAATTAACAAAAAGGTTATGCATCAGTGATGCATGTTTTGTCCGGAACTTTAATTCCACCGTTTCTCCAAGTAAATTCTCTCTCTTTATTTTCTAGTCATTAAGTCTCCTCCCTTGGGTGCCAGTGGTAGCTTTTCTATTGTGTTCTGAAAGAGTTTGCAGGCCAAAAAGTCAAAAGTAAAAGGGTGTTGTTACTTTTTGCTGCTTCATGATGGGGAGAAGAAGAAAAACTCCCCCCAAAAAACCTTGCTGCTTTTGAAATACAGAACAAGTATCAACTAGGGAAACATTTGGGAACCCTGATTGAGGAGAGTGAGCTGGTTGGTTTCTGGGAGGCTGCTCTGCTGTAGCAGCCATGTTCTTACCAGTGCAAGGCATACTTATGCAGTCAGGCCTCTGCTGATAATAGGAGGCAATGAGGATGATTTTATTTGGCAGATGGGTGCTGCTATTGAAGCTTATGCAGTGGTGGGCTTTTGGCTGCCCGAGTGGGTAGCCTGTTGTTTACTGTTTATGGATTTGTCCGTTTTAATTCTTGTGACACGCCCAGATGCTCTAGTGTTCAGCACCGTAAGTGTTGAGGACTGCCCCACCTCCCAGCGCTGTAGAGCTAAACCAGTTTCACATCTGTGAAGGGTGGAAAAGGATTTCACCCCAACAGGAGTTAATTTATGATGTGGACATTTGAGGCCACATTATGCCCCAAAGACACATTTCACAGTTCCTGATTACATCCACAGGAATTGGCCATGCGTATTTGGTGGCAGATTTTGGTTCCTTTCCTTTCTCTTTTCACTCTGAGTCTTTTAAGATTATTGAATTTGGCTCTTTAACAAGGTTACGTGTACATCAAACACTGAAGATGTTCACCAGGCATAGACATTTAGCAATTCCTTTCACTTGGTTATGTACTTTTCATTTTCGTTGTACTGTTGCAACTCTATTCTTCTTTTCCTATCCACTGCATAGTCCACTTCTTACTGAATCCACTCCTTCTTATTATGTGTAATGCTTCCCTAGGTCATTCCACTGTATTTCAGAAAGTTTTCCACAGCCCCCTAAGTGTTTCCACATGACACTATATTCTACAGGTAACTTGAGTTAATGCCATTCCTTAAGCAAAACTCCCCGTAAAATTTTCCACTATCTCAGCAGTACTCTATGTGCTGTCATTAAAGCAAAACCCATATACGTATATCTGAGCAGGATTCATGAGGATGTCAGATTGTTTGGCAAGTCCCAATTATGTTTTATATTTTGTTAAACTTCTTTACACAGGTCTTTTGCCTGCCCATTTAACATAGTGTTTTTACAACCAGAAATATACTTTTATGAAAAATAAACAGTGACAGCTTACAGTACACCACAGGACAGGAGTAGTGTGTATAACTCCATTCTTGTTCATGCTGTCTTCTTACTTTGTTTTGGAATAGTAGCTGTTGAGTTTTGCCATTGATTTCAATGAGAGCAGGAGTAAACCCTAAATTACAAACAGCTGGTCAATGTACCAGCAATGAAAAAAATTTCAGTCCTGCTATCAGCAAAATGGTGATGACGCTTCAGGCTCCTATGAAAAACTGTTTGAGTGCCTCAGCCCTGCATACATACTATTGCACAGTTACACAGAAGGTCTTTATCAATTTGAGTATTCAATCTATGCCCCAAATTCCAGCAACAAAACTGCAGAATACGCATGGAGGAATTTCTTTTAATCTCTAAATATGACGGTATCATTAAAAGCTATATGAATGGCATGCAAATTTGTGCTCCAATAATTGTGTAGTGCTGATGGAGAATATATTTCAGGCAGAGCTAGAATGTGTATTTTTTAAGTGACAAAAAACTTGTATTTTGTAAAAAGAGTACCATTATTACAGTGAATATAGAACATCTGGTTGGTTTCTCCTTTCTCAGAGAGAGGATCAAAGATGGCACCACAGATAAATTATGTCACAACTATTCTGGTTTCAAAGAAATTCCTTTAAAAAGACTGTATAGATTCAAATATAGTAACTGTTGGTCCTCCTGGCTTTGGAACACTACCGGCAATCACACAAAAGCCAAATGCTGAACTGTAGTATTTTGCGTAGCACGCCCCATTGGCTGAAAGGGCTGTTTTGTCAGTGGTTTAATTAATAAGCTATTTTATGATTGGGTAACTTTTTACCTTTTGCACTTCTATCTAGGAATAATGGTCAACTTTACACTAAACTGACATTGTTAGCCATTCCATTAGCTAGAATAAATAGCAAACTTTTAAAATAAAGATGCTCACATGCACATTTTTGTTTAATATACAGTTTAGAACTACAGAATTTTAAAAGTATCTATTACTACCAGACTTATCTTTCGGATTCCCCTCTTCCATAAAAAAGCAAAATAGTTTCCCCTGCCCATTATCAAATTGCTTTTTAAAAACCTGTTAAATGCTCTGCTCTGATTCGAAGGTTTTACACATCCAAATGCACCCCTAAAACAGTTTTAATTCTCTTATTTCCCTGATCTATATTCCTGCTTTCCAGATGGACCATCCGCTTTACACCAATGCTAGCAACAGCTTGTGCACTGTTTGTTTAAAACAAAGATGATGGATTAAATATCATATGCAATGTGAGCAAAGAGGTTAAGGATAATACTCTTCAACTGAAATGCACTGCTAAGCAAGTCTGAGACATGTCTGTAGTTTAAAAAGTTGAAAAAATACAAATAAAGATGGAATTCTAGAATTCACAGTCATTAGGGAAAGCATTTATTTATCTGCCATGAGAATCCTCTCCCTCTAGAAAGAGTTAAAATTGTGCAAAGATATGATCATTCTCCAAATTATACAGACTAACTAACAATTATGTCATTTCACTCAAACATTCATTCACCCATCATGTGCCCAGATTAAACAGTAACACTTTGTTTTAAACATTCTGCTGAAATTAGCAAACCAGCATTTCCTTCACCTATATTTAAGCATTCGGCTCTGCTGAATGTAGCCTCATTTGAACTCAAATGAGTTCAACCAAGAGTTTGCCACTTTTATATAAATCAGAATCAACTGAACAGATATCACGAATTTCCTTTTTGTACAGTGCTTATTTTTGCATGGTTATTAGACTTTGGCTGGCAACATTGTCTATGTACAGCGATATTTACAGAGGTATTTAGATTCTGGGATTTTAAAGCAACAAATTATGAATTTAGGGAGGGGACAGAGAGAGATGGAATTTATCTTATATGCTTGCTTATTTATACTAGGAAAAAGTGACAAAAAGGCTATTTTGAAGACAACATATAAAAAGAATCATGTATAAAATAAAGCAGTAATGTGGTCACACTAAATTGGAGATATAATATCATTTAATGAGATCCTCATCATGAATAGCAGAATACAAATTTTGGGCTACTAACCAGTTAGTGGTTGTCGTCTTTAAAAACAGCAACCAGGGACAGAGGCTGCCTTCTTTCTTTTTTTAATACTACATGCCCCTTGGAAGCAGAGTATCAACCTATCAGAGAGACACAACTGAAACAAAAAATATAAGCTCAGACGTGCAGCATGCATTTGGCATAAACAAATTCTGCTGTTACTGTGCAGATTTTCCAGCACATACAGCAATGGGCACGGAACACGTAAGATTAGAATTTGGGCCACTGAGATGAATCACAACCAGATAAGGTAGAGAACTTTCATGATGCCCATGTCTGGCATGAGTGTTAAAATCTGTAGTGCTAGCAACACCTCCAAGACGCCAGTTTGCTGCCATCCATTTCATGTGACAGGATAGAATATAAGGCAGATTGTGTATCTAATGAGCTACACATACTGTAGATCCAAGGCAAACTCTGGAATACATGTGGTTGTCTAAAACTCTAAAATATGGCCCTTATGGTGTCTTGACTGCCAAAACCACAATTAATTCAATCTTACTGCCACTAATCTCCTTGTATATTACATATGGTTGACATTCTTCTTTAACTCTAGTATTTTTTGCATATGTGTGTACGAAAGTGGAGTGAGAGAGTACATGGAACAGGCAGACAAACAAATAATAAGCTATAATACAAAATGTCCCCATTAGTCACTAGAAAACCCACAACATTTAATAGAAGCAAGTATAGTGTAGATAAACATTAGGACCCATGAACAGACAATAGCAGAACTTTGTCTACTCTGCATGCAGCATATTATATGCACCATTATGTAAGAATGAACCGGATGGGCCTTTCTAATGCTATTTTCATACATTAAACTTAAAATTTAAAAGCAAGACTTAATTTTAATTGATTCCTTTGTTCGCTTGGCAGAGAAGTTCCTTTGCCATACTTTACACTTTCATTCTAGATATTTTAACTTCTGTTGTAGTAATTTTCCATCCATATAAGAACATAGGAACCAAAGAACAGCCATACTGGGTCAGACCAATGGTCCATATAGCCCAGTATCCTGTTTTCCGACATTGCCAGATGCTTCAGAGGGAATGAACAGGACCAGGCAATTTATCGAGTAGTCCATTACATCATCCAGTCCCTGCATCAGGCAGTCAGCGATGCCCAGAGCAGGGGGTTCCATCCCAGACCATCTTGGCTAAACAGACATTGATGGAACCATCCTCCATGAACTTATCTAATTCTTTTTGAACCTAGTTATACTTTTGGCCTTCACAACATTCTCTGGCAACAAGTTCCGCAGATTGACTGTCTGTCGTCTGACGAAGCACTTCATTATATTTGTTTTAAATCTGCTGCCTGTTAATTTCATTGGGTGACCCTGCTTCTTGTGTTATGCGAAGGGGTCAATAACTCTTCTTTATTCACTATCTCCACACCATTCAGGATTTTACAGACATCTATCATATCCCCCTTTAGCTGTCTCTTTCCTAAGCTAAACAGTCCCAGTCTTTTTACTCTCTCCTCATATAGAAGCTGTACCGAATTTCTAGTCCCCTCATTTTTTTTTTTTGCTCTTCTCTATACTTTTCCCAATTCTAATCTATCTTTTTTGAGTCAGGGCGTCTGTAACTGCATGCAGTATTCAAGGCATGGATGTACTATAGATTTATATAGTGGCATTATGATATTTTCTGTCTTGCTAGCTATTCTTTTCCTAATGATTCCCCACATTCTGTTTAGCTTTTTCGACTGCCGCTGCACACCGAGCAGATGTTTTCAGAGAACTATCCACAATGACTCCAAAATCTCTTTCTTGAGTGATAACAGCTAATTTAGACCCCATCATTTTGTACGTAGAGATGGGATTATGTTTTCCAATGTACGTTACTTTTTGTTGCCCAGTCACCCAGTTTTGTGAGGTCCTGTCCAGGCTTCTCCCCAGCTCCAAAGCATGTGCTGCCATGCCCAGTCTTTTCCAAGGAGTTTTATTTCCTTAACAGAGTTTAGTCAACAAATAGAACAACAGTCTTAAATCCTTCCTTGGCCTCAGGCTTCAGGGCCAACCCTCCCACGGATCTCCGGCACTCCTGCTCCTGGCAGTTTCCCAATCTCTGCCAGTTCTGTTCCCTCCTTAAAGCAACAGCCCCAGGGTTGCTTTCCTGAGCCCCTGATCCCTTGCTCCACAGGCACTAGTTCCATTCCGCTGTGGCTTTCCCTCCCCAGGGCACCTCTCTCAGTCCATCCCCCAGCTGCCCATTAGCAGCCCTTAATAAGCCCAGGTGCAGCCCAGCCCTCTTTAATTGGCTGGACTATGATCATCTGCTCTGGTCCAGGGGAGCTGGGCTTAGTCTTGTATCATCTGCAGACTTTTCCATCTCACTGTTTACCCCTTTTCTCAGATCATTTTATGAATATGTTGAACAGCACTAGTGCCAGTACAAAACTTGGGGGACCCTCTGTCCTCTGTGAAAATTGTCATTCGTTCATACCCTTGTTTCCTATCGTTTAACCAGTTACTGATCCATGAGAGGACCTTCCCTCTTATCCCAGGACTGCTTACTTTCCTTAAGAACCTTTGGCAAGGGACCTCGACAAAGGCTTTCTGAAAGTCAAAGTACACTATACCCCCTGGTTCACCCTTGTCCACAAATTCCTTTACACCTTCAAATAATTCTAATAGATTGGTGAGGCATGATTTCTCTTTACAAAATCCATGTTGACACTTCCCCCAACATATCATGTTCATCCATGTGTTTGATAATTCTGTTCTTTACTATAGTTTCAACCAATTTGCATGGTGCTTACCGGCCTGCAATTGACAGGATCACCTCTGGAACCATTTTTTTAAATCGGCATTACATTTGCTATCCACCCGTCATTGGTACAGAGGCTGATTTAAGCAATAGGGTTACATACCACAATTAGCAGTTCTTGTTTATACTGCTCTATATATTATACACTGAAATGTAAGTACAATATTTATATTCAATTTCTTTATTTTATAATTATATGGTAAAAATAAGAAAGTAAGCAATTTTTCAGTAACTGTGTGGCTGTGACACTTGTATTTTTATGTCTGATTTTGTAAGCAAGTAGGTGAAAGTTGCAGGTATGCAAGACAAATCAGACTCCTAAAAGGGGTAGAGTAGTCTGGAAAGGTTGAGAGCCCCTGATTTATGATACACCTCACTTTATGACACACAAATTCTTTGTAAATGTAAATACAGCCTCACACATTGGATATGCTGCTTGTGAATTCACCATTTCCTGTTAATAACAGTTAAAATTAAAACTGGCTCCAGATTAGAAGGCATCTTTTAATTTTTTTTTTTTAACTTTTCAGTAAATCAAAGGGGGGAAAAACTTCAAGAAATGTCTTAAAATTTGCAACTGGATATTTCTTTGATGGTATTTTATTGGTAGTTCCATTTTGTTCCCTTAAACTTTTTCATTCTTCCATTCCAGCTATTCTTAATTTAGTATATGTTTTGTATAAAGACCTACATCAGCTCAAACACTATCTATACCAAATTCACTCTACTTCTTTCTTAGTGCCATCTCATCACCACCAGTGATGTGGTGGAGTTGTGCATGTGGCACAATATAGCTGTTAACAACCATAAGGAAACTCAGAAAATGGAATGGATTACAGACCTAGATATGTAGTAAAACAGCATGAAGTCAAAGATTAAGTTCCCAAGCCAGCTCCACTTGAAGTCATCAGGATCGTTTCCCTACATACACTTACTCCCATTGCTGTGATTAGCTATTACATCCCTTCTGGGAACTGTCTTATCCCGTTCTCATTTCCATCCAATGCCTAAGTTTTAAATATGAAAAATAAAAATCTCAAGAGGACTCCAACAGGTTAAAATTCATATTTTAAAAAAGCACTGTTCCCCAATCTGTGTTATTCTTAAAACTGTATGGCCAGATAATACCCCAACTCGTGCTGCCCCTAAGGCAGGTCACTGCCTAGCAGGCAGGATAGAGCCCTTAGTTATTTTTATTTATTTCTTTTAAATCTGACATTGAGATCGTATACAGGGCACTATTAGTGGTTATCTGCTACACACTGAGGATAGGATTTCCAAAATAATGCTGAGTAATGGCCCAACTCTTCTCCCACTGAAGTCACTGGGAGTTTTAACATTGACTTCAGTGCGATCAGAGTTAGGCTTATACTGAGCACTTTGGAAAACCCAACCTTTAAAGGCTAACATGTTTTTAATTGTATGTTAGGTTTGGTTTCGAATTAGGAGATTGCAAACAGAAGTATGCAAACCAAAGAACTTGGTCTTTATTACTACTTTTTAAACCTCTTATAGCGCAAAAACAGCCAGAGTTGTTGAAAACTAAAATTGCTAATAAAATTTCCGTGTTCCGTGGGGTGACTCTCTGTGCATGTTTCAGTGTAGGGTAAAATCTTACAGCATTTCTGTAACCCTATAAAGTTGGGGGTTAATAACAATGACATGAGACCCTCTCCCCTAAAACCGTAGCACTACTATAACATTTCAAAGACTTCCTTCCTAAAAGGACATGTCATCGGCAAATGGCACAAGAAATCTCTTATTTACTTGCAAGTCCATTCAGAAGACTATCAGTGCTAATAAGTACAGTTCTGTTTATCACTGAAAACTGCCACCTTAATGGGAAAGCTTAATGAGAACAACGGTAGTGTTACTCCAAATGTGTAAAGCTCTTTCTGAATGGCTGGACTGCTGAGGACCGACCGTCAGATTATTTTCGTTCATTTTGGAAAACGCTATATAGTTTTATAGTTTCTTAAACGTGATAAATGCTTTGCGTCTCAAATGAGGAAGTTCACAGCGTTCACATTGGTAAGTATGTTCTTCTTCCAGCTATGTTTAGAAGGCCTTCCTTGCCTCATTATATTATTATTATTATTAAACATATAAATATAAACATATAAAATAATAATTTATATTACAGCAGCGCTCAGAGGCCCTGTTGCGCTAGGCACTGTACATATATAGTCTGTGTCCCAGACTCCCTGCAGTCTAAGTAGACAAAACAGACAAAGGGCGGGAGAAATAAAATAACATTATCCCCATTTTACAGATGGAGAACTGCAGCACAAAGTTAGTTATATGACTTGCCCAAGGTCACACAGGAAGTCTGTGGCAAAACTGGGAACTGAATGCAGACCTCTTGAGTCCCCATTCAGTGTTTTAACCACTAGACCACCCTCTCTATCAGACACCTCTTTCAATATTCTTTTAAGTTTTCTGGATAGTCAGAGCCATGCACTTATTTTCAACCAAACTGGTTGCAGCGAGCTGCAGGATCTGTTGGTTAGATTTTGGTTTGTTTTTTCTCTCCAGAAATAAATGTCTTTGGAAAGAGAAGGAACAAAGCGTGAAGCTGCTAAGTGCACTAAAAAGTTAAAAACACTGTTTTACAAAGATAGTCATAAAGTTGTATGTGGTCTTGCTTTGCTAAAAGGTAGGGAGGAAGAAAAATAACCATAGTACTAAGGCATCACAACTTATCTGTCAGAACTACGGTATATCTACTGTGGTTTTGTGGCCATGATAAGTCCACTACTTTATAGTGGAGGGTCGGAACTTACAGCTTCTGTGGTTTCAATGAAAGCTGAGGGAGCTCAGCACTTCACAGGATGGGGCCCATCTGCAAAGTTGTTAATTAAAGGGAAACTGTATTTTTTTAAAAAAAAATGACAGATTCAACTTCTTGGTGAGCTCATCTTTACTGACCAATACCCACAATGGATAAAAGAAACAGACGTGCCATGAAAGGCCAAAGTAAAAAAACCAAGAAATATCCCATGGTTTATTTTGACTTTTTACAGACTACTTTGTAATGACTTTTCTCATATTTGGCTGCACCTTGCTCTGCAGACAGCCCCATGGATTCCAATGGGACTTTATACGGGGTAAGGGAATAACAAACAATCTGTCCCTTAGCTTTCATAAACTGAAACCACTGTTAAAAAAACAAACTCAACCTTTAGAACTAATTAAATATCAGCAAGAGTTATTTCAGATATACTAATTATTTAAATTAATGCATGCTATCCAATCTACGCCAAATAAAAATAAGGAATGTCATGTAATGCCAATTCTTCTGATTAATGTGATCACAGCTTAGGTTTCTTTACAGTTTCCCTTAATGAAGGACAAACATAAGTTTCTCCCCGCTAAACACTATCCAGCTTCACTGTACTTTCTAGTGCTTTCCCTTGTAGTCTACATCATTCATTCTGCTGAGCAACTATATTCACTTCTGTTACACAGCTATTAATTATCTAGCCTAGTGGCAAGGTGACTGTGCTTTGCCCTGCCAACCAGCGGAACAGATCTGAAAGTTTAGGAGTGTTAAAAGATTTAGGGCCCAGATAAGAGTTAGGTATACATGTGCAACTCCCACTAGCCTCAGCAGGAATGAATGTGGAATAAAAGTAAAGGAACTAAATATCACACTCTCATGTTTCAGATTAATGAATCCATTTAGCCAAAGGCAACAAAGAGTCCTGTGGCACCTTACAGACTAACAGACGTATTGGAGCATAAGCTTTCGTGGGTGCTTTTTACAGATCCAGACTAACACGGCTACCCCTCTGATACTATTTAGCCAAAAGGAGTCAGCTACCCAATTTTGTTTCCCTAGTCTTATCCAGAGTGTCTATATGTGGTAGTGACGTATGGAGTCCCACCTGTATCAATGGGGGAATATATACATCCTCACTCATTTCTGAATGAGAAGGGCAGGGATAATTTAGCATATCTGATATCCCAAGCATGACTCCGTTATAGCGGCGAATAAGTGGGTAACAGACTGGAATAAAAGCTTAAACATTTCACTTAATCTGAGAGCAACGATGCCTGTATAAATGCGTCTTCTTGGGATGGCCAAGGAGTAGATGGTAAGTGCAGTGTCCTAGCATGTGGGGATCAGAGCTCAAGACTCAAACCTTGTCCTTCCGCCTCAGGGGCTGAGAACACAGTAAAGGCAGAGGGGGGTGGGCAAAGGAGTCCCTTACTTTGCTGTCTAACCCATACAACTGGATCAGAAGTCGTACTGACAGGCTCTTGCCGAGGCAGGGGAGTATAAACAAAAGAAGGGGGCAAATCCAGTGAGTCCAAAGGTCCTCTGGAAAGGGAAAAAAAAAACCACGTGCTATCCTCTCCTTGTAACATTAGGAGATAGTTATCCTTAATGTCATTGACCTGCAAGCCTAGGAAGTGATGGTCAAAAATGTAGGAACTTGAGTACTTGCTGGCAAGCAGCATTTGAAATGTAATGGGACAGAAGTGAACACTGACTTTTGTGGGAGATAAATCTGCCCACAGCATCCACCTGTGAATGCCCTGTCTATCTTGATGCTTTATGTAGCTTCTTCTTTCAAGTGCCTCTAAGGAAGGTTCTAGATACAGGAGCATAGTGCTCTGCCCTTAAAATGCTTTTCCACATGGAACTACGGAGAATTGGTTGAAAGCCCAATACCTAAAGTTAAATCTGCACATTTCTGGAACAGATGCCACAGTGACCAACTAACTCACACACTTTTATTCATTCCCTTTAAGCACTTTTCTCTTAAAGGCATGAAGGCATCTGGGGTCTATTCGGCCATCAACATGCAGGGATTTATGTACATTACTCCTATTAGCTTTAATGGTAGTTAGGCACATACAGTAATTTCCCCTAAGCTTCAAGAAGAAAATAGACCCTTATGGATGAAAAAGTTTGCTATTAAGAATTCTTAATACAATGGAAATATTCTGTCTCTTTTAATTGCAATTTACTTCTAAGTGAAACTGCACTGGGTGTGGGAAACCAGGATGCAGTCCAATTCAATTATGCAATCCTTGCCACCTGGTAAGCCTTATTTTGTAAAGAGTACCGTACTAGCACTGGCAGACTCATTTATGTTCAGAATGCAGGCTTTGTCTATTGTATAATTATTGTTTAATGAAAACGAAGGAAGGGTATAAGTCAGATACTCAATTATAATACAATCTATGCAAGAGAATATGAAAATCTTATATATGATACAAGACCCATATTTAGTACAGTTATTTTATTATTATTAATTCATTATGGTCTCTAGCTTACAGAGCTTTCCAACACAGAATTAAACTTCAAGTTTAAAACTAGTACAATATGTGATTTTATTCTGTCTTCCAGGCTGATGCAATTGATCAGCATCCTCACTCTCTTACAAACACAAGCAATAGTTTACATCTGGGGTTGGTCCACTGATTGAATGGGATGTTAAAACACTTTGATGCATAAAGATTTTCATTGGGAGAAACGCACATTCACTTTGACTTAACTAATGAAGCTCTAACAACACAACAGAGCATATGAAAATTTGTAAGTAGCACTGCTGATTGGTCCCACTTTCATTAGTGACTAGAAACATCTACAGCTGACATCTTATCAAAACTGCATGCCATCACTAGTAAAGAACATTCCAGAATAAGTTATCTGTTCCTGGAGACTAATTAACTTTATCTGATTCCAAAGACACCCAGACTTCACTTCTCTCTGTTTCAATTTAAGAACAAACCACTTGAACATTTACTATAAATCTGAAATTATTCAAATCAGTCTTTACATGTGTGCGGATGCTAACGAAAGGTGTAACATACAGGTTAACGATGGCATAGGTCACAGAAATGCTACTTTCTGATGCAGAATAAACCGTTAATACTTTAGTTTCATAATATTCCAAAACTCTGTCACCACCTTGATCTTTGTTTTGGTGAGTAAAATAGCAATAATCTCAATCACCTTAATGCTGACATCTAGCCATTCTTTCCACAGTTACCCTACCTAGCCGTACACCTAGGGTCTAACAATGGACAAAACCTCCATAATATTTATACAAATTGCAATAATTATTTTTCATAGACTCATAGAAGATTAGGGTTGTAAGGGACCTCAGGAGGTCATCTAGTCCAACCCCTGCTCAAAGCAGGACCAACTCCAACTAAATCATCCCAGCCAGGGCTCTGTCATATTTTAGCTATATAAAGATCCTGTAACTTGCCAGTGAACTTGCCTTAACGTAACCAAGGAAACAAGTACCTGAGGGAAAGACTCACACTAGCTCAGTCACTTTGGTTCAAGCCCTAACCATTCCCCTGAACTATGCCAGGTAATAACCATAAGTCATATGTGCAGCTGCAACGGTGCTAGTCAACTCCTTCCTGATCATGTCATTGGACAAGGTCTTTCTAACAGGCACCATCAATATTTAGTTATAAGCCTAACAGACCTTGAAGCCAAAGTCCTGAAATAGGGAAGGTCAATTCTATTGCCACTGAATATAGAGTTAAAACTTTATTTGCAGCAATTTTTGTTTGTACTTTTTCAGGTAACATATTGGTATATTAAATATAGTACAGCTAAATACACTGACATGTTATTCCAAACCGGCACATGGTAAAGAACTATTTAACTTCTGAAAGCCAGATGCATTCCTCAGTTTTCCCTGAGTTTATTAGGCTACAGCATCAAACCAAATGTTTACTGTGACCTTGGAAAGTCTGAAAACACTTGGAGTATCAAAAGAGGACCAGTCAACTCTGCTGTATGTGTACTACTTAAAGCGAATGCTAAGAAAGGATAAAATGTTTCTCGTCAGTGCAATTTTCAGTGCTACACTTTAGCCTCTTTACATTACTTTGCAAGCCCTCTTTTTTAGAAAACAGAGCTTTCAAACATATTAGATATGATCCTCCTCTTCCAACAATTTTATTCCAGTGGAGTGACTCTAGATTTGCACAGGTGTAAGTAAGAGAAGAATCAGCCCCACCAATCAGATAAGTTTTACTAACTGTGGGAAATGATGCTGAATCACTTTTTGACAGTTTTATGTATCTTTGATTCCAAGAACAGGATGTTTTTAAATGTTATATCCCATAAATAAAAAGAGCACATCCTATTACAAAAATATAACGTATTAATTGATAGTATAATTTCAGTTTCTGTTATAGCTGAGAGACATAATGAACCTGCCAATTTTTCCTGAAAAGTGAAAACTCATTTCTCTATTTTGGACAAATAGGGTTAAGCTTCTTAAGTAATTCTTTGTTGTTTTGACTTCAACAATTTATGCAAATGAGATGTTAATTAGGGTAATTGTAACTTAAATTATGCTTGTGTAAACCTCGCCATTGGTAGGAAAGTGTGGGAATCCAGACAACTGGTATTTAAAGCAGCTGTACTAACTCACTTCTGAAAGCAAAGCATACCAAGATCACTTTCATGTCTTTACAATTTGTTTTTATGAGGTGATAACATTTTTACAAATACCATCATTTTTGCTTTTTTATATTGTAAGTGACAGTCTGACATTTTACAACTGGCTTATTGAAAACAAGAATTGAGCACTCTAGCTGTAACGGACATTAACTGCTGAATAGAGATTCAGATGCTAATGAGGTGAGAGGGGCTCCAGAAAGTTTTGATAAATGCTACACACACTCTAACTAGCAGTGAATGTGGGTTGACAAAGAACATCTACACCAGGGTTCAATAAAATGTAACCCTTTAAATTAATCATACTGGCAGTATTTAATAGAATGCACAACAATCTCCTTTCTGATGGCTATAAAGCTGAAAAAATGCAAAGTTTCAACAAATGAACGTTCCCACATTTCCCTCTTCACACTGCTACCTTAATTTGAACTTGTACCACTGTTAAAAAAGGGGTAGTTACTGTAAATAACAAAGTAGGAAGTTTAATTGTATCTTTGAAAGCTCTTTTTTCACATTTATTTGTCTAGATTCTACTGAGCAAACACTCCTGAGCCCAAAACTTTATCATCAAAAAGCATAACCAGTCATGCCAAAAGGAAAGTCTAAGAATACACAGTATGCAGCAAGAGGACCTTCAATCAACAATTTTCTGCTAGGCCTTTTTCAACCATACTTGGTTATTTTTCCCCCCCATAGGTTTTACTGTATTTTAAAAATAGCTTGAAGGAAAATATAACAGGATTCTAAATCAAAATCCTACCATGGACTAAAACCTGCAAACCTCACTCAGGCAAAAAAGCCTCATCAACTTCACTGAAATGTTGTCAAGGTTAAGACTGCAGGTTTGGGCTTTACACTCCCAGACTTCAGAGTACAGCGACATAAAAAGTTTCTTTTAGGTTAACTCGTTGATTTATTTTTACTCTCCCAAGTTATTATATTTAACATTCACAACTCAATCAGATTGATTACTACACATTAGCTTGTAGGATTCCAGGGGGTAAGATGGTTCAAAGGATCATCACATTTCTGAAACCAGTGCAATACACCGACAAGTTATTTCTTCTTAAAGTGACAATCTCTAATATCCTTTTTGGTTTTAGCCAATTTTAATCTTGGCAGGAAGTGTAAATCTGTGCACTCAGCAGCATTACAGGCTTGCTGGCTGTCAAAATTTTGTCTCAGCCAATACTTGAGTGGTATTCTTGTCATTTCACGGAGGTAAGAAACTTCTCAGGCTGACATATAAAGTCTCCTAAAATAGTGAGTTATGCTGAAATGTAGACAAACTTACCCTACTAAGTGAATTTCAAATACTTTTTAAAACACACATAACTATACAGTCTTATTCTATAATAATAACTGAGTTGTTAAATAAAACAGAACTAATTCAGCTCAAGAAATTTTATAGATCAATTTAGATATTGGGATAAATAAAACACGTATCTATGAATGAACATGGAAAATAATTCCATGTACAGTATCTCTCTTACTGTTTCTATACCTTGTAAGCTTACTATAGTAAGCACTTTCAAACTGAGTCACTGCTACCATTCACTCCTCTGAGACTGATTATTTAAACTGATATCTTTACCCTTCTGTAGGCATCAGTTATTATTCAACTTTTTGTGTGTGCAGAAATTCTAACTCTCAAAATATGAACAAGTCGAGAAATGTAGGCTGAGGTTTAAAAATGGCCATTTAGCCAAATTGCATACCTGTGCTGTGTCAGCTATATAGTAGATTCATCTCATTCCATTGGTCTAATGGATGGCAATTGAATTTAATTAGCAAAACTACTCTGACTTAGTCTCATACTGTGCTGAATGTAATGAAATCTTTCCTCTTTTTTTCCCCTTAAATAAAGAATGTCCTTAACTCCACTCCACTGTTAGAATATTAAAAGCTATATATGTTACACTTAAGGACAGAGTACTACCATTCCCTTTCACAAGACTTAAATTTAGTTATTGTATTACACCACATAAAATAATATAAAAGATACTTTGGTAGTTACACACAGTATAGATTCAATTACCACGATGTCACCATTAAAAGCACTTTTATAGTATGAATAAAATGCAAATCCTCTTTATGGATCAATACCAGAAGCATAATTCTAGACTTCATCCTGAGTAGGAAGTTAGCCTTAATAAATCATCTTCATATATTTAAAAAGGTACAAAAGATATTTCTTTGGAAGTATTTCTTTAAAACATACATTACACTCAGGCTGCCATATTTCTCCTGTGCTAATTCTTTTTAACTATACAGGCCCAGTCCTTCCAATGTTGCCTGGGCAAGGCTCCCTCTGAAGTTGATGGGAGCCTGGCAAACAAAGAGACTGCAAGACTGGGGCCTATATATTTAAATACACCTTTAAGATGAGAACTAAGAACAAGAAAATGAGCCACGGCAGTATTAAGCTGCACAATTTTGTGCACGCAGCTCTGCCTTTATTTATCTAAATGTTGTGAATCTGACAAAAAGAAGTGTTCAGTAACTAAATAATCTCACCAAAATAAAATTTAGAGAAAAAAAAATTCTTCCTAATAGATTTTGAGGGAATATTACCACTAGGTCTAACTTTTGCCTGGCCGGGCACAGTGAGAGAAGTTCCTATGATTGATTATTGTGGTATCTCTGTATCTTTGACTTTGAACCATAACCTTTTTTAACGCACAATGACAGTTGGGACCTACCATTTGCCATCTGTAGAGATGGAGGGGGAGAAAAGGACTTAGCTTACATTAATCAACCAATTAAGAACAGACTTAAACAAAACACTAAAGCATAATAAAAACCTGACTGCTTAATAGCCTTCTACTTTTAATAGTTGCCTTCCTGCCGTCTGCTTCACAAGAGTAGCACTGTTCTACTTGAGCCTTAAAATATTTGGGGGGAATGGAACAGGGGACAGAAACTTGTGCACTTTAAGGGCCCGATTCTGTAAGCCATTTAGCAATCTGAAGTGAAGATGAGGGACCTCAGTATCTCACAGGATCAGGCTCTCTGTGGGGAAAAAAACTATGTTTGGGAACAGCAGCTGTAAATCATACTGATAGAATAGGAAACCTGACTCTTACCTCAATTACAATCATTACAGAATTTTGCTTATACATAAAATTAGTAACTAATCAAAAGATACAAATCACAGCTTCAATAAGAATTAATGTTTTCTTTCCAAGCTCTCAGCACTATGTAGGCATGTAATATATTTTGTCTCCACATTCTTCATCACCCACAGTAGCACGACACTACACACCAAACATGAGACTGGTCACTGAGGGCCTAATTCTGCTCTCAGCTACACCGACACAGGTAGAGTAAATCAGTCAAGCCCAAGGTATTTGGAGCCCAATTCCGCTCCGAGTCACAATGATTTCAATCTGGGGTAAATCCAGACCTCCAGAATTTACACCAGTGTAACTGAGAGCAGAATTAGGCCTCAAATGCTTAGACCTGGGTAAGTGGAGACTTGAGCAATACTGAGGTAGTATGCTCTGTGTTAAAGGTGGAGGGTGACCCAACCTTCTCAACAGCAAACTTAGGGCAGGTCTACACTTAAAATGCTGCAGTGGCACAGCTGTAGCACTTCACTGAAGACACTACTATGCCGACAGGAGAGCATAGTTAATCCATCACCATGAGAGGCAGTAGCTATGTCAATGGGAGACGCCCTCCCGTCAACCCAGTGCTGTCTACACCAGGGGTTAGGTCAGTATAACTGCATCGCTCAGGGCTGTGGATTTTTCACACCTCTGAATGACGTAGTTATAGTGGTGTAAGTTTATAGTGTAGACCTGGCCTTAAACCAATGGGAGAGGAGAGAGAGAGGGAACATCTGAGACAAAAATAATACAGGATGATCTAATCCGGACTTGCAAGGTGTTTAGCTTTGATTTATATTTGGGAATAAGGATCAGCTAACATGTGGAACTCTTCATATTCACAGGGAAACATTTGGTGATGGAGAGATTAGTGAAGTGTCCTGATCCAGATCTAAGGCTAGTTAATAAAAAAAAAAGAGAGACAGAGAGACAGATTCTTTTGTTCCAAGACATTTTCAAGGCCAGGCATAAAAAGCTGACTGCTACAACGAGAAAAAACTATAATCAATGAAAACCTAGCTCTCTCCACTCTCTCTCTCTAGTACCAATCAAAGCAACTTTTAGTCACTGGAACTTTAGGACTTCTGTACTCAGTGGAATGATACTACAGGGAAGCTAATTAATAACAAAGATTGATAAAAAAATAAAACATTTATATAAGAATGAATCATCTATGAACCAAATTATTTTATATGTACCCAAATAATCCCCTTTAACACATAATAAATTGTAAATAAAACTGGCTATTTTCTTTGTGGAAGGTAAAATACATTTATGGGATATCTGTAAAAAAAATGACTCAAATTCTTCTCATTAAAAAAAAAATACCAGGCTCCTAAAATAAGTGCTTTTTTGTAATTATAACAACTGAAATTTGGAACAAACTTGCACGACTTGGCCGACATGATCTCTCTCACACACACACTGTTTATAGTTCCTTTTTTATTACTTTGTGTCTTTTTTAAAAAAACAATTACATCTTACTTCTGGAAAATTATTGCACTGAAATCCAGGGTAATTTATCAAGCTGCCACATATTTTCCCCTTATCTAACCTTTCCTCCCTTTTAACATTCCAAGAAAATACAGAGAGAAATTTGCTTGGTCACAAGAAGGATCTTTTTGTGAACTTGATAAAACTTTACCAAGTCTGATTTCACAATTTCTTTATGAAACCATGGTGATCCCATATCAGGATAGTTAAGAATTACAAAAATAACAATAAACTAAGAGTTTTAGAAGGTGTATTAATCTTCATGGTTCAGGGCATGAGGCAACCTCTAACTAATGGAGTGGGGAATTTTTTTCCTTTATATTCCTCTGAATGAAAAAATTAAATTAATAAAAGCTAAATCGGGGTGTGTCACTGTCTTCAATGAAGTCAGGATTTCACCCAAAGAGACTGAAATATGTTGTCTACAGGGGAGAAGGCCTTGAGTTCAGATGGGTTCTCTCTCCTTGAAAGGCTGTTTCACTACAATCAGAGGGCTATGACTGAAAGAAAATATTTACACACGAAGGCCTAACAGAACTATCAGAACCAACATGGCACACGCAGGAACTGAGCTAAGTTCAACATCCAATTCTATCAATGCACCCCTACTTTTTACGTCTTTTGCTCCTCTTCAGCAGAGGCTGAATCAATCGTACCAAATTACACCACTCTGTGCATGTGACGGTTGTGTGCTGTAGACCCCACTAGAGACAAGGATAACACCATGAGACTCAAGGGATGGATTTAAACCCAGATCCTCAGAGGGGAAAGCCTAAATTTAAAAAAAATATTTTCAATAAGCAGAAGCAGAGATTTTTCCAGAGGCTACATACTTACAAAGAACCCAGTCCTTCTCTCACTGAAGTTCTGCTATTTACTTCAGTGGGAGCAGGTTGGGCACCAAATAAATAGACATAGCAAGTCTGGCAAACAAGTCTGGTTAACAGCTGGTAAAACATGAAATAAATGAAAAATTCTTCACATAGTAAAATGTTGACTTATACAAGGGCTACATACCTTTTTTAAATTATCATATAAATATTTAGGGCCCAATCTTGCATTCTTTCCACATGGAAAACTCCTATGAGATGCATGGGCCCCTCCTAAATTCTTGGCCGATCGTGGCTCCCACTGGAGTCCCAGGCCAATGGGGGCTGTGGGAAGCGGTGCGGGACGAGGGATGTGCTGGCCGCTGCTTCCCACCACCCCCATTGGCCTGGAGCGGCAAACTGCAGCCAGTGGGAGCTGCGATCGGCCGGACCTGCAGACACGGCAGGTAAACAAACCAGCCCGGCCCACCAGGATGCTTACCCTGACGGGCCGCATGCCAAAGATTGCCGATCCCTGGTCCAGTGGTTAAGGTAGTAGCCCAGGACCATACAAGTACTTTAGATATACATAACTGTCCCCATTTTGTGTATAAGAACATGAAGAATGGCCATATTGGGTCAGACCAATGGTCCTTTTAACCCAGTATCCTGTCTGCCGACAGTAGCCAGTGACAGCTTCTTCAGAGGGAGTGAAATGGAACTGGACAGTTTATTGAGTGATCCATCCCCTTTCATCCAGTCCCAGCTTCTAGAACTATTTTGCATTTTTAACTTGTTCCCTGTCCCATTGTCATGTGCAGCCTAAGGTGACTCTAAAACAATTCCTCTTTACCCTGCCTGTCAAGTTCGCATTTTGAACGTGGCTGTAAGTGCTGCAGGACCATTTATACTTCATTTGTCCTACCTGCCGAGGTGCAATTAGGATCTATATCAGTAATGAATCGGACACTCGAGCCAGCATAACTGAAATTCAGCATCTCGCTCCAAACTCACATTTTTAATCCCTATCTGTGACTTGAACTCATAGTACCAGAGATCAGGAAGTCAAAGCACTAAAGCTGATGCATTAGTATATTGAACTGGCTTGCTGGCAAGCAGCACAATTTAGGATGGATTCCAATTTAAAACACAAGCAATCAATTCCCAGGTGCTAGGCAGGGAGTCAGAGATGGGGGTATTCTAAAGCAACGCATTCCCAAGCAAAGAGAGAGGAAACAGAAGAGGAATAGAATGACATCATTGAGGCTCACAGGGTGGCTGGACAGTAAGTTTGTTTGTGGAAAAGCACAGTATTACTGGAGCCTATTTATTATTAAGGCAAGTGCTTTCATCTATTGATGGCATTTAGAAACAGTGAGCAGAAACACCAAGTAATGGATGAACAAGGGGAACTGGATAAGGACAAAAGCTGTGATGATGTCAGTTGGGAACTAGATGAGATGCTCGGGAAAACATCGTCCTGCCTAAGGTTAAAAATGGTAAGGGTCGTATTCAGCAGTACCCTTGAGTCAAGGCTTTCAGAACCTGGGCGGTTTTCTCTACTTTATGATACTGTGGCATATTCTGCCCTAAGTGCCACTGGCCATTGGTGGGGAAAGACCCTGATAACACACCTGGTGATGTTCTGCTAAGCAAGGAAAGGCTGGATTTGGAGGGAGCTGCACTTCCTGTGTGGCAGAGCCGAGACCCACATACGCTTCCTGCGGAACTGCATATATGGATATTTGCAGATTAGTCTAAAAGATCTGCCCCTGTGTGGCTTTTCCAGTCCTTCCATCCCCATCTGTAGAGGAGGCATGTCAGGACTCCATGGAACACCTCTGTACAATATCTGCCCTGTGGATCTCCCTAGATCCTCAGGCTGGGTGCCAGGGACTGGATTTACCACCAAGGACAGAATCATTAAGTGTTTTTAAATTAATGTAAAATGTCAAATGTTTTGCCCGTCTCAGTGGAGTTTTTTGAAATGATGACACCCCACAAGCTGAATCCAGTTTACTCTGTTGTTTTCACTTCTTGCAAAACAAAGAAATCTGTTTTCGATTTCATGAAATTCGACGTGTTACCGTGACTAACTCGGATCCAATTTCATTTGGAGTACTGCAAAGTCTTTATGACAATTGCATGCCACTGGAAATATAGCAAAAAACATGTGCTTAATTACCTTCTTTAATAATTCCATGACATATAATTTATTAAGCAATGTCTTTAATGGTAATCAAAATCAGAACTACAAATATGCACAGACAGTTGCACTTTCTGGCTAAATAGGAGGCAGAGAGTGAGCACTAATGATGCACCAACCACCTCTACCCAAAAATACACTGCTTAGTAAGATCACCAATTTAATGATTTTTGTATTTCATTTATCAGCCATGTAGTCGTCATTCTCCTCCCTATCACCATCTGTACACACTTTCCCAATAGACCATCACAGCTGTCCTGTTTCTCACACACAGTACCTTTTATATTCTTCCCAACTGTTTTTAATAATTGTTCTGTGCATAGCACTGTACTTCCTTTGTTTTCTTTTTTTTAAATACAAAAAAGAGATATAATCCAAACAAACAGGTCATCACAGCAAACAGCATTTGGTAAAGGCAGACAATTAAAATGTTAAATGACTCAATGTTCACTGATCTCTCTTAAAGTTGTACTGGCCCTAGAGTATAGCCTAATGTAGGGCTAGTATTAAGAAAATAGTTCCTTAAAAAGCTGAAAAGTTAAAAGCTGAAAAGTTAAAAGTTAAAATATATACTAAAGTATGTAATGATGATGGATTTGTGAGACAGCTCTGCCTCATCCCCCTTTAGGAACTTATTCTTACTAATAATAAATCTTGCTTTACACTTTTACAGTGGCATCTCAAAACACAATTACTGTGTTGGAAGGTATTACTGAACCCATTTCACAGAGGTGCAGAGACACAGAAAAATCTAGTGATCAGCCTCCCGACTTCCACTCCCTTGCTTTGACAGCTAAACTACCTTGACCGCTAATAATAGCTACATCAAATGGATGTAGCTAATATTAGCTAAACAACTAGTGGGGCCACTGGACAATCGAGATGCTAAAGAAGCACTCAAGGACGATAAAGCCATTGCGGAGAAACTAAATGAATTATTTGCATCAGTCTTCACTGACGAGGATGTGAAGGAAATTCCCCGAGCCATTCTTTTTAGGTGACCAATCTGAGGAACTGTCCCAGACTGAGTGTCATCAGAGGAGGTTTTGGAACAAATTGATAAACTAAACAATAATAAGTCACCAGAACCAGATGATATTCACCCAAGAGTTCTGAAGGAACTCAAATGTGAAATTGCAGAACTACTAACTGCAGTTTGTAACCTATCATTTAAATCAGCTTCTGTACCAAATGACTGGAGAATAGCTAATGTGATGCCATTTTTTTAAAAGGGCTCCAGAAGTGATCCCAGCAATTACAGGCCAGTAAATCTGACTTCAGTTCCGGGCAAACTGGTTGAAACTATAGTAAAGAATAAAATTGTCAGACACATAGAGGAACATAATTTGTTGTGGAAGAGTCAACATGGCTTTTGTAGAGGGAAATCATGCCTCACTTATCTACTAGAATACTTTGAGGGGGTCAACAACCATGTGGACAAGGGGGATCCAGTGGATATAGTGTACTTATATTTTCAAAAGTCTTTGACAAAGTCCCTCACCAAAGGCTCTTAAACAAAATAAGCAGTCATGGGATAAGAGGGAAGGTTCTCTCATGGATTGATAACTGGTTAAAAGATAGGAAACAAAGGGTAGGAATAAATGGTCAGTTTTCAGAATGGAGAGAAGTAAATAGTCAGGGGTCTGTACTGGGACCAGTCCTTTTCAACATATTCATAAATGATCTGGAAAAACAGTGAGGTGGCAAAATCTGCAGCTGATACAAAACTACTCAAGATAGTTAAGTCCCAAGCAGACTGCGAAGAGCTACAAAAGGATCTCACAAAACTGGGTGACTGGCCAACAAAATGGCAGATGAAATTCAATATGGATAAAAGCAAAGTAGTGCACATTAGAAAACATAATCCCAACAATACATATAAAATGATGGGGCCTAAATTAGCTGTTGCCACTCAGTCTTGGAGTTATTGTGGATAGTTCTCTGAAAACATCCACTCAATGTGCAGAAGCTGTCAAAAAAGCAAACAGAATGTTGGGAATCATTAAAAAAGGAATAGATATGAAACAGAAAATATCATATTGCCTCTATATAAATCCATGGTATGCCCACATCTTGAATACTGTGTGCAGATGTGGTCACTCCATCTCCAAAAGGTATATTGGAGCTGGAAAAGGTTCAGAAAAGGGCAACAGAAATTATTAGGGGTATAGAACCGCTTTTGTATGAGGAGAGATTAATAAGACTGGGAGTTTTGAGCTTGGAAAAGAGATGGCTTAGGTGGGACATGAGAGAGGTCTATAAAATCATGACTGGTGTGGAAAAAGTAAATAAGGAAGTGCTATTTACTCCTCATAACACAAGAACTAGGGGTCACCAAATTAAATTAATAGGCAGCAGGTTTAAAACAAATAAAAGAAAGTATTTTTTCACACAATACACAGTCAACCTGTAGAACTCCTTGCCAGAGGATGTTGTGAAGGCCAAGATTATAAGGGGGTTCAAAAAAGAACTAGATAAGTTCATGGAGGATAAGTCAATCAATGGCTATTAGCCAGAATGGGTAGGGATGGTGTCCCCAGCCTCTGTTTCCCAGAAGCTGGGAATGGATGACAGGGAATGGATCACTTGATGATTACCTGTTCTGTTCATTCCCTTTGGAGCACCTGGCATTTGCCATTGTCAGAAGACAGGATACTGGGCTAGATCGACCTTTGGTCTGACCCAGTATAGCCATTCTTGTGTTCTTAAGCATGGCCTTTCATCCCAAAGGATCCAAGAGTATTTCACAGACTAGACACATATGGCATTCCTGAAATGCAACCGTAAAACAAACAGTACACAGCACCTGCATGATGGAGGAATTTGGGCCCAGAACCCTGGAACAAATATTTACTCTTGCAAAAGGCTCGGTGGTATTTTTATGTCCATGTAGAATCATTATACAGTCTCTCTTTCCTTATGTTTGTTATCATGAGAATCATTATAAAATAACAACCAAACTGAGTTGGGGAGGAGGTGTAAAAAGACCCACCTAAAATAAAATTCATGGAACTCAATATAAGTAATTAAGGAGGAAGAAGGGCTGAGCTGGTTCTTCTGGGATTCAAACTAGTGATTCCATGGAGTCTTAGGGTATGTCTATGCTGCAATTAGATACCTGCAGCTGGCCTGTGGCAGCTGACTCCAGGTTGGGCTAAGGGGCTGTTTAATTGCAGTGTAGACATTTGTGCTTGGGCTGCAGCCCAAGCTCTGGGACCCTTGCCACCTTGCAGGGTTCTAGACATCAAGCTCCAGCCCAAGTGCCTATACCTCAATTAAACAACTCGTTAGCCTGAGCCCCATGAGACCAAGTCAGCTGGCACAGACCAGACACGGGTCTCTAATTGCATTGTAGACATACCCTGAGTGATTCAGACCTGAAATCTGGCCCACTAAAATGGCCCTATTAGTAAAAGAAAGAACATTTATCTTTAAATAGAGAAGAAAAGAAAAAAAAAACACCTTCAGCAGTGGTTAAGCCAAGAAACAGCTATGCTAGAAAACTTTCAGGAAAAAGAGGAAACAGAACTCTTCTGAAGAGCCACAGGAATCCAGCTACTGCAACATCTATTCAGTGGAACAATCTATTATGAACCTCCCATTGAAGATGATGCACAAGAATCAAACTTGCAACTTCTGGTAAGTGAGATGAAACGGAATGTTCATGTTGTTAAAAAAAATAACAGAGGATGACTAAAAGTGGACACAAAAAATGTTCATGTTCCAACAGAGATTAGCAATATGGAGCTAAGCAGTATGGACAATAAAGGAATAAGTATTACAGATGACAGATCTGCGATCAGACTCTGGCAAATAGCAGAACTGAGTTCCAAAGTGAACTGTCTCACAGAACACTTAAAATGCTGGTCCTGAGATTTACAGGGTTGTTCAAAAAAAGATTACTCTGAATTTTACCTTGCACTGGGTAAGTTTTTCCATATAGATTCTGTCCAGAGCACGCCCCAGCATACTGAGAAGGGGATGTGCATATATCATCCAACACCTTGCACACATGTGCTAGGCATCAGCAGTGAAGAGACCTTATTCAGAGCCCAGTCTGCATACAGAGTGATCTCTCTGCCCCTGTAGAACCTCCATGACTGCAATGGGATATCACGGACATTGATGTAGGCCTGCATGTTCTGGGTTTGAACAGGTATGGGGACCAATGCCTCAGGGTCAGGATTTAGGCACAATGGTGGAGCAATGCAGGGGAACTTGCACTGTTACTGCCCTTGCTGTTTCTATTCTATGGGGAGAGGGTTTCAATCTCCAGGGCTGTCCATTTCACAGCATAAAAATTCACTTTTTTAAATAAGAGGATATATTTAAATCATATATTTAAAATAATTATTCCACTCTTGTAAATAAATACTGAGATTGTGATCTGTAACATTTGAGCAGAACAGCTTTAGAGCTTAAAACTGGGTTCTGAGCATATTATTTTGTCCAGGTATCACACTTACATATCCAATGCCATGTCGCAAAGAATGTACATCCTCAGGACATTCTTCTCAGACTGGGGTGAAAATCTCTAGAACAGCATCTGTCTCTATAACATGCATATTAATAAATGAGCTACAGAATCTAGGCACCAACAAGCACTGGAGTTAGCTAAAGTGTCAGTGATCCATCTCCAAAGAAGAGCGACTTCTTGACCATGAAAATACCACCTCCTACCTAGCCAGCCCAGTGGTCTTTCCAACTTACCTTACTTTTCAAAAGACATTTTTATGTGCAAATATAAATTATCACCAGCTGAAAAAAATTAAAAAGCTTTACATAAACACTATGAAGCAGATTCTCAGCTGGTGAAAATTAGCACAGCTTCACGGAAGTCAGTAGGCCAACTCTAATTTACAACAGTAGAGCATCTGACCTTCTAAATGGTCAGCAGAAATTAAAACAAACCCCTCTACATTTGAACCAGCCACTCACAATACCTTAAAATAATGTAGGAACTGACTTTGCAGCAAAGCAATCAATGAAAATAGGTTTGCCAGATATTTTTTATGAAGTCGTTGTAACATCAAGGAAAGTCCTCATCACTGCACAATCTTTCCCCAACAGGGATTACAACAACAGCCACTGCTTGCATCCGAAGAAGTGGGTATTCACCCACGAAAGCTCATGCTGCAAAACGTCTGTTAGTCTATAAGGTGCCACAGGATTCTTTGCTGCAACAACAGCAATAGTTTTGAACAGTATCCAGCTACAAAGAATTCATTCTTATAAGTTATTTGAAACTACTTTGCTTAAATAGTAAAACCTACCACTTAAGAACAACAATCCAACTGAATTAAACTGAAATTTCACCCTGTGTAGTACCAGACAGGGATTTTGCTATAGCTCTTCCATTCCAAACTAAAATTCTCTTGTCTACTGCTTTAGGCAAAAAGAGAACACCAAAATCCAGCAATCCTCTTTGGGATGAAATGTGACAGACATCATATTTCTGTCCTAAAACTTCTCTTAGATTTTTGCCTTGACAAGATTAGACTTTGCTTTTGATGCCTCTGCAGAGGTTCATCGGGTTTCCTTCAATGGTACAGAGCATATTTTCTAATCTGTACATTGGCCTTAAGCAGAAATATTCAAGTGGTAGTTTAACTAGTTGTAATTTCAGTTACAAAGCTTAGATCTGTAGTTCATAGCGACTGTATTCAACTGGGGGGAAAAAAGGCAAGCTACATGCATAAAGCTGTCTCAATATTTCATGCTGCACTTAGTTTTTCATCGGGATCATCCTGCATTTTCTCCTTGGAGGCCCATAACACGCTGTGCACAGTGCCTGCACTCCACAAACCTGAGCATGTCAGCCTTCCATTCATGGAACTCCTCACTACTGGGAGTATCTCTGTTGACTTCACTGGCCTTTGGATCAGGCCCTAAGAGTTCCCTTTGGGAGTTCCGTGCTTGGAGAGCTTGCCCACATGAGACGGCAAATTCCCAGATTTGCAAATGCACTCTGCACCAAGGAGTAATCTGTGCCGGGGCACTTTTCCCAATGTGATCTTTATGTATCTAGTGCTTGAGTTAAGGGATACAATAGAGGAGGTCAATGGTTATGATTAGAGAAGACACATAGGGTCACAAAAAATGGGTGCATAGCAGACGTATTATCAAATAATAGTTAGTCCTTGCTTAGATACCAGTGTGACAGGCACATTATTAATATGATTGCTGGATAGATGGAACCAAAGAACAAGAGTAATAGTAGCTACATCTCTATGGCCATAGCAAGTAACAGCTATAGCAGAGTCAAGGGGTCTTGCTAAGACCACATATGATTACAAGGCATACAGTGTCAGTTTTATAGCTCATAGAATGGTGTACCACTGACCAGATTCATTCTTTTGCCTGTCTGAAGTCTCAACATGCCCAACTAAAAGAACCATGAGTAATAAAATAATAATACCTATCTCTTATACAGAATTTTCACAAATAGATCTCAAGTAGGTCCAATATATGCTTTCCACGTGTACCATTCAGGCTCTGATCCTTACATGCAACACTGGCCTCTCATCTTGCAACTATTTTAATGGTTTAGGAATAACTAAACACCATGGAGTTGGTGCTACTGTCAATGCATGAAGCTCCCAATAGCTTCAATGAGAGTTTTAAGAAGGAATGAACTAAAGGACTGGGTCCAACATCTGTATTTCTATAATTGTCATCATAAATGGCACTGAATAAAACAACTGACCTAACTTGTGTCTCTTCCATTTTATTTTGCCTCTTCATAGTTCAACTGGAGGATATTGTTGGGCTGTTTTCCGATATGTAAAAACATGCCTCTGTGGTATTTTTAACCAGCGCTATCCAAGTTATGATGTCATCAGCCACCAAATAACCCTTCATCATAATCGACTCACCTGTTTGAATAATCCTGCTTTTTAAATCCACCAATCTAATGACAATTTTGTGACTCACTATAGATACATCTCACCCAATAACGGGATCATGCTGAACCATCCAGTGATGTTCTGGCACACATGCAATAAAAACCATGGCAACAAAGACGAGAGCTTGCCAATGGCAGCTGCTGCACGCACACACAAAATTAAACTATATTCTTCTGAAAAGGGATATTATTATGGCATTTGTTTCCCTCCACCCACCACCCCCAGATCACAAAATAAAGGAGAAAATATCCAATATATACTAAAGACTGAAAGAGAGAGAGAAAGATTTCAGTGGAATTGTGATGGGGTGTAAGGGTTCATGATAGAAAATCCAACTGGAGGGGTGTGGTTGGCTGTAAACATCAGATTTGAACATTTTGTTCGCCTTAAGCACGTAATAGTTAATGTGTGAGTAAAACGGGGGGGGGGAGGCGATTATCATAATCAATGGACAAACGAGCATATTTTGACAAACACTGGTCAATTTTCACAACAGTTTTGCAAGACTGATTTTCAATCTAAAGTACAAACGCACATGCCTGCATCTTGTCTTGTATATTATCGGCTGACAATTATCTTCACTTTCTTTCTCTTGTGAGGCGCTATCTGATCCCTTGCATGCAGTTATGTAACTCGCAAGTTATCAGTCTCCTCACTTGTGAAGATAAATGTTGTATCAGACCTCTGACATCATGTGTTCGCCAAGCAATTATTTTTGATATGGTAAGAGTTATACAGGGTGCACAATAAAATTAAAAAGTAGAAAGCAAGGTTAATAAGATTATCATGTCGGTATAATAGGTAATGAGTTTTGCAGTATATCCTCATATCTGCCCTCTGAAAACATAATTAAATGACTGAGATTTATATTTTAAAGGAATGCAGACATACTGTCTATATCATCCTGCCCAAATACGCTAACTGCTTTCCACTCCAAAATCACACAGTTGTGTGGAGCTTTTCAGTCCCGGGGTGTGAAGAACTAAATTCAAATCTAGGTTTTGAGTGACAGACATTTTTCACTAAAGCAATGAAAACTTCAGAATAGCTCAGAATTAAATCTAGCCTGATCTCAATTTTACTCAGCTCGTATCACTACCATATAAAGGCTTTATGAAGAAAAAGCACTCTCCCTGAGCCCAAGGCAGTGCCCAATTGGCCATTTTAAAACCTGCCATGGCACCTGATTGGCCAACCAGGATGAGCTGGAGATAGGGATGGAAGTTATTTAGAACCGTGAGAGCATGCTCCAGTCTCTTCAGATGGGGCATTTTTTTCCTTCACCCTCCCAATGCATGAATCAGTTGCAGCTTATTGCCATGGCTGGATGTGGATTTGCCTCTGTGTTTGTTTTAGCTTTCCTTAGAATTGCACCAGATTTTACTGTCTACCACGTATGGGATTAGGAAGGAATTTTCCCTCTTTGGTAAATTGACCCAAATCAGGGTTTTCACCTTTCCGTGGGATTCTTCCCTTCCCTCTTTTCTGGTATATGATCAGAGCTAAACTTCATCCCCAAGGTCTGGTTAGGCAGTGCCCTCACCAGTTCCCATCAGGAGAGCTTTTGCAACACTCAACACTAATGGTTATAGGATAATCTGTTGCAATTACAAGATCCCTGGTGATGTGTAACATGTTTCTTGGCCCCAAAGGAGCTCAGAGACAACAGCAGTATGGGGACAAGCCTCACACTGAAATACAGGTATGGTGTGGCCGGTTCTTTTCATGAGTCGAGAACTATGAGGGAGGCCTGATATAGTTCTGTACTGAGTCCCAATGGTTTGGTTGTCACAATGGCCCAAATGAATTTAGATATTTACCTGGCAGGTTTAATTAACATTTCAATAAAGTTGCAGCCACAGGCCTTTACAATGTAACAAATTTGTCTGTCTTTATTTAAGGCTTCGATTGGAGGCATATGATGGCACTTGACAGCATCCATTCTTAGTAAAGGATCACATTAAGGATTTTTTCCCCTCAAATTTTAAGGATTCAAAAAGGTTTCTAAATATAGGGCTCAAAGGGTCAAATATGAAGGAGCGGCCCATTTGCACAGGCAAAACCCAAGTTTATACACACAAAACACAGCTCAAAGCAGTTTATATGGCACCATTCTCCATTTTGCACATGCACTCGTGCGTTTAGTAAACACAAGATGGATGCACGTATATATTTTATGGAGGACAGCTATAAATTTGACCCAAAGAAATGTAATTTGCTTTAAAATAGCTAAATCCTGCCATTAGAGATATATGCATTACTCTTAATGAGTTACAGACAGAATTGAGCTCAAATAGCCAAATTTGTTGACTTACGTCAACGAAGTTACAAAGTTATTAAACACTGCCCAAAGCATATAAATACATTATTTTTATTTACATCAGTGGAGACTCCATTGCACTCTTGCTCGTGATGGAAGACTATGATCCACTGAATAGAATAATATAGTAAACACTAGAGCTGGTCAGAAAACTCTCTGACTCCTGGCAGAACCAATCAGAATTAATTTACTTGGGCAAAACTCCCACTGAAATCAATGGCAGCTGCAGGTGCTCAGCCCTTTTGAAAATCAAGTCATTTAACTAGGTGTCCTCAATTTGTGCGTTTAACCTTCAGCACCTCAGGTCTGAACATTTGGAAAACTTGCCTGGAGAATCTGGATCAAGTCAGCCAAAGCTTCAGATTGTAAACTTTTGCGGGCAAGAACCTCATCTACCTTTATGTTCGCACCGTGCCTTATACAACAGTGCTCTGAAACTGATCATGGACTCAGGGTGCTACCATAATACAAATAACTAACTGCAAAAATTAAATGAATCAAAGGGTATCTTTGTATCTACCCGGGATTAAAACTATCCCGTTTATTTCACAAAGAACTCCATCTGCTTCAAGCTCTGTGATAAGTCACAGAGTCAACCACAGTGACTGCTATGGCAATGATTAAACAAGTGGCCCTGATTTTTCAATTTGCATATTTAATCTGTAATTATAATCCTCCAATTCATTTTAAATAATCCAGAATGGGTGCTATAGCCACAGCTGTGGCTAGCGAAGCTACGTGAGCTGGAACCCACTTGATGCAGCAGGGAGTTCTTCAGAAAGGATACTTTGGTCTGGAATTTATTCCCACCTACCCAGCTCTGAACAGGCCCAAACTGGTGATGCTTAGGACGTGCTGCGAAGAACATCTCTTTGCGAGAGCTCTGGGGAGGGTTGAGGGTGAGGGAGTTGATGGAGTTGGGTTTATTTTGCTGCTTTGAATTACTAGCTGGTTATGTTAATTTAATTTGGTTGTGTGTGTGGTTTCAGTACACTGCTGGGTGGTTATTCTGGAAAGGAATGTTCTTTTCAATAATTGTTTGAACCCACAGAGCCATGGACAGGCATCCTCTCCTTTACATTGCAACAAAAAAAATAGTCATAATAATAAATATCGGCATTTGTGAAGAATCAGAATTTCCCCTGCTTCTCTGCAGGGCTTGAAAGGCTGACATGGTGTTTTGGGTCCTCTAGAATCTGCTTTGAGGCCTCAACCAAATGAAACATTCAGCCCTGCTGTGTACAGCAGTGACCACAACAAAGATTGTGGTTTCTCCCACACTCGCCTTAAATAGATTTAAATTAATGCTATTCATCATTGGGTGGAAAAGAAGGGAAATATAAAAATGCAGTAACTGTAGACAAGTCAAAACCCAGCCAGCAGCATTGGGTAACTTTCTTACCAACACACAAACCTCACAGTTATAAATTCACTGACCTCCATTCAAAGACTTCTCCTAATTTTTCGCCCACACTATCTACTGTCTCACTCCAGATCACCTCTGCTTGTAGAATAACACATGTAAGTAATATTATTACGTTACTGACTTCAAAAATCACCTGGAAAATATTCTAGCCACATTAAAAGCATATTTAGCCACTGTTTGTTTGGTTGTTGGTGGTGAAAGGAGAAAGCTAAACCACATGGTTGAACTGCCAATGGTTTGTGATATAGCAAACAGTCACAAGTTTCGCTATAGCTAGGGTTAGAATTAACACAGCCACTTACCATCTCAGTTACAACAGCAGGGTGAAAGCAGTTGTTCCAACCTAAATCCTGCTTCTGTCAACTACTGTTTGCTCCTGCAAGGAGCAGAGACTGATTATTCCACTTTCCAAAAGAGAATTTTTTGATGGGCAAAGGTATCTTTCTACACCATAGAGAGTGTGTGTGTGTGTGTGTGTGTGTGTGTGTGTGTGTGTGTGTGTGTTATATAAAATGATGGTTGTCCAGAGATTTTAGTCTTTGTATTCCAAATCCAGTTGTGAGTACTTATGTTTTCTGCAGGCTTCTTTTCTTAATGGGAGCCTTTTATGGGCTTGAAATAATACAAGATCTGATCTTCTTTGATGGCGGAAATATGCTGAGAGCACTACATCTCATTTTACTTTTAACCCATAAATGTTTCTCTATGGCAAGAAGACCCATGAAAAACAAACATAAATATTGAGACGTTAAGAGATTTTTCTGAATATTGATGTAGCCAGGTTCCTTTGGATCTGCACATGCAGCCCAGTAATGAAGTAATGCACAAGTGAAACGTTTAAGATTGCTTTTGACATATGCTGGACTTCAACAGTCATGTATTAGAAGTCAATTTCCAACAGTCTCATAGTGAGGATATGCTTAAAATATCTCCAGATATACACATAAATTGCAGAAAGCATTACACATTGACTTCATGACAGATATGATGATATTTTGAAATGTGGCCTTTTTTTAAATCATTAAACACTATTCTAATGAGCATTTGGGATGAATCTTGGGAGGAAAAAAAAAACCCTACTGATCTTACACCTGCTCTTTAGCAGTGGGAAGTGGGTTCTCAATCTGTTAACACAACCATCTGGCCAATCTGCATATCGTGGCTATCTGTATGATGGAATGGCAATAACGTAGCCAAAATAAAAACAAAATGCATCGAAAACTAACAGTGGACTCTATCTTTTGATTTAAATTAAATAATAAATGCTGTCTCAGAGAAAACCAAGAAAGTAACCTAAGTAATTAAAAATGAGCTTTCACTACAACATAATTAAGGTAACAATATGGTGTATGTAACATGGTAAATGGCAACACTTTACACAGTAAAACACTAGACTTTTGCAGAGCAGATCTCAGGGGTTCAGGATGCTGCGACAGCTCTTTTTATGATGTACAGTACTGTTAAAACACCTTTCACATTACAGATACATACTGAACAACTGAAGCTATTAACAGGATTAATGCAGTAACAATCAATAACAATTGCACTAAAAGATGATGGCAAAAAGTGTTATGTACCTTTCTGACTTGGAACTAAAAGATACTTACACTGATATTCTGAATATATGCAAGTATATTTCCTGTATGTGCATTATTTCAATTGATACTTTATTGTAGCCTAAGTATAAATATTAAAAAGCCACCAATTACAGCATAAAATGTGTCTATTTTAAGTTTAAAGTCATGTGTACGTAGTATTACTGTACATAGCAAATTATCCACAATAGATATTTCAACGTGAAGTAAACTTTCACAGTTACACAAATACATTAGACTTCTTATTACCACCTTGGCTTCATTTTTTAATATTACTAAAATCAGAAAAATGGCTTTATTTAAATTTAAAAAATCCCAGATTTATTAAAATTTAGCATTTTTAGATGTCCGTCTTAAAGATCAAAAGATTCTGAGTGGCAAATTTCTAGCTAGCTTTAATTCTTGCCTAAAGTGGATAACGTCTGTCAAAAAATCAAGTGTTGTGTTGTTATCACTTTGTTGGCCTATAGATTACAACCTAGCTTTGTCCACTCAAGAAGTCTGTAAAAAACCTGACCTCTCGGAAAATTTAACTACTTCAGATGCGAATCTTCTCTACAATCTGATCACATTAGCAGAAGTAACTCTGAAGCAGTAAAAAACTCAAGAAAAGTTCTTGGTTGAGTGCTTACTAATGAACAGAGGTTAACTTTATCTAAAAGGTCAAATGCCTGGTGGCTAAGGTTATGACCTTAACAACTTAAATTGTGACCTTGCCACGTGCCTGGTTTATTGTAGACTCCGATACAGATCATCTGGTAAAGGACTGGTCATAAATTAGCTTTACTGTTACACTCCCACAAAGAAAACGGTTTGCCACAGTGGTTTCCAAGTTGTCATTTGATACATGTGCAGAATAAATGAAAATTAAAAAGCCAACCCAAGTTAAGGGTATGAGAATACTTTTCTTAAACAGGTTACAAACTGCAAATTGGAGCTGATGCTCTATAGGGCAATACATTTTGGGTGACCTTTTCTAATTCAGAAAACACCAACATTCCTTATTTTCTTACAAAAATGGCATGCAGCTTGTGTATTCACATACTTGAGTTTTCTTGTTTTTTATACAGTAGTTCTTAAAAGAGAATAATTCATTTCTGTAGCTGAATCTGCTTTGTCAGAAGCATTATTTAAATCTGGGCACATGTATTCTCTTATAGATGACAGTGTCTAACTAAAGAGAAAGCCTGGACTCGAAGCAATAATTATCGTACACGTTTAGATGGAAAGGAACATCTCACTGTTGAAATTATCTAGAACAAGGCATAGTGGAACAGAATTAATTAATTAATTAATTAAACAAATAAATATTAAAAAGAAGCCAGCACTATGGGTGAAAAGGCCACAATGGTTTTGGCACGTATCTTAAAGCACGTTTCAAAGTCTGTGCCTCCTGCCAATACTGGCAACTTCTCAAAACTTTTAAGGAGGTAAAAACATTGTTTAGTGTTTACAAATCTTCTGCACTATAGCAGATGCCTGTCAAATCAGCTATATGTAAGTTGACCAACCTACCTAATATTTGTGTTGGCAACTTCCTCGGCATAAATAACAGGTCTGTAAATCTCTGAAATCAAGTCTGAAATATTCTGAGACAAAGGACGCTTACTATTTTCTTTTGTCATTTTCCTGTTGCGCACACAGCATTAGCTGCCATTACTGCGGTTCTGTGAGAACCAATCACCATTGACTTGGCCAGTGTTCAGGTGTAACAAAGAATTCTGGGATACATCAGAGGAAAACAAAAAACCCAAAAGGTAGCCTTATCCACGATGCTTTCATTACGTCTTTTTAAGGCAACTACTACACTGCATGCTTCCTAAATAACAGTTTACAACCATTTTGTCCCACCTTATGATTAGATTTACTAACATCCTAGCACAAACTACTGCAACAGCAGTGTCATGCAATATATACAATCAGTAAGCAATAGGTAAAATATTAAATTGTATAGTTAGAGTGAGAGGTTTACAGTTTAAAAGAGGCTATAAATGTAAATAAAGATTAAGTCTAATGTTTAAGTTCCTGTGGCAAAGGTTTAGTCCAAAGAACAGTAAGTGCAACTGCGGTCTGTTTGTTACCACTGTCATATTGATAAGATGGTATAAGATGGTATGCTGCTAATCAAAATATTATTAGACTCTTTACATATCTAATGTGTGACTTCCATAACAGAAAAAAAACGATCACTTTAGGCCTCCTTATATTACATATGTACTTAGTTTAGCTGCTTGTCTCTCTCTGACTCTCAACCATATTTTATCTAGACATATACGGAATGACGGACAAAAACGATAATGTGTATCCAAGTTTTTAAGGTAGGAGGTCACTGGGTTCTGCTGACAATTCCCAGTGCTTTTCAGAAGCCTGCATTTAATTCATGAAACATAACACTAACTAAACAACACTAGTGCTAAACGTAAGTCTGCAGGAATTGGTCATTCCCATTTCATCATACCATGTAGTAAATAAATCACTCTTCCTGTAATATTTGCCTACATCTTCTTCCCCAGCAATGCGAAGCGCGATTGATCAAATCACATCTAATTACAAAGTTTCACAGCTTAACTAAGTAAAATATCACAATGTTAGCCAAAGGTTCCTTCTAACCATAGTGTATATCAATAAAATTACTGAAGTGATACTATGTATCACAATGAATATTGATTTTATTGCAGGCAACTTTCGGATAGTCTGCAGTTTATGTATCACTCCAAAAGAATGCTAGATAATAGATGTATTCTTTTCTTTTAGCAAGATTTATATTATTATTGTTATTATTATATATTTATTAAGTTTCTAATGATAAGAGTCCACTGACTTCTCTTTGTTTCCCCTCATTTTCAACTCCCTCCAACTCCCTGGCTTAAATTACTACTGTGAATGAAATCAAGCAAAACTAGTACATATATATGAAAAGTCAACAAGCTCCAAAAACTTGGGCCTAACATTTCATACACAGCAACTTTGTCAGAAACAAAATGATTGAAAAGAAATGCTACTGCATGTTATTTATCCAGTTGACCTATTAGGAAGCCTCTGAATATACTAATATTCACAGGCAGAGTGTGGTTCGCATTGGAGTCACAGACAAGATTGCGAATTTCATGACGTGTAAAAGCATTTCCGCTCTCCTGAATGCAGTATTGTTAAATAAGCCATCAGTTCTTAGTATCAGTCAGATTCTAAGTGTATTCATTTATTGTGTGCTAGTTACATTTTTAACACTGACCTTACTTTCCCCATTTGATACCAACGGCCTTTATTTTAGCCACAATCCACACTGCACTGTTATTACATATTTGTATGATTTCTTTGCTTTTCTCTCTGGGACCAATCCTGCAAGGTGCTCAGCACCTTCACCTATCACCCATGTCAATATGAGCTGAAGGCACTCACCGGGTCTTGTATTGGGCCTGACCACCATTGGGCTTTTGACACTTCTGTTTCCCTGAATTTATTTTTACACGACACAACACACATACAAAGCCAGTTTAAAAAAAGGTTCAGCTACCTTCTTTCTCTTACCAGTATTAAAATAAGGTCCATTTTAAACAGGCCACTACATAGTTCTAAAAGACAGCCTTTAACATTTCCTGTGCTAATATTAATGTCGGCCACTTCTGAAAGCAGTTTAGATGTGCCAAAGATTTGATTGCTGTTAGTATTGGAAAACCAACATAACTTGACACTACTACTTCTTAAAGGCAACAGAAAGTGTGTGAACACCTGTCCATTCACAACCAGATTATATTGGTGTACATTCTCTTACTCGTCAGGCCTGCAACTGGCGTTAAAACCATGCTGCCAACCACATTTACATGGCACATATTCTCCCAAGTTCAAACACTGACTCATACGGTCTCTGACTGGTCATAACACTCAGCTCGGATGGTATAGCAGAGGACTGTAGATATACAGAAAGTTGGACAACTTTGCATAAATGCACTTACCTGCTGCGTGCACAAAGTATGCCAAATATAAATCGAGTTCCTTAACAGAAACTCCTATATGATGTGGCTGTACGCACAGCCCTGGGTTAGAGCACTGTGGGGACTTTACAAGGCGTTCGCCATCAGTACTTTCAAGCGGAATACCTTTAAATAAAATCACCATAACAAGGTCCAACCTCCAGACCTTATCTGCCTGGCGTAGGCAGTCAATTCTTCTCATCTTGCCCTTCTGGTCTGGATTGGAAAGAACACAACAAGGAGGCTTTTTTCCTGTGACTGTGAGAACAAAATCCTCTCGGTACTCAGGCCTGATATCTTTCCGGAGCTTTGCCAGAAGTCTGGATGCCCATTTTTGTTTGACTTCAGGTTTTTCGCTCAGCAATTCGTCCTTCACTGCTCTCTCTTCCTCTTTTGACATACGTTTTTCATGTTTTTTGAAGTATTTTCGTTTTCGGGCTTGCAGGTTGAACCACGTGTATGCAAATGCTCGGACGTGAGGCAGAAGTGCTTCAATGAATGGATGAAATTCATCCTAGGAAAATGATAAAGAATTATACTGATGTCATGAAAACACAAACAAATCAGTCACAGAGTTCAAAACATCTCCTTAAAATACTATTTTAACACATGAGAAATTAATATCCGCTAGAAGTAAGAATTAAGGAATGACAATGTGTATATACTGCACAGTGCAGAAAACACAAGCACCTTTGTAATCTCACACACATATTAACACATATATTGTATATATGTATTCAGATGCCCCCCCCCAGGTTACACAAATCTGCACTTATGGAAAAAGTTCAGTAAGCTAGAAATAGGCGGGTTTTTTGTTGTTATTTTTGCATAATGGTGAGGAATACATTTCCGACTTACGCAAAATTTGAGTTACACAAGGCGTTCCGCAAAAGAAAGCTTATGTAAGTCAGGGAGCATCTGTATACACACTCACACACATACTATATCTATAGATATACATATCTATATATAAACCCTTTCTCAATATTACATCAGCCTAAAGAATATGACACTGCTATCACAGAGGGTAGAGAACAACTAAAATACACATAAGTGTGAGGAAGATTCTTTAACTATTAGACTCAGTCCTAAAACTTAAAATCATTAAAAAATAAAATAAAAGTTTAAAAATACATGAGTGTAGTGACCTTAATCCATTTTCAAAGAATGCATATCTCACTTTGCTCTCTCCCTGACCCCACTTGCTTGTGGTGTAGCCAGCATATGCCCGCCAATTTGGCAAATTCTAAACATTTGGATGCCAATCAATGTTTGTATGGGGAAGTCTGAAATACAGCAAAACTTTCCCTAAGACATATTTGGAAATGGCAATCTGCAGTGTAATAAAATTTCAATATAAGTGATTTTATAATACAATACAAGGTGCTTCTAATCTCTGTCTACCGTACCACTAGAAACTGTAAATAATGTAACCAGTTTGCAAATTTCTCCAGCATGCCTAACAGTAAAAAGTATTAAAAACTTAAACTCTACCCTTATAATTTAAAAAAAAAACCTGTTTGGTTTATATGTAGCCTACCAAAAATAATAAATCTGATATTGTGCCATGGATACAAGACAAGTTCTGACGGCCTTCTATTTAAAAAAAAAAGAGAGAGAGGGAAGCTTCTATGTAAGTATTAAGGCACAAAATCTTAGCATTGCCACAGTGATCCACACTCAAAAAATGATTTGTTTTTGTTAATACATTTTGTTTTATTTTTGTTAATATATTATAAAAGAATTTACCACATTTATAATACTTTTCTCCACCTGAAAACATCGCTTGCCTTCAGTCATAATATTTTAAGTTCACTCATCTTACTTGAGACAGAAATAATCAGTATTAAAAAGTTTCTTGAACTTGAATAAATATGTTGCAAGAAAGATCCCTGTATTCAACTTTTTAAATAAATAAATATACCTAAAAAGTACTACATAAATCAGACAGGGAGATCAAAACATATTATAATTCATTATATTCTGCTTGTTATGTTTCTCTACGTAATACTGTTACAGGATGTTACACTATCTATAGAAAAGCACGTACACTTTAAGGACTCAGTTCTGCAAACATGTATGCAAGGGACTAATTTCACTCATGAGGTCGATAGGACTGTTCCCCTGAATGAAGTTACTCCCATTTGCAGGATTGGGCCCTGCGGGGCAAAAAAAAAAAAACCCACCATGAAACTGCACAAAACTTCCTACAGCATGTTAAACTCTTAATTTATGTCCATTCTTGCAAGGTAACAGTTTTTTGTTTTTTCAGCTTAACTGAATTTCTTCTTTTACATTCACATGTAGAGTATGTCACGTATCAAAATCATTTCATAACCTTTAAAATAACATTGTTAAAATATACTTATGCTACAGCTCCAATGGCTTTTTTTGTTTTTTTAAATAGGCTTTGCTGCTCAAACAAATATAGGCAAAACCGAGAAATCAGTGATAGGAACATTCTATTAGCAAAATCCTGTTACAATTCAAGACCTTGTATTAGCTTTCTAAATAGCTTAATTGCATGTATTCTCTGTGGTTCCTAAAATGTAAATATTAAAATCAATAAACAACATTAGATCATTTATATCAGAAAAAAAAGGAGATTGTTAGAAACTACAGAAAATGAAAGAGAGATATTTCAATGCAGCACGACAGTGCAGGAGTCATTACAAATATGAATGATTACTAAAATATAATATGTAAAAATACAAAAACTTTGGTGAGTGACACTTTCCCCCTCCCCTCCGGTTGGAGAAGATCCTGGTTTCAAATTTCAATAAAGTAAAAAAAAAAAAAATTGCTGCTAGCTTTCGGCCAGTAGATTCAAAAAGTAAGAGAAGGCAGCAAACATAACGTGTAGCTGCACTTTTGCAAATGAAAAATCGCTTTAGAAGAAAAAACGGTAAAAGCTGCAGTTCACCAGAAGCTATTCAAAATAATAAAAACACACTTCTGATCCTTAAATGTTCTCTCCCGTTCCCCCTTTTAGAAGAGCCGATAGTGCAAAAAGGCCTCCTGCAAAGTCAAAGTTTATCTGCTAAGGTATACACACAATTCGCTGAAAAGACCTACGTTGAAATGGAGGATTGTTTTAAGCACTAATAAATTCTAAATACATCTTGGTTTATCCAGAAATATTTAACTTTCAGCTTTCAACAGCACTTCTTATTGACTGATCCCATATGCTCAAGACTTTTTTGGACCTAGGCTAGATACTATCTAAAATACAGTTCCTTTAATCTGTCTTAAAGATGAGCTACAGAGAACCTGAAAGGGGGGTGGGGGAAAAGGAACAGGACAGGGATGGCTTTAAAAAAGCTCAGAACCATTATATGGCCTAAAGACCAGGATATAATTTTAAGCAGTAATTAGTCTGTATTAAACTGCTACATTGCTACACCATATATATATATACACATAACATAATCACATAAACAGTCTAATGTGATTTTTCAAAATGAGGTCCTAAACAAAAAGGTTAATTCAAGAACAGAAGACTTGACAGACTATCTCATCCAGCATTTCGAACTGTCTTCATAAACATATTCCCCTGTAAAATCAACCTACCTAAATCTCAGTGACATGGTATTAGCAAAATATGAGCAGGGATAAAGGAATCAACTACTAATCAAACCAAATTTGATCTTTTATTCTACATAATAAAGTTATTTGTTTCAGTGTTATAATACCAAACAACTTTCTGAAATGTAGCAATGCAAGAGCGAGTATTCATATATGTGCAGGTCTGATCACATGATCACGGCAAAATATAAAAATTTAAAGAAAATAAGATTATTTTTGCCTTTTCTCAGGTTAAGTTAAAAAATATTTCAAAAGTTTAGTTTAAAGGCACTGTTATCTCCTTTAACAATTAAAGATTACTCTAAAAAATAAAAGGCACCACTAATGTGTTTAATACATTTTTTTTTTAAAAGACAGTGATAAACAGTAAGCTTTATCATAAAAGTTTCTCAGTTTGTCAATATAGTGCTTCAAAGCGCATTCTGCATCTAAAAGGTGGGCCTTAGAACTATATGTATATAAAAATGCTCACATATTCTTAAAAAAAAACTGTAAAATTTACTGACAAAAAAAACCCTTACAATCCAGATCAGAGTTAAAAAAATAATGTAATGCTTTAGAGTAATTGTTTTACACAACATATTTGTGTGGCTGTGTTTGAAAATACGTCAGATATAGCAAGGGTAAAATCTCTAAAACCCATGTTCCTAGAAATGTTTGGCCATAAATCTATAAAGAGAGGTACATGTGTGCCCAAAATATTTTCTGGATATGCAGCAGGGAAGTGAAACAAATACTGTGTATATTTTCCTTATAGATGATTCAAATCTCTGTCAGGTACATATAGTCATGTCATTTCAGTTGCGTTTCTTGGACTAATGTGCTTTATGACCATTTTTTAAAAATCCACTTTCTAATGTTTTCAACCTCTAAAACTCTAATGTTTCACCAAAACTTTAAAAAGCATTTATTTCAAAACTTGTATAAATAAAAGGCTTACGTTAATTCTGATATGAAATATATAAAACTACTTACGCCCTTATTAATGATTTTGCGTTATGTTTTCTACGTAAAATGACAGAACCACATAACTGTTCCACTCTCAATGTGGAGTTTTAAAAGAGGGCTTTTGAATCCCTAAACTACTTTTCCAAATGTGCAACAAGAATGCAAGAATTCTAGAACAGAATGATACAGTATTCAACATTTTAAAATATCCCAAATTTGTCTTAAGTCTTCTTAACATCCCACTGGGCCTACTAAAACAGGATTACGTGTGTGCAGTTTGAAAGGATAATAGTATATGGCTGCTTCTCTGAAAGTTATGTTATTACCAATCAGCCAGAACATGAAACAACAGACAGTAGGTATTTCCAGTTGCATTAATAAACTAGCAGAAATCTGACCAGAAAGGTACAGCGTTTGAAACACCCCCCTCCCACCCCTGCATTTCACTACAGCTCACAAGCCCATTCACTATATCTACCTTCTGCCTATAATAAACTATAAGATTACTACCATAGTGAAGTTCCAACCTGTAGTCACTTTGGATACTATAACCACAAATTCATTGATTTATGGAAGGAAAAAAAATAAAACTTTTAAAGCTATTCAGGCTACTTCTAAAAGCTATCCATTCCCATTATTAGAGTCAATTATTCTCCAGCAATGACTCTCTCTCTCTCTATATATACATATATAAACATAAAATTATAGGAATAATGCTCTCATATAGGAGGAAATAATCTCTGGTGTGAGTCCGCCACAAAGTATTTCCTAGTTCAAACGATTATCTCCTGCTAATTGAAGGTATACAATTTAATGTCTGCAATAACCTGGATTAAAAGGGACGGAAGACGGTACTTAATTGGAACTAAATAGAAACTATCATCCTTATGAATAACAGTCAGACTAGAAGACATCTAAATCCCAGACAGGATTACAGAGCTATATGGAGGGGAGGGGAAGTTTTGGAGAGAAGAAAAATCACATCTCAGTTCAGCTTTATGCCTTTTAATAGTGAAAATAAATATGAAAAATGCCAGCACCGGATCTGAAGCAGCAAAAGCGCAATCCTTTGCCTGAGGAGGTATACAGGGAGGGAGAGGAGGCTGGGAAGAAAAGTTGCCCAAAGTCCTTAAGCAGTTAAGTGTAGCTGGAGCAGCAGGAGCTAGAGCAGCAGCTGTGAAAGGAAGAGACCGTCCGGAATGGAGGGCTGGGCGTCTGCACACAAGCTTAACTCCACAGATCCAGGGTAATGCAATGGGGAGGGAGGGAGTATGTAGAGGGGAAAAGGCATTTGAAATAATAATGTTAAAAAATAACACAGAGGCAACTTTGCTGCCCTAAGGGCTCGAGCAACTTTGTGAAAAACACTGACTGAACTTGCAATCCAAACTTCCCCCACTCCCCAAACATCCAGGCAAATGTGACACCGGGAAAGTGACAACGCGCGTCAAAGTGGTACATTTCCAGGGAGCAAGACAGAGCTAGACGTTCTTGACCATCAGAGGCTGCATCTACAGATCTGTCCATGGGGTACAACGTATAGAGCTGCAGATCTCTGCACGGCTGCAGTGTACTTACAGAGATATAGATCTGTGCACGAGAGTACAATGTATGTACAGCTGTAGATCTATCCAGTGCGTGCAGCTATACGTCTCTGCATGGGTGCAATGTGTATTTTATATATGTTGGGCTATAGATCAGGGCAATGTAGATAGCTGCAGATCTATGCGTAGGTGCAATATATATATAGCTAGGTCCAGGCATGGGTAATGTACAGAGAGACTCATAGGCAAACCTTAACCGCATCTACGAACCATACCCTTACAAACAAAAAGTGTGGACTTTAGGGAGGGAAATCAACGCAGACTATGCAATACCTTACGTCTTAAAATAGAAAATGCAGCAGCTTTTAATGCTACATTAAAAAAATAACCCTAAGCACATCTATGTTTTCATGCATTACTCGCATCGGAAGCACAAACAGTGAGTATTGATTGCAGATGACCAAGCATGTCATGGGCTGCAACCCTGCTAAACACGTGCAGGTCGCCCCCCCCCCCCAAAAAAAAACTGCATAGGAGCAGAAAAACCCCACCACCAATATTAATTAAACCATTAATAAGTAGGCGCCATTAGCCATGTGCCTACACAAATGGCCGTGCAAGAAGAGGAATGCAACCTAATGGAAACAAAGTTACTTTCTTAAAGCTGTATTTCTCCCCCCGTACTACCCCCCCCCCCAACGCATACACACGCACCACCCAGCAAAACCAGCCCCAAATGCATCCAAACAGCTGCTTACCTGGGTGAGACAGAGAGGAGAATACATGACTGCTGTGGGGGGTTTTGTGGTTTGGAGGTGTGTGTGTGTGAGAGAGAGAGTGAGAGAGAGAGAGAGAGAAAGGGAGAGAGAGAGGAAAAGAGAGAGAGAGAGGGAGAGAGAAAGAGGGGGGGGAGAACCTAGCCTGCTTCTTGCTTTCACATTTCCAACTCTGCTAAACTGCAGCGAGCGCTGAGCAGCTCCATGAGCTGAACTTTAACCCCGCCTAGACTTTCCCTACACTACACACTATACATGTCTACTGTAGCCAGGCGTTAAAGGCATAGCACACACTTCCCACCCGCCCCCAGCTTCCAGGCTCCCCGGGAACCTGCCCGCGCGCCTCCTGCTCCTGCTCCTGCTCCGCTCTGCACCGCACCAAGAGCAGCCGCAGCTCGCTCGCTGCCTTGCCCGGGGGAGGGAGGGGAGGGGAGAGGGGCTGCAGTGCTGTGCTCGGCCAGCCCTCCCTATCCCCGATCCCCGCTCTCAGTGCATTACTGGGTAACGCAGTCAGGAGCAGGACTCACGGGCGGCTATAGGCTACAGGATGTGCTTCAGCAAACAAAACTACTTTTCCACAGTGCTAGCCCCTCACCCCACCCCCACCGCCTCCCTTGCTCCGTGCATCGCCTAAGGAACTTCACCGATACAGGCTACCGATTGTAGAGCCTCTAGATTGCGTCTGTAGCTCCACAGATGCAAAAGTCTGGGAACATTTGTGGGGTGGCTGCTCGCTGCACGCTCCTCTGAAGAGTGGGATCTATTTAATTACGCATTGTAAACTCAAAACTTTTTTTTTTGCAGGCATCGTGTTCATTAGCGGAGGTCTTGACGTTTTTTTTTTTTTACACGTGGAATTTTCACAGATTAGCTTTTTTCCCTGCACTGTTGAGACTAAGGAATTATAACCCTGGAGTGGGTACAGTCCACTAGGTTTTGAGTGGTGGTGGGTTTTTTTTTTAAGATCTACACACCTTAATACAGGACCATAAATATTTTACCAACTGGAATGTCTTTTAAAGTTAAGTCCCTTGGGGGGGAGGAATACATTTGTTCAAAACTTTCAAATATCTCTAATACTTGGCATGTGATTGTCATTTTAAATAAATCACTGGATGGTAAGGGATGCCTATTTTACTAAAAATGCACAACCTGTGCTCTGCATTTACCCTGCTCTCCCCCTCCCCAAGTAGAAGTAAAGCACTTCAAATAGAACCGAGCCTCTAGCCACTTATTTCGGCTATAACGTACTGTTTTGGCACAAGGAAGGGTTTGGTTTTGGGGTTTGGAAAGGTTCCAGTCAGCTAGCTTTTCTCTTTTATTGAGTCTTATATTTTCTCTCCGGTCTAACATCAATATATCTCCTGGATGGAGTACTCCCTCCTCTTCCTCTTCCCAATGAGCTGCATGCAGCCTGCAGACACTTACATATCCACAACCATTCATAACACCACCAGCACCCCCCAAGGAAAGGAGACGCCACAAGACACACCGCATGCAGCGTGCAAAGCTTCTCATGTGGATGGGAGATGTAGGTACTGTATTTCAAACTGTAAAGCCTTTTCACAACAAGTTCAGGAGTGTTAATCCCTGTGCCCATTGCTGTTCAAAGAAAAGGCTCTGTCAAAAAAACTGGTGTAAGAAAAGTAACAAAAAATCCTCTCTCTCCAACTGGAGACTTTTTCATTGCTGTTCCCTCGCTAGTACGTCACTAAATTTGCTGACTGAAAAGAGATTCTTGGTATTTACCAGGGCAATGTTTGATGGAAGTTCTCTACAAGCTTTTCTTTAACTTGAGATGTCCTGAACTAACTGAAAAATGAGCTGTTTTCACTCAGTGCTTTCCTTTGATAAAAAAGTGGTCTGTAACTGTTAGTCAAATAATGACAAGAAACACTTTCAGCTAAATATTTGCTGCTATATATCACTTCATTGCTCTCCAAGTTTCCTCGATAGAAGTTTCTGGCTGACAGCAAGACCTGTACCTGAGGCACAGAGAGCAGATATTGACCAAAGCATGCCTTAAAAAGAAAAAGAGAAAAAAAGTCTTCTATAACTTATAACAACTTTCTTTTGTTGCTATAATGTTTACATTTGCCTCTATTTAGAGCCCTGCGATACAAAAGAGGATACTTTTTAGTGATACACAGTAAGATCTAATTATAAAAAAATTAAAAATAAAGTGAGTCACTGGAGGTAGCTTCCATTCTGGGCCCCGATCCTGCATTCCCTGTCCGACCCAAATACAAGCTAACGTGAAGTTCCATGAACTCCACGGGCATCCTAGGTGCGCGCGGAATACGGGATCGGGCCCCTAGCAGTCCTTTCGGTGCAGCAGGCAGCCCTGCTCCACGATTTCCAGCTTTTTGTGGTTAGCAATATTATCTTAAGTAACTTTTGGCGCCCTTCGTAAGACTTTTGGACGTGGGACGATTGTTTGCGCCCTCTAGGCAGAGGCTGCATCCAAGTTCAGCACCAAACCCCTTCACATCCGCTTTCTCGAATCCAGCACACCCCGTGCACGCTTAAACTCTAGGATCATGAGCCTACAGAAGAGGTAGGAGAGAGGGGAGCTTTGCACAACGCTGGTCCCAACTGGCTCAGAACCTCCTTTCGCCCAGTGAAAGTTCCAAGCGGAACGTTCAAACAAAGCAACTGGGGGGGGGGGGTCCGAGAGAAATCACCGTCGGGTGGCATATAAAGCTATGGAAAGGCACGCAGGAGTGGGGGCGGGGAAGCATAGTTAAAGCAAATTCCTTAATCATAACAAAATAAGCGAGGCACTAAAGCAAACCCGGAGATCAGCCGCTAGGAAGGAGACGTTGGAAATGGGGACTTCGGTTATTTATTTTGAAAGTGCTATAGGCTGCCTTGCGATGGGATGTCTGTTGAGAGAGAGAGAGAGAGAGAGACTTCTGCCATGATCCCTGCTATCCATATTCTCTCTGGCACTTTGCCCGACACTGCATTTACAATGTTTTATTTGCAGAAACTTTACCTTGCCAGCGTTAGTGAAATCCTCTTAGATATATAAATTACGTCAATGAGAGTTCACTTATACGTACATCTGAACTCTCCTTTATTTCGGAGGTACTTAATAGTGAGGCCGTATTAGTATGATTGAGACCTGAGCGCCCAATGCGCACGGGAGTCAGAACTCGGCTAATAGTGAGCAGCCACACTCGCCCCCTACCCCCTCCTTTATACACTTTCTGTACTTGTTAAAGCAACAATTTCTTTGCCAGTTACCTCAAGGGTTTGGGGGTTTCCCCCTTTTTTTCTTTTTCTTTCTTTCTTCCCAACTTTGTTGCACTTTGGTTACTATGAGCCGCTTTCTGGGAATAAAACACTGGCTAGTAATTCACGATTACGGACCCTTGAAAGACAGTCTGTACACAACTAAGTGCAATGTATGAATTTTGTGACTCCAAAATCTGCCTTAAGTAGCACCCGGGAAGACTTAGGGGTCAACTCCCGGGGAGGTATTTCCAAAGAGCTAAAAGAACCCATCCTATTTCTAGTTAACTTTCAAAGTACCCACATCGCTCAAGGGAAAGAGGAGTCGGATATTTTAAATCAGCGCCTGCCAGCTACTGTCTCCAAGACAAGCTGTTGGAATAGATTTCCACTGGGCTTCTGTCAGGGACTTATATCCAAGGGACTACGGGCCTGACTCCAAGTTAGTGTGTTACTGATCTCCTACACTCGCACCTTCTGCACAGGGAAGACTAGTAACAGGAAGAAACGTACAGATTCATCAGTCTCGGGTTACTTACATTCCTGATGGTAGCGTTAGCTCCGTCTCCCTCCACTCCACACCCACGCGCGCGAACACACCCCAACTTTATAAAACATCTGCCAGTCGCCTGTGAACAAATCCAACACAGACCTCCTGCACCTCAGTACACACTATTCACCATTCAGTAACTAATGGGTTAAGAAAACCATAAACAACCATACAAAGGACTAACACACGAGGGGAAGGCGCACGGCTACTCTTGCAAAGCACTTTCTAAATCTTCCTAAATTTTTGGCCCCGTTGAACAGTTAATGTGCAAAGACATGTGCAGTCAGCTAAACATGCTAGTGTAATCACCTCATGTCCATTGTACACAGTGACAAAGTAACACACAACGCATCTGAGGGGGGCCCTTCTCGACTTCCCATGAGAAATACTGACAGCTTTTTCTTTCACAAAAATGCCAACGGGAAGGGGGAGGGGTGGCCTAATCACCCTGGCATTCCTTTAATCTATTTTCACGTGCAAAAGGCAGAGCAAAGCACACACAATTTGTTTTAAAATTACCCTAACTCAGCATTTTGCTAAACTAGCAGAAACGTGTGTGTGCGCGCGCGCTTTGCTACATCCGGAAGTTTGCAGCAGGTTTGACAGCTTGAAACTACACTGGCCCCGGCTGAGCTCAAAGAACTTTGAGGGGGGGAGAAGGCCAACCCACTCCCAGCTTCCCTCCCATTTGGGATATTCGAACGTTGCAACAGCCAAGCTGCTCGCTCATTGGACAGCCCTCTAGTCCATCATGGAGCTTTGCAACATTGATTAGAGAAGGCGTGTGTCAATTACACGCAAAGTCTAGACACTTCCTTTTGTGCTGGGTTGGCTGCCGATGCCAGACGTCTTTTTACAGACCCGAGCACGTACATTTTTTTTTCTTTTTGGAACCGAGCAAGCGCTAGGAGGGGAAAAAATCTGTCAAGCTCAGCGGTTTTCTGAAATCCCTGGAAAAAAAAAGGAAACTCTAATATACACACACAAAACAAAACCCAACCACACAGCTGCTATCTCCTGCACACATAACACAGAAATACATTCAGCTACACATTATTTTTGTAGCAAATCACTGACATCGAATGTATCGGCAATAGAATAGCTATTAAGTATCACGTTACATACAGTATCTTTGTTTATAAAAACATGGAAATAGAAAGTTTAAGATGCACCACGTACCATTGCAATGTATAAAGAGTACGTGAGAAACTTTACAAGGCTGAGACGATTGGCTTCATAGGTTGACACTTTTTTTGTTCAATTGTTTGGCTTTTATATATACATATATATCTAAAATAAACTTGGAACCGTTGAAAACCCGGAAGAGAATAAAAGCTGTAGCCAATTGCAGGCTGCTGGTTAGGTTTCTTTCTTTAAAAAAAAAAACTTTACTCCCAGATCAGAAGGATTTGCAATACAATCTCTCTCTCACACTCTCTCTCCTCTTTTTTGAAAGCCATCCAAGCCGGGCTGGCTGGGTTCTCAGAGTCTCTCTCTCTCCCTGGCTTTGCCTTGTGTGCTTTGGCTTGTGTTAGACTTTGCAGAAGTTGCGATCGATTCGGCAGTCTCTCTCTCCCCCCCCCCCCCCCGTGTTTATTTCCGCATTCGCTGCAATTTGCATAGGAACCACGGACGCACAAGGAGGAGGCTGATGCACGCACGGGGCCCACCCTTGGCCAATGGCAGCTCCTGGATCTCCCATCAACGCGAGCTCCAGGATTCAGCTCGAGCTGCGGCCGGGGCCGGGACAGAGGTCCACCTACAGTAGGCCGCAGCCCAGCAGCGGCAGGCGGGAGGAAGAGGAGTAGGGTATATCTGTACGCAATGCGAGTCTTTTCTGCAGGCGGACGTTGGGATGGGGTCTAAGGAGATGGTTTGCTGCATGCTGTTCGCCTTGCAACTGAGCCTCTCATTTTAAAAGCAAACAAACCCTACCGCTATTTGCAAGTTACTGAATTAGTTCAAGGAGACTGGCCGGGAGGTCGGCAGAGCCATTTGCACTGGGTGGGGGAAAGTTCCTCTGAAATGTATTAAATCTGCTGAGTTCAGAAATCAAATGCAACAAAACAAAAGGATCCTGCATGGTTCTAATTAGGGTGACCAGATGTCCCGATTTTTAGGTTTTTTTCTTATATAAGCTCCTATTACCCCCACGCCTATCCCGATTTTTCACACTTGCTGTCTTGTCATCCTATTCTAATTCGAACTGTGCCTGCCCGCCGAACTATTGGAAAACCTGAAGGTGGGGGTGGGTTATCATTACAGTCATCGAATGCCTAGCTGCAAAGTATTCAACTTCTGCAGCACCCCAAAAATAGTCCTGGTGTCATCCTTGCAAGATGTTGTGTCTATTAACTAGCTTTGGACATTTTTGCACGATAACCCTGATATCTACAACTCCTAAAATACAATCTGCTAAACTTAATTTTAAAAAAATCTCCAAAGAGGGCACGAGAAACACAAAGCCACCAGTCAATTGTGTGTAGCTCTGAATCATAGAACCACAGGGTTAAAAGGGACCGCAAAGGTCATCTGGCCTAACCCCCAACCATCCTTGATGATGGAGGCTTGTGTGATTAACAGCAGACAGCAAAAGCATTGCATCATGAATTGGAAGCTTGAGATCTCTTGATATTGCAACATAAAAAAAACCCAACTTGATAATTTCTGGAACTTTATAATTATTTTAATAGTACAGTGTGGCCCTTTAGCTGAGTAAGGACTGCTGAGGTATCATGGTTACCCCCAAATATTTAATACTATTAAGTGGATGAGATTAGAACTTTAAAGATCTACCAGACTATAGTGTTAACTAAAATTGGTAAATAAAGATGGTAGCTACTGGTTAGCATAAACTTCTGTTATTTAGTGAGAGGCTTTTTTTAGATGGTTTCTATTAGCAAATCGTCAAATGATGAAATATTGTCTGCAGATTAAATTAAGAGAGTGTTGTTAAAAGAAACATGGCAAAAGATTGTCTGCTATGTTATCAAGAGTTATCAAAAAATACTCTCGATGCATTTCAAGCAGCTAAGGAAGGATGCAGTGCCACTCAAGTTTGGCCTGTCTGCCCCAAAGGAGATGGAGGAAGCATGGGCTAAACCCTTGCTATGACTCTATGAGACTATCCCCCCCCCAAAACCGGGACTGTTGGAACATCTGTAGATGGGCAGGTGTGCAATAATGACATTAGAGGTAGATTATGTTGGGTTTTTGGAAAGGAGGTGGGTCACATAAGGGAGAATTTAGAAAACAATTAGTTCTTTATACAGCATAGCAATATTAACATAAAACTGTGATCATTAGAGGCCTAATCCTCCAAAGTGCTGACTACTTTCGTCAAGGTTCTGAGCATGCTCAACTGCCATGGACCCCAACCTTCCTAGGTGCTGACCACCATCTGAGAAGCCCTGGACACTATTGACTCCAATTCACTCCAAAGTCAATGGGAACTGAGGGCGGTCAGCTCCTCTCAGAGTCAGGACTTCAGGGCCCATTTGCAAGCCCACTAAAGTCAATAGAAAGCCTCCATTGGCTTAAGATCAGCAGATCGGCGGGTAGTGTTTGATGTATCAGGGATCAATTTATCGCATCTCGTCTGGATGCGATAAATCGATCTGTGAATCAATGCCCGTACTCCACCTCAACAGGAGGAGTAAGCGGAGTCGACGGGGGAGCCGTGGCAGTCAACTCGCCGCCGTGAGGACGGCCAGGTAAGTCGAACTAAGATACGCAACTTCAACTACGCTATTCACGTAACTGAAGTTGTGTATCTTAGTTCGAACCGCCCCGCTAGTGTAGCCCAGGCCCAAGAGACTTACATGCAATATATAGAGCTAAATCCTCAGCACTTACTCCATAGCCCATAATTTGATGTGTATCATAAGGCATTTCTTATTCCAATAAAAAGATTGTGTGTGGTGGGGGGAAGCTGATAGATATTGACTGGGTTGGCATTACCCCTTCCCCCAGTTCTATCATTTATTGCGCAAAAGATACTTCAAAAGAGGCTGACAATACCCATCTACTATGATACTTTCTTGGTGTGTTCATTTCTATTCTTTTAGAAGAGCCTGAAAATAAGATTACAGTCTGTGAGCAAAATGGGGCACCATAGGCCCTGATCCCCAATCTGAGGATCTAGACACTGCTATAATATAAATTATTAAAAAAAAATTATGAAAGTGGTATAGAACCCTTAAACAGTAAAATAAGCCTGCAGAGACAGTAAACTGACGGGCTCAACTGTTTTAGATTAAATGAACACACACATAGGTTTGATGGAAATCTGATGCCATAATACTAATTTAAAATTACTTAATTCCTGTGAATAATAAATGTTCATATATACAGCTTTCTATCTGTCTTGAGTACTTACATAGCGCCATCATCCTAGTACTGCATAATCTTTAATGTCTTCATCCTCACCACAACCCTGGAAGGTGGGGAAGTGCTATTATCTCAATTGTATAGATGGGGAACTAAAACTAAGATCCTCAAAGGTATTTTAGACTCGTACAGCCCCCTGAAGTTAAGTGACTTGTCCAAAGTCAGAGAGAAGTCTGTAGTAGGGCAGGGAATTTGAACACAGGTCTCAGAAGGCCTAGGCTGGTGTCCTAACCATTGATCCCGTCTGCCATACTAAAGCTTTCCATTTCACAATTTCACTAATCCAATCTTTGTTCTCCAGCATATTGAGGGGAAAGTCCATTTTGCTCCTGGTTCTAGCTGATCACTGAAAAATTCTGCAGAATTTTCCAAATGAGTGTATACTTTTATCTATTGCAAGTTATACAGAAATAGCAACCTATAATCAGATGGGTTCCAAGTAATGAAAGGAATAAAACAGAAATCAGAGACAGAGATCCAGAATAATCATTATTTTCTTTCCTTATTTGATTGTAGTTTCTTACAATTTAATAAATAGATTTTCAGTTTAAATAGTACTTTGAAAAGGGGATTCATTTTGAAAACTACAACCTACAAAGTTCATAGTGAAAATAGTTTTGATTTACTAAGTTAAAGATGCGTTATTGACCAGAAAATTATTATTATTTTATTTGTATTGCAGTAGCACCTAGTCAGAGCTCAGAACCACGTGTTAGGCACTGTACAAATGCGTACTAAAAAGACAGTCCCTGCACCGGTTTGGTGCAAACCATCAGCATGTTTGTTAAACTACTAGGCCACGAACATGGAAGAACACACGTGTCAAGTAATATACAGAAACTTTTTTTATACAGTCACATTGTGTTATTCAACTCTCTCCTCTTTATCTGAAACCGACAGACACCTTTCTCAAGGGCAATAAATGACTCTGCAGTGGTACTGAGTGATTACAGTCTTCAGTACTGATGCAGCTTTCTTTCCAAATCACAGTTCAGCATAAATAATATGTCACATAATTTTGGACCTAATCCTGCACTCTTTAATAGACATTTTGCTTGAGTAAGGAGTGTAGGATCAGTCAAATTATGAAAATACTGTTACGAGATACCTACTATATATTTTGGTACATGCACATTTTTGTGTTTATGACAATATACTTCCCAAACTTCGTCAGTTTGTTTACTTTTGGTACTATTTTGCTACCACATGAAAACAGCCCATTGAAATACAGTGATTTGTCTTGCGTTGACTTACTCCACACTGAATCTGAAATTTAATAGTTGAGGTGAAAATATGGCTTGGAAGATGTTAATTGAATTTAATAGAATAAGATTAACACTCAGCAGCTGCACTATACTTTATAGAAAAGTTATGACTAAGAGAAAATGGGGCAGTATAATGAAAGCCTCCTCACAACTTTTATTTATACCACACTTAGAATGCTTTCCTCTATTCCATGTTGAACTTTTTTTCTCTGTGAGCAATGAAGTTTAAAATTAAGACGAGACATATAATATTTCTCGAACTGCAATAATCAGTGATCTGTTTAAGTACCATGTTTGTTTCTTGTATTTTTCTTTATTAGAAATAAGTCTGTAAAATACAAGCATCCTACTTTTCAGGCAAAATCTCTCCTAACTTTGTGCATGGGGACAGTGATTGGGCATGAAGAATCTCGGTATGCTAACATCTGACCTTTCAGTATGAAAGCTTCTGATACTGTGTATGTTGAGTGATGTCTGTCTGCAAATCACTCCAAGAACTAGAGAATGTATGAGGCCTTTATTTATCAAAATAGTGTAATACGTCATATGAGGTAAATGTCCAAATAAGGGGTAAGAACGTGTGCCAGTGAAAAGCTGATCACTTTCCTAAGATGTAAAGAGAACTTAAAAATATATGAGCACAAAAGTTTTGTCAATATTTATCTGTATTTTTCTACGTTATAAAAATACTCCTACAAGCCCAAATTAAATCTCCCCTAAATGTGAAAATATTATACGCAAGTTGTAGAATTCACTCTAGGGAAGACAGAAACTTTTCTATGTATTGAGTTTTACAAAATCCACTTTTTATTTTTAAACATTTTAACCAAGGAAGCACTAGTGATTAAAATGTTAATACTAAACTTCAGTTTTGATTATTACATTCAAATGTGTACTTGTTGCTTTTTGTGCACATAGTGCTTCTGTCAGCATGTGCTCGAGTTGAAGCTTTTTCTAGGTTTTCTAAACAAGTAAATTATATGATCAAGTTTATTTTTATTTTTTTTGCCTCCTGCTCCACTGTTCAGAAAGTCTAAAGGTTTTGTATAACATCTAATAAATGCATTAGCTTCAGCATCAGAACATTTTTCAAGTCTTCCTTACTGTAATGCTGAGACCTTCTGCATTATAAGTATTGGCAATCTAGATCCCTGGTTATGGGCAACATGGGGTCAGGTAGGATCTTTCTGCACAGGTTGCTTTATTTTGCAGAATATAAGATTTCTTCTAAAAAAAAGTAAGTTTGTGGTTGTAGAGCTGTTGTAATCAATGACCGACTTACCTTCTGGAAACAGACTAAAGTAGCACTAGAAAAGGAGAGAATTTCTTCTATTCATCTTAAAGGGGTGTTAACTTCCATATCAAGTTGGGACAATTGCAGTGCTAATACTATTAGCAACTAGACACAATACAAACACAAAAAGAATAGGAGTACTTGTGGCACCTTAGAGACGAACAAATTTATTTGAGCATAAGCTTTTGTGGGCTACAGCCCATGTCTTCGGATGCATAGAATGGAACACACAGAAAGAAGATATTTATACATACAGAAAATATTAAAAGGTACTCTGAAACCAATACAAACACACAGAAATGTGATTATAAAGGGACTAATGAATCCTGGTTTTGTTCATTTGTTTTTTGTTCTGTTTTTACTCCTGTATACACACACAGATCACAACAGGGGACTCAGTTATTCTATATAAATGCAGTAATAAAGGTAATAATTGGAGATATACCAATCTCCTAGAACTGGAAGGGACCTTGAAAGGTCATTGAGTCCAGCCCCCTGCCTTCACTAGCAGGGCCAATTTTTGCCCCAGATCCCTAAATGGTCCTTGCAAGGATTGAACTTACAACCGTGGGTTTAGCAGGCCAATGCGCAAACCACTGAACTATCCCACTCCCCAAAAAAGTGAGCTCTTTTTTTTAAATGTAGCTGTTTCTAAAGTTCTGTTCTCATTTTATGAAACAGGTGTATTGTTACAATTGCAGTTTAGCCAGTTTGCATAAATCAAATATAATATAATTTTCCATTTAGAACATGGAAAAGCTCTGCTTGCAGATTTTTCCCCCTTGGCAGGAAATAAGCATTTCCCTACAGATGTATGTTTTTAATCCTCTTCAGATTTGGATTGTCCCTACTTGTAGAAACTCTAGTAGCGATCCACAGTATGTATAGAAACAGCTTCTCATTTACAATTTGTTCTGCACTTAAACTCTTTTAATGCCACAAATAAACTTTGGGAAAGTTATTTCACAGTAAACAGTGAGGTGTGGTTTAAAATTGTATGTGCTGCTGTATTATTAGGTCTCACCGACATTGCAATTATCATTTGAAGCTGGCAATACCATATTAGCTGTTTAGTCACATGCATGTATGTAATAACGGCATGTATAAACATTCTGACATTTTTATGAATGGAAAATATTTTCGAGATTTCCACCCCACTTTCTTGTTTGTCCTGTATACACCAGGACCTATGTCTTCCAGAATCCCTATATATGTCACTTTAATATTTAGACACAAACAATACATAACGGAACATGATGCATTGTTACCCCGTCCCACCGCCCCAGACAAATCATATACTTCTTTTATTAGCTAGTCAATCCTCAATCTTTAGAAAAGTAAATATCCAGAACCATTTGCTTTTATTTGCACACACAGGAGGTAAACCCTAGGACTGCAGTCTCCGCTCTAACAGCTGCATCGTTGGAAGTAACAGCAACGTAAAACTGACATTGACCATGGTGCTAAACACCGTACAGATCACAATTTTTATTCGACAATTGATTTCGCAGCAGGGAGGGTTTTAACTCCTCCAGTAAAGGCACAAAGAACCAGAACAAAAATGATCACAAACAAAAAAAAACAAGCGTTGTATCCCCCCCCCCCCTTGTACACTCATGAATCGGTGGAGAGGGAGGGAAAAATAAATGGTGTTTAAAAAAAATCATAGTCTCATAACTGCCAAGTCTGCCTTCCGAATTATTCATGAAGTCAATGGTAGCCATTTTCATTTAAGGTACAGAAAAGAGAAGGGGGGGAGAAAGGTCACGAGAAAAAAACCCCAAAATACAAAACGAGCCGTAGGTAGAGAACCGAATCCACATTCATCCAGTGATTATTCTACAGTCAATTCATTTCGAATGGCTGCGCTGCACTGAGCTTGCAGGGGGCGGGGGTGGGGGAATAATCAATCCATGCTGTGCCCGGTCCTTCACCAGCCGCTGCTGCTGTTGATGCAGAGGTTAGCAGCTGCATCGTGGTGGTGTTGTGCCTTTTTTTTTTTGCCGCAGTCTACGTCCATCGTATAAACCAACACGCATTGAGATGAATAATGGAAGTACAGTACTGAAGACAGCCACGCTGATTTATCACAGCGAATCATTCACTGCTCCAGCCCCGGCTCTCAATTATGCCACTTTAAATCACGCACACACAGAGAGAGATAAGCTATTTGTGGCCAGATCTGAGCCAAACACAGTGAGAGAGAGAGAGAGAGAGAGAAAAAAAATCCGGATTGTTGAACAGAGGGAAGTGGGAAATAAAAGACAAAAAAGGATCTCCCCCCCCCCCCAGCGTGGACAAGCGCTCTGTAATGCAGCTTGGACGAAAATAAAGTCTGAACAAAACTAGACGGTGAGACAAGCACGTAGGAGAGGGTGAAACTGACGTTAACGCAGACTCCATGGGAATCTGGTGACTGGGAAGCAAAACGCGCTGTCCTTTGCTCGCTCTCACACGATTTTTTAAGAGAAACCCACTAGAACTGAGTTGCGACGAAACTTGGCTTTAAAATATTCACACGCTGGACACGCTGCAGTTGAGGTTTCTTTGGAGAACGTATGGTGGGGAAGAGAGACCAGGCAGATGCACGTAAGAGAGGCGAAAGGCAGCCTTGCTTTATAATCTCGTATGCCAAGAATTAATTGCTAAACTTTCTTTAAAGGGTCTTGGGTTGTGGTCAGAATGCACTAGAGGGCTCCTGAAAGACGAATATGTATATATCTATAGTGTCTTTCGGGACACTCTCTCTCTCTCTCTGTATTATGGCTCCCAACCAATTCTAAAGTAGAGACGGATACTTGACAAATGTATATACTTTTAGTCTGCATTCATAGATGCATTTAAAAAAAATCAGAGCTAGGTGCCTCTATTAAGAGCTGTTGAGTCTTTCTGCAAATCCTGCCAGCATGGTTTTGCACAACATTTTTATGATGTCTGTTACTATTCTTGTTTTATTAACTGGCTGTAAATCCCTGCAATTAACACAAAGCCCTTCAGGTAACGTCCAGACGGTGAGTGAAAATCGAGAACAGCAAGGACATTCGTAATCAGCGCTTCCGCCTTGTCACCTGCCCTCTGGTGACGAGGTATTACAGTGATCGGAGGTCGGTGTGAAACGGGACCCAGCACAGGTGCTACACTCCTACCAAGGGACGGCTGGTGAGTTACCTAAGGACTGAGTGGAAGCCTGAACACAGGATGTTTTTACATGTTCAGATTAGGTATTTAGCACAACTAATGCAGTTTCGCATGTTCATTCTAGATGCATTTTTGAATGGTAGCGAAAGACAATCTGAAAAGTGTTTGTAGCATTGCTATAATCCGTATAGACACAATAAATCGTAACATTTCCTTCCACGGTCTACTAGGTCCATTCTTACTATTGTGACCCATAGCGGTGGATTATTGATGTGAACAGAGTGTCATTTTGTTCTCTTATGTCAATCTAAGTCAGAAATATATACACACATATTATGGGTGGGAGTTTCAAAAGTGGCTTTAGAGCCACAGGTTTAACTGAAAGTCAATGATACTTGTTTTCCTAAGTCACCGAGACACTTTTGAAACTCCCTGTATGATAAGATAACACCCCCCACCACACACACATTATACTTTATAATGTCTACAAACAACTGATACGTATAACAAATACCTGTGTTAAAATGGGGATTTATATAGAAGCACCCAAAGGGACCAGCACACTAGTGGGATGCAAACATTGTCTCCTACTCAAAGCTTGTTAGTGAGAAATAAGAGGGAGCAAGTGCCCCATCACAAATCAAATCTTCAGCTTTATTTTCACTCCTTACAATTAAAAAAAATGTTAATATAGATTTAAACCTAATCTGGCATTTTACAAACTTATTACTGGGCTCCAAAGTTTGTACACTAAGCGAATGTTGGCATTGTGTTCTAACTTACCATGACTCTAAAGATTACAGACATACCGTCGCTGTAATATTAAACCTCTATGTAAACTGTTACCTCCGGCCTTCAGTTGGGAAAATGGTACAACTCCGTAGAGGAAAATGTAGAGTTAAAAAATTAAGAAGGTAAAAGAAAGCTACATTATTAGTCCGGTCTTTTTTAGCAGTGTATGTAATAAAGGTTTGGGGTTTTGTCTTTGTAGAAATGCCCCTCTCTCCAAGACTGAGGTATTTCACATTAGAGTTGCAAAGGCCCCTGCTGAAGTCTCTCAGGTTCATGAGCCTCAGCTGGCGGGGTCAGTACCCTTCATCCACTAGACCCTTTAGAAATATAAACCTGAGGGTGAAGATCAAGTTTACAATCATGCAAAAAAAAAAAAAAAAGTCCCACCAACTCTGTAGGAAATTTTCAACTGCTGCAAGCACTAGTGAAATTAAACCACATCACAGCGTCAGTGTAATTAGCACAAATCAAAGCTGAGCCTGTTTTTTAGAGGATGTGAGGCTGCAAGTAATGTAAGTCAGTCAGAAAAGAGATGAGAGAATATATATCAATCCTACCGAGGAAAAAAATCATGTATGCTCTCCCCCTTCAATGAGAGGGGGAGAAAGATTAACAGGAGTCGGGATTGACTCCAAATCGGCACAAGACTCAGAGTGGGGGAAGCTCCGTTGACTAGAGGGTCCCACAGCCCAACCCAGGGAGGACACCGTTTTGCCATTTGGCCTTTGAATTTGGTGGAAGGGTGAGTGTTATGAGGCCTAGAGCTGGAACTTCTCTTCTCCCCACTGACTTACCTGGCTCAAGACACGAGGCACCTCGGAGCACTGAAAAGAATAAAATCAACACAGCAAGGCGAGCTGAAGCGTTTCGGTGCCCAGGGTAGGTTGGGGAGGGTCCGGAGGGATTTTGCTCTCCCCCAGGAGCGGAGACAAGCAACAGAGGAGGGCTGCCCATTGCCCGGCTCCTGCTCGTGGTGCCCTTTTGGGAGGCGAAGCTGACACTTGCCCTAAGAGGAATCTCTCCCGGGACGTCCTAGATCCAGCCGAGCCTCCTACAAGAGCCCAGGGACCTTTTCCAACTCCCACTAGAAACCAGCTCGGCTCCTGCTGCCCGGAAAACCCAGGTTAGCTGAGCCGCCAGAGCTGGAGGGGAAAGCCCTTTGCCGCACACTCATGGTCATAACCAGCGTCCAGGGGGTTTCCAGTGTATCCTGTAAACCCTTGAGGAGTCAGATCCCCCCCCTACAACTGGGGCAAGGACTGCGGGCCCTTTAAACAGCCCCCCCAGCCCAGGGCGCTTCTCCCCCAGCTGGGAGGTTGCACCCTGCACTCCTTGCAGTGAGATCTACCCTGACTCCAACAGGCGTCTGCGGCCTCGATCCTGCCACCGTTAAAGCCTTCGCGGGGAGCAGGATGGGGCGGGGGGAGGACGGAAGATTTCGATCCGCGTTCACGTCCAGCAAAGACGGCAAGTCACGGCCCTGGCTGCGTGGGGCCGCCGGCCGAGCCCAGCAGCAAGGGGCAGTCGGGTTCCAGCTGTGCCAGCGCAGAGCGCGGATGCCCATGGCTGGGGGGCAGTTGGGGGGGGGGTTGCAAGGCACACACGAGACAGGGCCCAGCAGCCCCCTGGAGCCTACAGGGCACCGCGCTCCCCAGCAAGGGCAGCAGACCCGGTCTCTGCCCCCCAATCCTGGGTGTGCTCCAGTGAAGGGGCGGGGGGGCCACCAGGAGACTCCGGTTCACCCTGGCTTGAGCCCGGACAGGTGGGACTGGCACACGCGCGTACACGTTTCATGTCAACTATTTCAGCCTTAAAACAAAACCCCCCAAACCGTTTGTTTGGAGTCTTACAACAGCGCTGGAGTCACCTGTACCCTTGGGCCGAAGGAGCAATTATCGTTTCACTGCCTGGGGCTCCGATTAGTAACTTTATGGCGCCTGTTATCTTTATGGCCGGCTCGGAACTTCAGCCTATAAACAGAGCCGCGGCGATCAGCACATCCAGGGTATTCGCCCGCTTCCCTTCCGCCCAGCACCCCCCTCCAGCCTGGCACGTGTCAGACACACCTCTGAGGCGCCCAGCACTGCCTGCACCCACGCTGGCCATTGCTCTGCCTTACGGGTCATTACCAAAAAAGTCAAGCAGATTTAATCATAGCAAGTTATTCAATCTACACAGCGCGGGGCGTGCTCCTGAAACGCCCCTTGACTTCATTCAAGGCAGGATCGGGCCCCGCCGCCTTTGCAGAGATTAGAGACCTCCAAAAACTTCCTTTGGCTGGCATCAGTGCAGGATTGGGCCTAACTACCTGTGTCCCTGGTGATATCGAATCGACCCTAGTTCATCCCTATCTGCATTTTACCACATGGGACAAACTGGTCTCTGAAAAGCCACAACCAATCATTTCATTTTAGCTGATTTTATTCAAAGGTCCTTTTTTTACAGTCGCCTGTTAGTTCTTGGTCACTGATCCTTTCTAGGAAATATTGAGACACACTTTGATTTCACTGCTAGGCCACAGAGTTGCTAGATTGTTTTACTTTCCCGTTATGAAATGTGTGTGTTCATGGATCATTAGTTTCACGCCAGAGCGACTTGCAACTACACCCGGTTTGTGAATGTTAGAAGTTCACCTTCTATATTTTGGCACAAAATACAATATCCGACAGCAGGTCTATTATGAGAGAGTCACTCCCAGGCTTTTGGCTGGTGAAATTAAAGTAACCTAGTTTTGTTGTCGTTGTTAAGTGCAAACTACTACCCCGCACCACTCCGGAGGGACTGTGAAGTGCTGCACACTGACTCCTTATCACAATGCACAGGGCCTGATCCTGGAGCCACACTTCAGAGAAGTCAAAGGGAGTCTTACCAAAGCAGACTGCAAGATGAGGTCTGTAATTTGCATGTAATGACTAAAATGATATAGGAGGACTTACTTCAAATTAAAGACATACAAATGGGTTTTTATAAATTACCGTCTAATTCGATTTAAACAGTGGGATCATAGGACAGAATTCAGGTTGAGCCCCTTATCCCCCAAACTTCCATTAGGCCGCAGAATAAAACAGAGTTGAACTGCAGTGCGACTGGCTTTCTTTAAAAAGTTAACAGTGAATTAAAAGACAGCTGGTGTTCACTGTTCCAATATTTTTAACGTGCTCTTAAGAGGTTTGGCAGAGTTTAGTCCAGTACTTTTAATAACGTTGTCTTTAATTGTTTAAATACCACGTGTAAAATGTATTCAACCGACATCATGTAATTAAAACCATAAAATAATAATACACATTGCAGGCTGTGCTCTGTTGGGGAGATTGAAAGATAAATAGCTTTTGACGATCAGGATATTTTGCTAATATAACGTAACAACGTTATGTGATTAATTTTTTAAGCAGTGTAACTAAATAATTTTGTTTTCATTTGTTGGTCTCCACACCTAATCACTACTCAATTACGTATTGACATTTCACGTTATCTCCTAGCAAAACCAACCAACCAACCCTATTCTACTATTTTTAAATCAAGGAAGATTTAATGCACTACCTAACACCATGTACTCATAATGTGACAGTAATGTAGACAACAGATTAAGGAAGATATACAAACTAGTAATATATTAGCTAGAGAAAATAGAAAAATTAAATGTCTAAAAGTGTAAAACGTGGTGCAATCATGCATAGATCCAATTTAATATAGATTTTACCTGGTTTTCATTTTATATTTATATATATACACACAAATCTCCTAGAAAGTATATATATTTCTGGAGCCCAGCCCCTGTCTACTTTCATAGGAGATTTGTCTTTTTGCAGACCAAACTGCCACCTGAACTTTCACTGACTTCCCTGGGAGCAGTCCCTCTCATTCAGTCATCGCAGCAAAGAACAGAAGTAAAAGGCCCGATCGAGCTCCCATTTAAGCTGATGGCCACAATCCCCGTTGCTTTCAATCGACCGGTATTCGGTAGGCAGGTCAGTGGAGCTCAGTGTGAACGGGGTTGTATCTTTGCTAGACTCTTTTCCCAAATCGGGGGACAGAGACTTCAGCAGTAGCGCACACGGCTCTGGGCTGCGTAAATAACCGAGCAATCAAAGTCAAGGCACGCAGGAAAACCACCTCTGCGGTTCCCCAGCGCTGGTGGCGAATGGTCTTTGCGCCCAGCCTGGCGGTTCCCCGCGGCTCGCCTGATCCTGGCACCTGCTTGCCTTAGCAAGAGGCAGCGCCGCTAACCAATTGTCTTATTGAACATATCGAGAGCAGCTTCATTCTGAGCTGCAAGGAGCGACCCGGTAAAACTCCCGCTGGCCGCAGACTTGCAAAGGGAGAACAGTTTCTTTTTGGTCCTGGGGGGATGCACGGGGGTTGGAACCGACTCATGCTGCAGCAGGTGCCATGGGAGACGCAGACATCACACACTGTCCATTCATCTGCCTCATTCCCCCTCCCCCCACAAGTGGAGCGGATCCCCCCTCTCCCTTTTCCTATAGCTTGGGGCCCCCTACCCTCACTCCCCCACAGCAACGTTGCAAACGTTATTTCCAGGCCCCGTACACCGGCCAGCTCATCCGGGCCATGTCACACGCCCCTTCTGCCCAGCTGCACACCGGAAATCTGCCTGGGGGAGTTAGCTTGCAGGCTAATGTGTCTTTAGCAAGGAGGGGGTGACTTCATATGGCTTGAAGTTAAAACTTTCTTCCTTAGTTAAAAAAAACCCACCCACCAGCCTGAGACCCCCGAGGCTGGGATTTTTCTATCTATTTCCCAAAATCAAGAGTGGTAACTCGGTCCTTCTGTATTATTCGGAGTCGCTGGCTCGTGTGCAAGGCATTTGAATGTGCTCCCCGGAGTCATCCCTTGACACGGAGTGAGACGGTCAGCGCGCCACCTAGAGGCAATCCCTGGGTATCACCCCGGGAAAGTCTGCAAAGCTCCTTTCATAAAGTCTTTGCCTCAAATGGGACGTGCTGCAGCGGTGGCTCTTCCTCACAACGTGTTTCCATGGGACACCTCCCCCCACTCCACTTCAGCAGAATCTTAAAGATTTTCACCTGCATGTACAAACTCCAAGTGGAAAAATCGGTTTGATCCCAAGGAGCCGAGCCTATCAGGCTTCTGTTTCACTCAAATAAACATTGCACAGGGGAAGGGCCGGGTCCAAGAGGCAAAATGTCCATGTAACACTACCTGGTACTTTGCGGAATGATGAATGTGTATTTTGGCTCCAGTATGTAGGCAAGTCCCTCTATGCACAGTAACAAGGAAATGGCCCAGCAGAATAAAGTGGTTGAAAGAGAGGAGCCAGAAGAAAAATCCACCACAAACGTGCAGCTGAAACCAGCCAACATCCCTGTCCCCAAAGCCACTGTTCCTAAAGTCCCAGTTTCATCGCCCCCTATTGGTAAAGTTAGGAACAGCAGCCTCACAGGAGCTTGCGGTCTGAGCGTTGTGACTGCAGTTGTTGGTAGGCTCAACAATGAAGGGTTTGATTGAATTATAACCAAAGCACTGATTCTAGGTCAGGTATCTTTATTCAACTGATCCTTTATGATCTTCAGACCCAGGTGGCAATAAAGCACACCTATTACATCCCCTCTGCTTTAAGGAAACCACACAGCCTGAACTTTTATGTATGGAATGAAAATAAAATTATACAATGCTCCAGTCCTTGGAAGTATTACAATTTTTTTGTCAGCATTCAACCACACCAATATGCATTATTATGTATTTGTACCTGCATATATTCCCTTTGCATTGTTGTAATCTTACAGAAGTGCAACTTAACACAAATGCTTCAAATTGTCTAAACAAGACCTCTTATTTTGTGTACAGTTCTGAGCTTACTTTGTGCGCATAGGTGTGCACTGCTGTCAGTGACCCATGCAAATGAGAAATTTATACATACAAATACGCATACAGATAACAATGCCCATTTATCAATTCATGATCTCATCATTATTTGTATTACTGTAGCACCTAGGCACCCTAAATCATGGACCAAGACCCCATTGTGCTAGACACTTTACAGACACAAAGAGATGGTCTCTGCCCGAAAGAGCTTGCAACCTAAGTATGCATTTAGAGGGACTGTCAGTCAAAATTAAAGACAGGCTTGAGACGCTTTTGAAAATGTAGCCCTTACATTGGAGTAGATCTGAATAATCTGTACAGTGGTGGCCAGTATTTGGCGTACAAAACACTCCTTGGTGATTCCTAAAATTTTTAGTCACTTGTACCAGTTTACCAGACTCAGTCTCCTGGATGTTCCAGCAACTTTCTTGCTCTCTCTTTTGCTGCAGCAGGAAATCTCTTCCTATTCCCACCTCTATGACCCTCTAAAGGCCCAGTCCTGAAAACTTTACTCATACGAATCCACCCTCATACAAATAATCCCACTGCCTTCAATGGGATTATCTGAAACAGAACGACCTGCAGTCTCAGGCCCTTCAATGGAGTTAATCTAACCCACCATGGAGCCTGGGTTTCTCCTTCTGCTCAGGGCCAGCCCTAAGCCAAATGGCACCGCAGGCAAGGAGCATCTTCAGTGCCCACCTCCATTTGTTAAACTTTTGAATACTTTACAGCACCCCTAGGCTGGCACCCCAGGTGGTCGCCTGCCCCTAAATCTGGTCCTGCTGCTGCTCCAAACCCTTGAGCGCACCAGGCTGGGATTAAGAGTAGCCTAGAGCTGCTGTAGATTAGGGCATGCAAAGGTAATTGACAGGCAGGCAGCAGGGGAGCACAGGGGATCAGCCCAAAGTGTGGGCCCAGAATTTATCATTAAAGTAGGGAGGAGATTCTGATGGGGAATGCTTAACCAGAATCAATGGCAAAAGCCCAAGGTAACTGTATTGATACATGCACCAGCCCTTGAGAATAAGTGTTCTAGGATGTCTGGCAGGACATAGCAATTTTGCCCTGTAGTCACAGTTTTACACAGCTCCTCTGCAAATATAAACCCTTATGAGAACACTACAATACTCTACAGTAATGGCTTTAAACATTACAGTTCACAGTAGTGCTAAGGCAGTTTTTTTGATTGTTGTCTTACAATCTTAGAGTACGGGGGTATGTGAGTATGGATTTCTATAAAATAAGGGAAGGTCATTGCATGGGTTTATGTAATGCATGTAAGGAAAGGAGAGACTCTCCACTCTCAAAAATAAAAGGACAACTATAAGCCAAAAGAATACAACCAAGATGAAGTTCTCTAGTCCAATATGTAGATGCAGCATCTTTTCCACACATTTACCATTGCTTCCTTAAGCTTTAGTGTGTTGATAATATGTTATATATATGGAGATATACCAATCTCTTAGAACTGGAAGGGACCCTGAAAGGTCATGGAGTCCAGCCCCCTGCCTTCACTAGCAGGACCAAGAGCTGATTTTGCTCTAGATCTCTAAGTGGCCCCCTCAAGGATTAAACTCACAACCCTGGGTATAGTAGGCCAATGCTCAAACCACTGAGCTATTACTAAAGCCCAATTTTAATTATTCTATTTACTTGCTTGTTGGAAAGGGGAATGATCCTGTTGGAATTACATCCTGCTCTGTCTTCTTCATCTTAACTTTTGCAAACAGGGATATTTACACAATTAGAAAGGATTTGGAGATGAGGGGGAGGGAGAGAAAAAAAGTAACATTCTCCTGGGAAAATAAATGACACATTTCTCACTACTAGCAACCCAACTTTTCCAAGGAAACCAGCAGCCTTCCTCATTCATCAGTGTCACTTTTCAATGGCTGCTCTGTTCGCAATGGATTTGTAATGATCAGAAAAATTCCAGTGACCTTCAATTAACGCTTCAGTCTTTCCCAAGACTGGCTTATGTTTATTTAAAGGAAGAGATGCTTTTTCTTGCAGAAAACAAGAATATTTGTAAAGAAGAAATAAATTATGAATAAAATGAAGGGTAAGTGGGTGATTTGGATGTTAGAGGACATATTTATCTAGGAAGATAGATCTTCAGCTGGTATAAATAGGTGTAGCGCCATTGACTTCACACATCAATTTACATCAGGTGAGGATTTGGTCCAGCAAACTTAACATAGGGGTCCCATCCTGCTACACTTGCTCACCTTAGCCATCCTTACTTATCTGAGTAGCTCCACTGAAGTCAATGGGGCTACTTGTGTGAGAGTAAAAGTTTCAGGACCAAGCTCCCTGTCTGGATTTTCATTGTTAATCTGTTTGTTCTGGGGATCAAACATATCGCACATTTCTGAATGTTAATTTTCCCTTACTTTATATTTATCACCTGTTTATTTTCATCAGTGGGCACTGTGGCTGAGTAAGTATTCGGCTTCACTTTGAAAAACATTTCCAGTTATTTTCCAGATGGATATCATTGCACATGCATGAATGTGGGACATACTCTTATATTTCTCTAAACATCTTTATATTTCTCATATAACAATATATAAATTGTTATATGAGAAAAGTGTTTATATATTATGTAATAATCTCTGACTAACGGTAAAACGAACCACAGACCCGTCAACACTGATTTTCTAGAAGAGGCAAGTCTGCACCTTGGTGTGTGTGCACAGATTTGTGTAATATTTTTATTAGGTCTTCTGGGATCATTTCCCTCAGCCCTGTAGAAAAAATTATTTTCATGCAAAATCTCAGACATTCTGATCTGAAGGAACACTTTAAATCTATTCCATACAAATATTTAATGTCAGCTTCATTGAGTGACTTAACCCTTAGGAGAAAAAATTTCCCACCTCAAACTAATAATAATAATAATAATAATAATAATAATAATAATCCTATGGACTCTGCAGTTCAATTTTCTTTTACCCATCTAATAAAATGGGACACTAGAGGGCGTCCTTTTAATGTAATTAAATAATGAAGTTCCAACTTGTGCAAACAGACACAGAGAGCACAATTCTCATGCTGGGAATTTCAGGGTCTGTAACTGGAAGCATATCTTGCGGAGATGACTTTTTCTAGCCCCTTGGACCTAAATTATTATTCATTGCTCCAAGAAATTAAGAGTATCCAGAACATAAGATGAGAAGCAATACTAAAAAAAATGCATGCGAGATTTGATTTGCTAGAAGATTGACCACATTTCACAGCATGTCTGTGAACTATCCACGTGTGTGATACTAAATACCTTTCACAAAAGGAGGACTTTCTGAAACTGGGGTAGCAGGAACTAAGCAATGAGACTGTCTGAATTACACTTTAGAATATAAGATCTACAAAGTATAGTAGAGAGTTGGCAGTGATTTATTGGTAGTGGGAGAAGCAAAGGAAATTCCCTCCTCTGAAAATCCGTTCCCTGCTTCTGAACACTCAAACCATCCCATCCATGTAATTTCTTCCTCCTCATCTATATACATTGTTCGTGCCTGGTATGTACAGATGAATGATAGTATTGTAATACTATCAGCACAGGCCTAAGGATCAGTGCCCCTGATTCAGAAAAGTACTTCTGCATATGAAGAGTCCCTTGTGTATGGGGCCCCCAAGGTACTATTCTGGTCTTTGCTATAGATTTCTTCTGCACTCAAGAAAGTCGCTTAACCTTTCAGTTCCTCAGTTTACCTCACAGGGATGATGGGGGGATTAATTTGATAATGATTATGAAGTACTCTGAGCCCCATATATGTAGAAATAGCATGTATTATCATAACTTGATATAATGGTCTGTTGTTAATATTTATGATTTGTATTGTGGTGGGGCCAGGAGGCCAGGATGCCCCTAAACTAGGCACTGTCCAGACATACCCAAAGAGCTAGTCCCTTCCCCACGGAGCTTACAATTTAACTTTAAGATGAGAGCCAACAGGTGGATATGACAAAGACAGCTAAACAGGAGTGAGGAGAAACACAAGGTGACAACGAGGCAGTTATGTACGCAGCAATAGGTAGCAGTCACTGCACACCAGCTGGCTAACCACTGTCAAGGGTTTCACAGGTATCATACCAGAGGTGGGTTTCAAGGCATCCTATCAGTTTGCTCTCGATGTAAATTGCTCTGTTATTTCCCTTGATCCACAGCTTTGAGAGATTTGCCACACTCTTAGGAGTTTCACAAATAAATCATGGAGGGTTAAATTCTGTTCACTGGGATGCGAGCAGACATTCCCCACTGACTTCAATTAGACATTCGTGTTGGTACCTGGAGACAGAATTTGACCCTATGGTATAGAAGGAAAGAACATAAATTTAGTGGCTCCCTTTCTGAAAACTGATGTTCCTTAACATTTTGCAATAACATGTCTTTGGTCTTTGCTAAATTGCAAACGTGTAATTAATTTCCCAGCACTTGTGCAGAATACTTTAAAATGGAAAAATGAAAGTCTTCTATTAAAATGAAGCTTGATAGTATGCACCTGCCACTAATGTACTGTACACTGTGTCTTCCACTCATTATAGTGATGATTTGGGTTGAGATCAAGAGTCATATAGTGAAAATCACTTCAATACATGCCTGCTCATATGCATAAACTCCTGTGTACCAGATGGCAAAATATAATGACATCTTAAACAGCTAATTGCATAAACCTTGTAATGCAGATAATTGCTGAACCAAAGTACAGGTTAATAATTTCCCACTGTATTGCCTGGCTTGAGATTAATCCTCAAGGAAAGTTGTGACAATTCTAACACACTAAAGTTCACCAAGCAGTAATTAAAACTAGCACTTAAATCATTTGACTTTCAAACCCTTAATTATGATGCAGTAGAATCACTTTGTAGAAATCCAACGTTTATGGATAGTTACACGATAGCTGATATTTCATGTTCCCTTTCGTGATGCATCTTATGTGGCTAGTCATGTTATTCTCCAGAAGAATATAATAGTAATAATTTTGGCACTAATGGTCATTTAGAAACTTTGGTTAAACCAGTGGCCAACAACAGAGGATCTCATATCTAATAATGTAATTACACTTTTTACAGTGTACATATGGTCAATTTGGCTAGTGGTCAATTAGTCACTTGATGATATCTAATTGTGATGGCCGCCATTGTGGCTGACCCCAGGAATTGAACTTAAAACATGACTTTCTATAGCTTGAGCAAGAGAGCCTTAAGGTAGAGCTATTAATGGACTTAAAGCCCCTGTTGACCAGACACAGAGAAAAACCTCTGACATCAACCCTGGGCAAAATAACAGGAAAGCTGATATAGTTATTCAGTGGATAAAGAATTGAAATATAAGAATATAATTAATGTCAGTCAACATGGTTTTACGGAAAACAGATCTTGTCAAACACACCTGATTTCACTCTGATGTGATTACCGGCTTGGTTGATAAAGGTATAAAGGTAGGATTTAGACCTTTGTACAGCATTTCTCTTAGTATCCCATGACATTCTGATTTAAAAAACAAGTGCTCTACAATACAATAGTGCACACGTTAAGTAGATTCATAACTGGCTAACTGACAGATCTCAAAGAATAGTTATCAATGGGAGCTTTTTTCAAAAGGGGGTGTTTCTAGAGGGGCTCTATGTGGATCGGTACTAGGATCAATGCTATTCAACATTTTTATCAATAGTCTGGCGGTAAATATAAAATCACTGCTGACCAAATTTGTAGATGACACAAACATTGACGGAATGGTAAATGATATGACTGCCCTGGCCCCATCATTAAATGATCTGGATCTCTTGAAAAGCTGGGTCCATTCAAACAAAATGCATCTTAATACTGCCAAATGCAAAGGTAACAAGCAGTGCACCCCAGACCTCCAGAATGGGGGACTGTATTTTGGAGAGCAGTGACGCTAAAAAATATTTAGGGGGTCACAGTGAACAAGCAGCTGAACATGAGCTCCCAGCATGATGCTGCGGCAAAAGGGACTAATGTGATTCTTGGCTGTACAAAGAGGGGAGTAGTGAACAGGAGCAGGGAGGCAGTGTTGGTGAGACCGATACTGGAATATTGTGTCACGTTCCACTGTCTATATTTTTAAAAAGGATGTTGAAAAATTGGAGAAAAGAGCCAAGGTGATTTGAGGGCTGGAGAAAATGCCTTACAGTGAGAGGCTTAAAGAGTTTGATCTGGTTGGCTTATAAAAAGAAGACTGTGGGCTTGTCTACATTACCCGCAGGATCGACAGGCAGCGACTGATCCTGCGGGGGTCGATTTATCGACAGCTGAGCGCTCTCCCGTCGACTCCAGTACTCCACCGGAGCGAGAGGCACAGGCGGAGTTGATGAGGAAGCGTCAGCTGTCGACTCACTGCAGTGAAGACACCGCGGTGAGTAGAACTAAGTACATCGACTTCAGCTATGTTATTAACGTAGCTGAAGTTGCATAACTTAAATCGATCCCCCTCCCCTCCTCAGTGTAGACCAGGCCTGAGAGAGTTGATTTGATTACCGTGTATAAATGCCTTGCCCGGGAGAAAATAGCAGATACTAAAGAGCTCTTTAATCTAGCAGAGAAACAAAACACAATAAGAACCAAATGGCTGGAAGCTGAAGCTGGACTAACTAAAATAGAAATTAGGCACAATGTTTTTAACACTGAAGGTGATTAACCACTGGAATAAACTACCCAATGGCAGTGGTGGATTCTCCATCTCTTATGTTCAGATAACTTTCTGGAATATATGTTTTAGCCAAACACAAATTATACTGGGTGAAATGTAATGGCCTGTGATACGCAGGAGGCCAGACTAGATGATTGAATGGTCCCTTCTGACATGAAACACACATTCACATGTGAGTCACATGAACATGTGGGACTAGATGGTGATTTGGAATCTACATCCATGCAGAGGAATAAGAGGGTGTAAGCACCACTCTGGCTGCCCAACATGAGCTACCTGCTTGGTGGCTCCAGGCACTCAGGAGGAAGCAGGTGCTGCTAGAAATGTACTTAAAAAAACAACGAAACCTGTCATTCTGCACAAAAATGAAAGCTGAGAAACTTGTCCTTGAGGCCACATAAAGCCATCCAATGATCCAGACCCACCCCACAAAGAGTATCTGCCACCTCCATACTGGGCATTAGTTCTGTTGTTTCTCTGACAAGGAGCAGTGGATGTCCTCAGCTTTGCATGCCTGCTTCCCAGTGGAGGCGAAATCAGTGTCACAAAATCTGGGTACATTCCCTCTGTCTCTTGTTTTATTTACACAGATTCACCAGGCCTAGAACGGGGTGTGTGTGTCTCAAACAGCACGCAGGGCAATCCCAGGCTTTGGGAATCTCAGCCCAACCCCAACGCCCAGTTCCCAGGGAGCAACTATGCCTCCAGAATTAACTCTAATCAGAGATCAAAGTAGAGAGCAAACTTTCCTGCTGCTCACGCAGTTTCCACTAACCAGAACCTTGCATAAGCACAATATATAGATTGTCTTCCCAAGACTAAAAACTTGTTCAGATGCTAAGAAAAAGAACTTGGCATGTGTAACACTACCACCTGATGATGTCTGCCATAAAAATTCAATATAATCCCAGATGAGGAGTGTCATCTACTATATATCTAACATCACTTCTTTAGGGGCTGCAGTGTTCTGCGGGAATCTTCCATCCAAGTTCTGACCCAGCATAATCCTGCTTATTAAATCTGATGAACTCATAGCCCGAAGTGGGAGGGCTGAGGGCTAAACTCAAAATATCTGACAACAAGCATAGATGTGATTTTCAAGATTGCTTATTTTATGGTCTGTGTTCTGCAGAAAGTTAGATTAGAGCAGGGGTCAGCAACCTTTCAGAAGTGGTGTGTTGAGTCTTCATTTATTCACTCTAATTTAAGGTTTCGCATGCCAGTGATACATTTTAATGTTTTTAGAATGTCTCTTTCTATAAACCTATAATACATAACTAAACGATTGTTGTATGCAAAGTAAATAAGGTTTTTAAAATGTTTAAGAAGCTTCATTTAAAATTAAATTAGAATGCAGAGCCCCCCAGACTGATGTCCAGGACCCAGGCAGTGTTAGTGCCACTGAAAATCAGCTCGCGTGCCGCCTTCGGCACGCGTGCCATAGGTTGCCTACCCCTGGATTAGAGGTTCAGCATAGTCCCATTTTGCCTAAAATCTGTAAATTTATTAACTCATGAAATTTATCTCCCAGGTACATGGTTGTGTTGTTTTTTAAAGTTTACAAGTAGATACAACCCTAACAGAGTTCTGTCTTTATTAAACAAGGATTTGAGAACCACAGGTCAGAAAAGTGAATCAAACTGTACAAATAACAAATACATCTAGCATTCTATCAGGGCTAATCAATTTCAACAGCTGCACATTGGTGAAAACATGGCATTTCCTTGTGAATCAGACTTCTGATTATTTTCGGATACAGTATCTTATCCAGCGGCACCTGGAGTTTATGGCTCAGATTCTGGCCTCTATCTGTACTGAGTTCAACACAGTCTGGGAGGGGGCAAAGTTGGATTAGCCCCTTCTCCTCAGATTGTGAGGCTAATAAGCCTCCAGGCTGGTTCTCGGTGACTGTGCGAGAGGACTGTTATTTACGATACATTGATAGCCCCAAGGTGAAGCGATATGATGAGTTATTTGAACTACAGGAGAGAATTAGTGTCTTCTCCTTTTCTTTGAAAATAAAGTGGACTGACGTAGGCAGGTGACCTTCCGGAAGTGGAAATCTAGAGGAGAGAACAAGAATATACTATAAGACCTACCCTCTTCTGTTTGCAACATTCTCTTTTGCTTAAGAATTCTGGCTACTTACCATAATATCAGTGACACACTAAGGGTATAGGACATCACTTTTTCACTGATAGGTTTTGACAAACTAGAATGAGGAAACATTACCCAAAGATCTATGCATTTTGTACTTTTATATGAATTTTCTTTTAAATCAGAAGACTGTACCCCACTTCTGTTTTCCAAGAAGTGTTCAGTAACCATCTAATAATACTAATCCTTATAAATATCCACCAAATGAGAACAAAGGTCTAAATTCTCCTACCTGGCTTCGGCTGAATGGACTTTCTCAATGGAGGAATCAAAGTTTTGTCTTCTCCCCTCTTCTGCCTGGAGAGGCTTTTGGGTTGAAGAGTCAGACACAAGATTTTAGAGGTATAGAAATACTCTCCCCAAGGCTGCAGCGTTCTGACGTGTCCTTGCATCAGAGAACATCAGAAATAAACAGACAGATCAGACAGATTCTGGGAAGAGATTTGACCTCCAAATTCTGTTGTCTGTTGGGGGTGGGGTATTGTCCTGTAGTACTATGTAACTTGGGCAACAGAAGTGACACCAAGGGCTAGATCCTCAGCTGGTGTAAATCAGTGTAGCTCCATTGATTTATACCCACTGGAGACCTGGCTTTTGGCATCGCTTTCTTTGCCCAAGGTACCTTTGTTCTTTGAGATTCCAAGACACTTACACATCAAAACAGCGGCGCTCAAACTGTACTTCTCACTTAATTACATGTAGATGCAGATTGTAATATTAGTTGCAACAATATATAATCACTCATTTCTTCACACGCACTTCTAGCCAACAGGAACACAGCAGCTCCTAAAGACTTTGGTTTAGCCTATATGCCTACGCAACCAAATAATTAAATCCTTGGTTACTAGTCTAAAATACCATACTGTACAAAGAACAGCTCACAAAATAAGAACTGCCACTATTATTCACATGAACTGTTTTGCCTTGGTTGTTCCAGAAGAAATTGGTGCTACGGGTCTAGAGAGGACCAAGGGGAGCTAGAAGCCAATGTTGTGTGGATAAATACTTGGGAAGTGCTATGATCTTATGGTCATATAAGTAGATAGATCCATAACACAAGTCTTTCTTTTCTGCATACACTTAACGTATGTGGATGGTTGTCTAATAGATATTTGTGTGCATACAAGTCAATAACGTAGTGAAGAGCAAACTTCCTTCATGAAGTTGAAATCCAGAATCTATTCAGTAAAATAACATCCTAAATTATCTCATTTAATCTGTATTTCTATTCTATTGCTGTTGGGGGACAGAGAAACATTAGACCACAACACTTTACTATCTGATAACCATGTACAATGAGTTGCTGATCTCAGTTCAGTTCTTAGTGAACAGGCACCCACATCTGAAAGAACTTGCCAAACGATGACCTAGGTCTCACATGATTTCTTTTATGTCGTCAACTAAAACAGGGGTTCTCAAACTTCATCGCACCGGGACCCCCTTCTGATCATGAAAATTAGCACATGACCCCAGGAGTGGGCACTGAAACCTGAGCCCACCCAAGCCCCGCCATTCCAGGTGGGAAAGCCAAAGCCTGAGCCCCGCTGTCCAGGGCGGGCAGGCCAAAGTCGAAGCCCAAGGGCTTCAGCCCCAGGCAGGGGGCCTGTAACCTGATCCCACAGCCCCCTGGGGTGGTGGGGCTCAGGCTTCAGCTTTGGCCCTGGGCCCCAGCAAGTCTAAGCGATCCCATTAAAACGTCCCGACCCAGAGTTTGAGAACCGGTGAACTTACAGATTTTGTACTCATTGAATAATTCCCAGAGTATTTTTTTAAAGTAACCACCAGGGGAGAAATTCATTGATCTATAGTTTTGGGTGTATCGGGACCATATGCAAAAGTAAATCAAGAGATCAGCAGGCAACACTCTATTTTGCAGTACCCATCCTTCCAGGTTCTGATCCACTAAATTGAAATCTGCACTTTCCATCTAACTCCAAGATACCAAACCTGATGTTGATCACATCAACAGGGTGAACACATAGTTTGACTCTTAGTTAAGAGAGGAACTGAACCTAGATCTTCAGAGTCAAAGTCCAACAGCCAAGATAAAAGACCATGTCTCTTAGTTTTTCAGTCACTTACGCCTTGATCCTGTAAGCTGCTTGTGTGGGCAGAACCTCGTACCCAGGCAGAACCCTAACGAAGTCAAGGGGGCTTTCAATGGGGACAGTGGTCTACATACGTGGAGCAGCTGGAGGGATCAGACTGCCTTACAGAAGTGCAGATATATTTCCATAGATAGATCTATATATGGATAGCATCATATGACACTATTCGCATTTTTTAACCTTAGAAAGCACTGGTAAAACAATTTCATTAATTAAAACATCAGTGCTCTTGGTGCTTGTATACACTGTGTTTTGATTTTAATTCATGGAGCCTCGGAGTTAGTTACACTGGTGCCAAATAAAAATGCTTCAGTGGAACTTTCCGTAGATTAAGCTGCTTTATACAAAGTTTTATACTGACATTACAACACATTTGATTAAAATGCAGAACAATTTCAGGTTGGGTGTCATGTGGCTGTATGCAAGCATAAATGTAGCTGAGTCTGCAGATGCAACCATGCAGGTGTTTCTGTAATTTTGACTCATTTGGGAAAATTGTCAATGTTCAGTGGCCCACAAAATCACACATCCATTTGTGGTTCAGTTCATTGCAATCGGAGTTTCATAATCACTTCACTAGGGATGGGTACTGAATTCCCAAGTAAAACATTTGTGAATTAGGTCCGACACTAGAATCAGGTAAATTCTGGGAGTAATGCAAGCATCAAGTATTTCAACTCAAGTCTATATTGACTAACTCTCAGATCTAAAGCTAGAGAGAGGATAAAAGAGGAATCATTTATCTGCACATCCCTTCTCGCCACAAAAGCAAACACTGAGATTTCTTATAAAATGGAATGTCTAAACCATTCCTGATTTGGAATTTCCGAATACTAAACTAACCTGAGTCTGCTCACCTCCCTGTTAAGCTGAGATGGGCCCCAGCACAACCCTGCATCTGAACACTTTCAACTTCAGAACCAAATTTTGCAGCTTGAGCCCATTATTAATTAATAAAATAGAACTATTATTTTTGTGCATTTATTTATTTTTACAGCCACCAAAAATATGCTAGTTAGTTTAGTGGACAAGTGGAGAGACAAAATATCTGCCCCAAAGCACTTACATGCTTCGATAGAAGTCCATAGTTGTGCATGTACTTTCGTGCTGTGCTAGACTGAAATATATTTTAAGGCAGGACAATCCAAACGGGAGTAATAAACTGTAGACAGGGGCCTTGGCTACACTTGTGAGTTGCAGCGCAATAAAGCAGCCCCACGCGCCCTAGTTCACTCCCTGTCCACACTGGCAAGGCACGTAGAGCGCTCTGACTCCGCAGCTACAGCGCTGCTGGTACTCCACCTCGGCAAGTGGAATAACGTTTGTTGCGCCCCCGCTGGAGTGCTGCGGCACCAGTGTGAATGAGCTGTTGCGTTACTGTGCTGTGATCAGCCTCCAGAAATGTCCCATAATCCCCTTAAGTCAAGTGGCCACTCTTGTCATTGTTGTGAAATCGGCTGCAGGAATGCGGAAATGCCCTTTCAAAGCTCTGTTTCGGAGAAGCCGGCTGCTTATCAGCTCTGAGAAAAGCAAACATTTACTGTTTGCTTTGAGTAAGTGAGAGAGAGGGGTCTGAACTTACAAGACAGCATGCCACACACTCAGCACCCCAAAACCCCACTCTCTCTCCCCCCACATACACACAACACACTCCCTGTCACACTCCACCCCCCACCCCGCATTTGAAAAGCACATTGCAGTCACTTGCATGCTGGGATAGCTGCCCATAATGCACCACTCCCAAGGCCACGCCAGTGCGCATGCAGCTATCAATGTGGACAGACTGCAGCGCTTTCCCTACTGCGCTCTCCGAAGGCGGGTTTAACTCACAGCGCTCTACATCTGCAAGTGTCGCCAAGCCCCTCAATGGGAGGCCAAGGAAGTGGTTACAGCAGTTTCAGCAATGGTTACACCTTCTAAAACTATACATTCAGTGCTCAGCTGCTTCAATGAGATATAATTTCACCTGCAAATTGGAAAGTTTCACAGAAGTAGCTCAGTGTTAGCGATGCCTGTATTCAGGGTCTGCTCTGGTGCACTGCTGCTAACATTCTGAATATTACCTCACTGCACTGTTCTTTCCAGTCCATAGATCATTCTAATCTGAGAACATCTAGATCTTACCTACGATGTGAAGCAGGATGACATAACTTTTGGAAGAGCACAGACTTTACGTCATTGAAACTCAGTGAAGTAATCTAGCTAATGTTCAAGTTTTGTCTACAAAATTTCCACAGAGATAACATGAATTGGGAGGAAAAAAAGGAAACAAAATCACAGACTTATTTCCTTTGTTACCTTGAGGATCATCATGTTTACACATTTTGAAAGAATTAGCGAAGTAATTCGTGGAACGTTTCTATGTTATGTTATTTTAGAAAATAAGTGACCTAACTGGAATTTTATCCCTTAAAATATCATGTAGAAACAAGAAAAATCTGTCCCTGATTGATGAAATAGTATAATTGAAATAACAGACATTTGCATCTAATGTAAATGCAAGACAAATTTCCTAGTGAATTCACTTAAAAGGAGTTTTGGATACCTGTAAGTAATTACACTATCACATTCTCCAACTGATTTAATTCAGGCTAAGTAGCAACTACTGTATGTTCAAAAGATAATGAATTAAAGCAATGCTTTGGCATATCCCCTTTCTGAAATGTTAGCAGCCTCTCAAGTGGCTTGAAAAATAGGCTTCAGTAAAAGGACAGGAAAATATATGCAATTAAATTCAATCAATAAAGCTGTCCTTGACCAACATCCAAATTTTAAAAACAACTCCAACTGAATTATGAGAAACCCTTTTCTGATTTTCACTGGATGAGTTTCATTATGCATGCACCAAAATTGTGTCTCATTTTTAAAACAAGTTTGGAGAAACAAAAAGCAACTAACTTCCCCTTCTCTCCCACCACAACCCTCCCCCAAATCTAGATTTTTTTCCACTTGCAAAAAACGTAGTGAGTGCTGGGGAACTGAAAAGACTGTGGCACTGGTGTGGAGGCATCTCACTCTTGGATATATATAAGTATAAATGAAATGGAAGTAATTTACTGTCTGTGAAAGGTGTCACATCATGTAGAGGAAGGATGGTCCAATGGTTTGAGCACTATCTTAGGATTTGGGAGATGTGGGTTCAAGTTCCTGCTCCACTACTGTCTTCCTGTGTGACCGTGGCTAAGTCATTTAGGCTTTCTGTGCCTCAATTCCCTTCTGTAAAATGGGGATAATAGCACTTCCCTACCTCACAAGGGTGTTGCGACAATAAATACATTACAAAGACTTTGAGGTCCTACAGTGATGGTACATAGAAATGCTTTGGTAGGCAGAAGTCCTCCAGAGAAAACATGTAACACTGCAGATTCTTCAAGCTTTGAGGGACTAACCTTAAAAATAACGGGGTATGCAAATCCTTGACTTCTTCGCTGAAAACACCAGGAAGGGGTTCCCAAATTTAGGGCTAGATTGTGGTGGCATAACCTGCCTTGAGGAGACCAGGGACGGACCTATGACTCTAAGAGTCACAGATTGTTCCTTGCTTTCATCTTACTTCAAGGGCCAGTGCACCAGTAGCAGAATATGTCCCCCTCTCTTCTGGCTCATCTACACGGGCTAGGTGAGCTGGGGGTGGACCAGGTTGCTTGTTCCCACCCTTGCCTGCCCACCTGTGCAGGAGGGAGAGTCTGTGTCCATGGAAGTGACTCTCCACCACCCCTATGTTGTGACCTGCAGTTTGCCCATATGGGAGAATTGTGCCCTCTTACCCCTCTACACAGAAGCAGAGGTCAAGTGACAATCTTGTTCTTACTCCTTGTCCAAAATTATTCAACAAATAATTTCTGTGACCAGAGCTTGGTCTGTTTTGACTAGACACATAAGTCACATGTGGGGCCACAGGACTCTAGGTCAGGGTGTTGGTGATGTAGAAGCTACTGCTGTGGACCTAGACCACTAGAGGATTCCACTACCCAGAGAGCTCCCTCTAAGGCCAGATAAGATGACTTTAAAACTACTTTGTACTGCCAGAGTGGCACAAACCAGCCTTAATGAACTAGACTCAACTCTCTGTGTGGACCCGATTCATATGATTATTTGTCTTGCTGTACTGCCTAGGAGCCCTAGTCACGGACCAGGACCCCATTGCGCTAGGCGCTGTACAAACACAGACATGTCGACAGGCCCCTGCTCCTGGACGCTTACAATCTAAAATATCTCTCCTATAGACCCCAATCCTGCAGTGAGAGCCACCCACACAGATCACTGAAGTCAGGCTCCTTGCTGGTTTGGGGCAGCGGTGATGTGTGTGTGGGCATGTTGGGTCACATACTCTCCTCCCCTGAGTTGCTGCTTGGCTTGTACTGAGCATGCTCACACAGGCTGAGCATGCTCAGTAATGTATCCTGAAGCCGCTGCCTTCACTCTGTCCCCCCAGTATTGGCAGGTGTGGGTCATCTCTGGTGTGGGAGTTTGTCCACACAGATGCAGTTGCAGGATTGGGGCCTTAGGTCTTTTAAATTTTGTAAGGTGCTCAGATCTGGAAATAGGTTTTGCTGAAAGGCTGGTTTGAAACCAGCAAGGTTGTCATTAGGGGCTTGTTACAAAAATGATTAAACTCATTAATCTCACAGTAGAGCATCAAAACTCAGTGGTTTCATGACAGAACTCTGAGTTTTATCTGACGTTTGAATTTTTGGGGTTAAATTGAACCTGAAACTCAAAGTGAAGCTAGACTGCTCACAAAACTGTGATCTTGATACAGCTGTAGCAATTTCACTGAATTAGGCAAAGGCACTGAATTAGTTACTTGCCATGCGTTGCAGGACAGTTCTGGGAACCATCATCATTAGCATAACACTGGGAGTTCTGGGCAGAGATCTTGGGACGTATTAGGGCCTCAAATGTGAAAGAAAATCATGTTGCAAAATTTAAGCACAGAGTAAGACAAATGCAAATAAAGAATTAGATGTAGAACCTACTGGAGCCAAGGGGAAAACTTGCATTGACTGTAATGGGAATAGGATTAAATCCAAAATGTGAAGACTGAGCAAAAGTATCTGAATCAGATTGGATGAAATTTCCTGTGGGTCAGAAGGCTGACCTGCCTAGCAGGATTATTCCCCCCACCTGCATATTTCTGAAAACCCAAGTAACTGCTTAGTGACAACAGAACCACCAGCTTGTACAACCTCGAGCTCTGCACATACAGAACACGACGCCCAAGCTTCTTTTATTCCCTTAGCAACAAAAGTTGGCACCTGTGATTGTTTGTTTTCAACAACTGACACCATGAGTTTGAACTTACATCTGTTTTGCTGAGTTATGGTAAAACAATCTTAGTAACTGCAAAAATGCCGGCCAGATCATTTCCAGCTTGCACTGCTTCTTATTTCATTTCACATTCCACTCTGAAAATAAGAGAAACCGCGCACTGGAAGCACATGACAAGTCTGCTACAGGCTTGGGCTCGACAGCTTGACCTATTCCCCCCTATAAAACTTGCTTATATAAAAGTTTTCCTAATGTCTTTCATAGTTCATCTGTGAAGGATTGTCCACCTGGTGCCTTATCACAGGCTCTGGAATGAGGCCAGGAGATGGCAACAGTATGAACTGCTACAGGGGATAACAAGGACTCTGTTATGACTAGGAACGTTTGCAGTACTATAAATAACTCTATCAATATTGTGATAATGGCACTTTAAAGAGGTCTATTTTACAAGTGTTGAATGTAAGAGAGACGGCAGCTGTGCTCATTAATTCTGAAGTATGCTCCTCTCCATGTACAATTTGCAGGTGTAACAATAGGAGTGTTGACTCAATGGAGGTCTAGATAATGTTTAGATTAAAAAAAAAAAAGGTCACAGTAGCATGATTACTTCCTAACAGGTCTTTATTATGTTTGGCAGAAGGAAAGCAAATGAGAGTTTAATTGAAAACAACATAAAGTAAAATAGAACTTTGTTACAGAATTAAGCTCTTCATAAATAGCTTCCCCTCCCCCAAAGAGCAAGTACCATAATTGACAGCAGTAGATCTTTTGATAATTAATTGCAGTAAATTATCACTTGGCACAAAAAAGGCATAATTCTAATCAATTTGCAGCCTTTCCAGCCTAACACTGAATTGAAAATGGCACTGCTGTATTTTTTTTCAAGCGAATATGAACTGAAGTACAAACTATAATGTGCTGCTTTCATACATTTTCTATGTTCATAGTCAAACTCAGATCGTTGTGTTACTTCTGTGGGATGCCTGTGCCATACAGATGACCCATTTGAGCAAAAGATTCCTATTTAGCTTGAATTAATCTTCAGGAGAAGATAGTAGTGATAGTATAAATAATTGCAGAGATCCATGCAAAACAGCTTTTGTCAGAGCTGTTCTAGAATAGTAATGCCATGATTCAGAGATATGATTAGAGAAGAGAGTGGGAATCTGGACTCCTGGATTCTAATTCCTGGCTTTTCCACTGACTAAGCTTGAAGTGTAATCCACAGTTCCTTTTTATTCACTGTTTAATCCAGGCCAGGATTTAGGGAGAGCCTATGTCAGGGGTGGGCAATAATTGTTGCAGGGGGGCCACTCCACAAATTTTGGTAAGTCATCATGGGCCGCACATTTCTACTATATTAACGGAGGAGGTGCGGGGTCTGGGAGGGAGTTTGGTGCAGGAGAGGGCTCCAGGCTGGGGCAGGGGATTGGGGTGCAGGGTCTGGGAAGGAGTTTGGGTACAGGAGGGGATTCTGACCTGGGGCAGGAGGTTGGGGGGCAGGAGGGGGTGCAAGGTGCAGGCTCTGGCCAGGAGGAGCTTATCACAGGGACACAGAGACATGCCTGCAGCAGCCAGCTGCTTCCGGGAGTGGCGTGGGGCCATGGCAGGCAGGCAGCCTAAGTGCCCCGCTGTGCTGTGGGATTTTTAGCGGCCCAGACTTGGAGATCGCGAGGGGGCAGAGGAGGCCGGACAGAAATCTTAGCCATGGTGGGCTGGACAGAAATGTTATACGAACCGGATCCAGCCCGTGAGCCATATTTTGCCCACCCCTGGCCTATGTGGTGATACTGGATAGGCCAGTCTGTGCTTAGTTACAGCTAGGGAAATTTAGGTCCTTCTGGGTATGTCTACACTGCAATGTAAACCCCTGGTTTGAACTCAGGTTTAAAACCCCCCTTCCATCTACACACAAATTGTGTTAACCTGGGGATGGGCAGTCTGAGCCTTAGTCTAGCCAAGGACCCAGGGTTCAAACCCTATTGGTTTGCACTGTAGATGCAGCCCCACTGGACTCATGCTCTGGGAGACTGTCAAAAGTCAATCACAACACTACGGGCCAACTTTCTTTGTCCTCTTGACGGTTAAGTTTGGTGGATAATCAAGTTTTCCCACACCGCACCACAAACAGAGCTAGAGTGGCCACACTTCAAGGGGGCACTAGGAAGTCTGGGATTTGGTTGGTTGTACTCAGGTCTGCGTACTGCAGTGTGGTTGCTGGAGACCCACGTTAGCTAATTCTTTACTTAGAGTTGACAATAAGTGTAGACGCTCAAGTCTTAGGTTCTCAAACCCAGGGCCCACTGACTGGAGTTCCACTAACCCTGGGCTTACATTGCACCATAGACATACACGCAGCCTCAGTAAAGCACCTTATTGACTTATTACAAATGCGTCCTGTTCTCTCTCTACCACCGGGGATACTACAAAGCCCTCCCTCCACTCCCCCACAGCAATTGCAAATAAAAGCCACATGACAAGTTTCTAAGGCTATTCATGGAGGCAGAACATCTGAACTCCACGGCATAGCCAGTGAGTCAGTGAACAGCATGGACATGCTGAGCCACATCATCATTTGGTGGGGCTGCAGCAGGCCACATAACTTATTCTGTCTGGCTGTATGCGTGCCTGTGGGTAAGGATGCCCTCCACCCCTATCAAACAGCATACATAGATTCCATCGCAAAGCCCTCTTACCAGTGCTTTGTTCATGATATCGAGATTGAGGCCCTACTGTGTGACCTTGCTGAAGTTGCTTAAGCACACTGGGCCTTAGTTTTTCCTTCTGTTCATGGGAGATATTTACCTACTGCACATCTGTGCTGAGAGAATAAACTGACATTTGAAAAGTGCTTTGAGATCCTTGAATATGAGTTACTAAATAAGTGTTATTATGCATTACATCAGAACAGCTGTCAATGAGGAGACGTCTGTACTGAAATTGAGCTGAACAATTCTTCAGATCTGTGACCCCAGTTACATCCGTTTCTTCCTCCTTTGCTGATTATTGTTAGTCTTGATAATAATGAACTCAAAGACGATATTATCAGCCTAACCTACACCATGATTTAATCTTGATTGCAACAGATCAAGGTTTGATTTAATTGCTCCACGAGTAATTAGAAATAGAAACAAGGCATAAACCCCCCCTATTTCCACTCTAAATCAAGAAACTGTTTACATTCAATTGGTTCTCATGTTAGAACAAATCATTAAGCTATAAAAGATTACATCTGGGCTAGAATTAAAGTCAAGCCGATTCATTAACCCAAATGGTGGCCTAGAGATTACTGACACGGTATTGCTGCTCTGGTGATCAAAGGATCAAGGGATACATGACCAGATGACCCTAATTGAAACAATCTCCACTGAATGTTGTAAATGGATGAACTTGAAAGAACTAAGAAGATATTCAGTAACTTCTGTCAACACAGAAAATAAATTGGTTCTAGTAGCTTTACTGTATAAATACCATAATGCAAAGGGGGGGGGAGGGGAAGGATAATGGCTTTAAGAAGAACACAGAACAAGAATTTTATTTTTTTTTATTAAATCACACAAGATTCTTATCCAAATTGTTCATAGCTGGCTGTTATAGTTGTTGAAAGGTGGAATTTACAGCCGAAAACTTCATCATTATTGCCCCGCCAATGACCTCGTCTCACCTGACCTATAGGGAGTATCTTCTCTTGGGGTTATTCAATAAATCTGTCCACATGCAAGGCCTGTCCCTAGAAAAACTTGCCAGTTGGGTTGAATTAGGTCTGATAGTTTTATTACGTGAGCTACTGTTCACCAGGGATTGAGCAAAAATCACCAAACGTATTTCACTCAAGACTTCAAGATGAACTTGAACCTTGTTCCCAGCGGTGAAAGGCCAGATTTTTAATTCACTACACCTTCCAGGTTATTGGCCTTAAATGATGCATAAAGGAGAGATGCAGATGCCTAGTTCAGATACTATTAAGCTCCATGAGTTTTGTTTGTGTTTCAAATTTTAACAAAGACCAATAGGCTTAAGAATTAGAAGAGAACTGAGGCATGACTTCTTTTGAAAGGCTGGTATAGACATTAGTATAATTCTGTATATCCCTTTGTGGAAAATTAGGAGTAACTGAACACAAGAACTTTCTGAAGACAGGGACTATAATTCTTGTTATGAAAGGGGAGGAATTGGATACAAATAACTAGTGATGGACAAACTTCAAAAGGATCTGGGTTTGTGCTTGGTTCAGATAAGCATCCATAAGCTTTGATGCATCTCCAAAGCTTATCTGGACCTCCTGGGTCTGTAAATATTGGGATGGAAATCTTGCAAGAACAGGCTGTCTCAAGAGATTATTCCTTCTAGTATTTTGGGCAAGTGTTTTCCAGTCATGCTGTAAATACAACGAAAATTAATAATGATAATAAATAATAGTTAGCACTTAAATGGTTACTGTTTGTAGACATGAAGCTCTAAGAAACGAAGAATTGCCCCTCTTGGAATGTTTTGCATTTGCATCTCCAGATCCAGCCAGAGCCAAAAGGGCAAATGAAAATAACTGGGGAGAAAAAGTAACCTACACTTTTTTGAACCTCTAATAATGGTATGGTCAGTTTGACTTGGGGCAGCTTGAATTTTATCAGAACTGGTGCAATCATTTCTAAAAGTAATATACGGTAAAAAAATACTGTACAGGTTGAAGGTAAACACGAACCAGTTCCACATAAGAATAATGTTTTCTTACAGAATGTGTGTGTGTTGGGGGGGGAGGGGGGGGATGAGCTTCACCTCTGTGCTAATAGCAATGGAATTATAGCAATACGAGATTGGAATAACAGAGGTGAATCTGGGCCAGAATTTATATTGATTTACATTTTTTTCCAAACCAAACACACATTTGGGAAGATTAATTTTTATTTTGCAAAAGTAACTTGTAGTTCTTCAAAGATACCAAGTAGATAAGGGCAGTGCAGTGGATTGTATCTGCTAAAACCATTTGATATGGTTCTATAGTGGAGATTGTTGGCTTATTATAAACTGTAGTGGTACACAGAAAAACAGCTTGAATGATAGGGACCTAGTTTGTGGGATTGGCAATGAGGTACAGAATCTCTCTTCTAGGACATAGGATGCTGTTCAGTGGCCTTTGTGAGATGAACTAGTGGACTCAGTCCAGCTTCCATTTGGAAATGTGACCCAGACACAAAATTGAGATCCAAGTCCAGATCTGATCTTCCTTAAAGTTTGGAGTCATCTCTATTTATCATAGACAAACAGCCACAACACACTCCACACCGTATCAACTGGCCTCCTCAAATAGCAGAGAAACCACGACTCGAATAGGCTTGAAATCTACATGAACCTCTTGTCTCTCCATGTCAGTACTGGGGCACATTGCCAGGTCAGCGTTGGGCAACTTGCACGTTGCTGTCTCTTCCGCATGGGGCAAAAGAGCCCAGGAGTCTTCGCCAACTTTTGCCTCTCTGAGGAAAAGGCAAGAGCAAGCACAGTGTGTGCACTCAGGGGAGCTGAATTACTATACCTGGGGAGGAAGGTGCGTGCGGGGGAAGGGGACAGTGGAGAAAACAGGGCAATGGCACAGTGGCTGATGACCTGGTCCAGCTCTCAATGAAGTCAGAGGGAATGTTCCAATTGACGTCAATGGGAGTTGGCTTGGACTCATGTGGAGCTGGCTATGCGCAGAGAGGGGAGCAGGCTGTGCTATCCTAAGGAATGTTGCAAATTGTTTGCTCTCTGGGCATCCCAGAAGCTGAGGAAGGGGCTTTGCCCGCAACATGCACAATCTTGACCTTTCCTAGTAAGAAACACCTAGACTGACAATAAAATCAACAATCTTGCTGTGCTCGCATGGAACGTCAAGTATATGAACACATACAAACGCAGCCAACACATGAACCAAAAATCCCTAGTCATATTCAGGAAGCAACAAATCAGGTCTCACTCCATTTAAATCATCATCGGCCATGTCCTCCTTTCTCTTTTTAGCTGCTCAGTAAGACACGTTTTGGCATCTTTGTATTCAGAGAGGATATTCATTTTTTTTGTATATTTGATAGTGCACATGAAAAAGAAGTGACACATTAATAACCAGGGAAGTCAATTTGGATAAAAAAATCAGGTTGCTTTTTTCCATCTTGCTTGTTCCTCCTTAGCCAGGTCACAAAAAGTATGTATATTAATTTCCAGAGATTCAGAGCACTGTCCTGTTTCCAAACTGTCTGTGTAACTCTTTCCTTACCAATAACAGATGTAAAGATTGTGATTAAAATTCTATATATAGCAGCGGAATTAAGCACAGACATTAACAACACTGTAAACACTTAGCGTTTTATACATATCTACCATATTTATTCATACTTTGCACTTCTCTACGCATTTTGGCAGTATTCTACAGACTAGGACAAACAGGTATTTGAGCATCCAGTCAGGGGCTCAGGTAAAGCTGGGTGTTCAGGGATTTTTCAGAGCTGGCACTTGGCTGAACCCAAGTTGTCAGAATGGCCAGTGGTTTTTGTACTTCAAGGGTGCATGTTGGGAGAGAGCTTAGGGGAATGAAACCCACAGAACACAGAAACCCAAACTACAATTTCAGGCACTCCAGGGCTGGTCCAGGTGCTCAAAAGTTAGCTGTATCAGAGGCACTGCCAGGCCAGGAGGCATGAATTAAGGTGCTCATAATAGCAAGCACTTGCTGGTTACTCTTCAGTTTTTGCATCATTAAAGTAGCCAGCACAAGGAGGAAGGCCCATCCCAATCCTCCTGCCCACATACATATGCACGCAAAAGGCAGAGTCAGGGAGAGAGAAAGAGAAAGATGTGCTGAGGATTTATAGAATACGTAAGGGGGAGGGAAGGAGAGGAAAGAGTCTGAATCAGAAATAGAGAGAGTGGCTAGGAAAGGTGGGGAGGGGGCAGTAGAAAGGATTGGGGAGAGGCTGTTGGGAAGGGCAGCAATGGGGAATGGTTAGAATATAACTCCTGGACATATTAGGTCTGTTATCATGAGGCTGATCAAGAAGAGATGGTGCCAGGCAAGGGAGGCTGAGGCTTGGAAGAGGAGTAAACTCTGTTGACCGTAGGTGGTGATGGGATTCCCAGCTGTGATGTATACTCATAGTGATTCCTACTAGAGTCTTCTCTGAGAGAGCGTGGATGCAAGTAGCAAGAAACTCGGTTTTCAGTCAGCCAATCATTGGCAACCATTTCTCTAACCCAGGGGTCAGCAACCTTTCAGAAGTGGGGTGCCGAGTCTTCATTTATTCACTCTAATGTAAGGTTTCGCGTGCCAGTCATACATTTTAACATTTTTAGGTGGTCTCTTTCTATAAGTTTATAATATATAACTAAACTATTATTGTATGTGTAAATAAGCTTTTAAAAATGTTTAAGAAGCTTCATTTAAAAATAAATTAAAATGCAGAGCCCCCCGGACTGGTGGCCAGGACCCGGGCAACGTGAGTGCCACTGAAAATCAGCTTGTGTGCTGCCTTTGGCACATGTGCCATAGGTTGCCTACCCCTGCTCTAACCTAACCAATGTAATCCATTTGTTATCTCAGGGTTAGGCTACTGCAATGTGCTGTGCCTTGAGCTAAACTTTGAAAGGCAGACAGAAACTTCAGCCAGCATGCAATGCATCCAACCCACCTACTTGGTAGGGCAGGCAATCTATAGCACATTACTATAGGTCCATACTCTATTCCAATTTTGTGGGTGTCAAGGCTTCATAGCTGTCCATATACTGCACCCCCTGACCACTGAAAGCCTCATGCCTGCAACAGGAGGAAAACCCAGATCCTGCTGCGCCAAAAGCAAAGGCCTCTATCAGCTGAGATAAAGGAGGGGCTCCATTACCTTTTGGCCACATAAGGCCTATGACACAACTGAGGAGGTTCGACTACATCCAGGAGAGAACAGCAGCATGCATGTGAACTAGCCAGCTCATTGAAATGTCTTTCTAGCAAAATGCGGTCCTCTTTCTAAAAAGCAATTCATCTAAGGAACATTGAGAATCATTCCTAAAGAAAATGTTTGTTCATATAAGTCAGTCGGTCATTATATGCCTTTTAGATTTACCCGTAATACGCTACACACTTCATGGTGTCATGTGCATCCGAGAAATGAGGTGTTAGCTAAAAATGGTATTACTTTACGACCTTTCATTAGATTTAGATGGAGAGCAGGAGCATGTTCTTGTGGCTAAGGAAGAAAAAATGAGTCACAATATCTGTATTCTGTTCCTGCCTCTGTCACAGACTCACTATATGACCTTGAGCAAGTCACTTAGTCTCTCTGTATTGGTTTCCCTAACTGTAAAATGGGGATGATAATACTCACTTTACCTTACAGGGGTATTTAAAGGGTATTTTGAGGATTAACTGTTGTCTGTGAAACCCTTTGGGATCCTGGGATGGATGATATTGTGTCAGTGTAAAATGACATCTTAAAATGAATTTAAGATTTGCAGTTACATAGATTGTATACCAGACAGAGTAGCATCTATTGCCCAGAGTATTTTACAGTGCTGAATGGAAATAGGCAACTTTAAAGTTATTTGCAAAAATTAACAGCATAATCTGAGTCTCTGGGGTCAGCTGTTCCTACACACCTGACCCTGTATGTCCTAGCGCAGCTATGATGCAGAGACCCTAATAAGTATGCAATCCTGTTTAAGTCTAAACTGAGCTTCCACTATCTATTCCACTTCCCCTAGGAACATTCTCTTTATTCCTGAAATTGCAGCTGTCCCAGGAGAAAAATGGAGCCTGTTTTGCCTGCACAGCTTGAGTCAGACACACAAGGTTGATGCAGGAACAGGCATTCAACTCAGAAAAGGAGTTGGGTTTTACACGGGTTGTGTTCAAGTACTCTGGTCAATTGCCTGTCTCTTCCAGCAGATGATGCTAAAGTGTGATTGTTTTGAGCAGCCTTAAGGAAAGAATGAGATCTATGGGGAAATCTAATTAAATAACTCACTAGATTGTTTTCCTCCCAGTGCAGTAAGACAGCGAGATGTAATAAATACACTGAAAAAAAATTGAGGCCCAATCCTGCTTCTGTTGAAGTCAACAGCAGTTTTGGCACTGACTTTAAAACTAGCAGGGTCAGTCCCTTTGACTATTTCAAGAAACACACATTGTTTCAAACAAGCTGGTGTGCTTACCTCAATGTACTTGAGTGTTGTCACAACAGTTAGCTCAGAAATGCATTCTCAGCTTCGGAATAGCTTGCCATGCTATTCTCCTGAATTTACTGTCGTCTGACAAACTCTGCCTAAATCAGAATGACTTGTTGACATTTTGTTAAGTCCGACCCTCAGTGCTACAACTCCGTAGCTTTGCTGACATTTAATAACTGACAGGTCACTAGCACACTATTGGTGTGACTAGATCTCAGAGCACAAATCACTTCGAACGATATTCCACACCAATTGCATTTACTGTCTAGATACTTTTTAAATGTACATGGCACCTAATAGTAGCAACAAAAGAAAGCATTTTGTTGAGAGATGTTCCCAGCATTTGGCGGAATATTCACATTTAGCTAAAGATTTGGGTCAATAATTGAAATGTGCTCTGAGCTGTGAAGTCTGCACCCCGAATTGAACTTCCCCAGAGGTTGGGAGAGTGGGGTAGAGTTTGGAGTCTGTTTAATTGTATCAGTGTGTTCTTGTAGGCTTATAACACAGCCATTAAAAGATTCCCTGTGAAATGAAGTTTTCAGTTCAAGGTCTCAGGCTGGGCGAACATGTTTATTATCATTATAAATACTAAATAATCTCAGTATATTTTTAGTGAGAAAAATACATGAGTGTTCTTCAAGTTTTGATTTTTTTCCCCTCTTTAGCTAAAAAAGGGTTTGGGATCTTTTAAAAACAAACTAGTAGACCGTTTATCCACAACATTTACTAGGCTTTGGGATCTATATTATATAAACATACAAATGCACACTTTTTGATTTTAAACATTTAAGTCCTTAGTCATTGAAAACTATTGCATATGTGGGTACATACACATCCTAGGGCTATGTCTACACTACAGAGGTACAGCTACAGTGCTGCAGCTGTGTCATTGTAGCACCACAGTGTAGACGTGCTACAGCAATGGAAGGGGTTTTTCCCATCATGGTGGTTAATCCACCCCTCCCAGAGGTGGTAGCTAGGTTGGCAGACAAATTCTACACCAGGCCTTAGGTCAGCTTACCTCAGGGGTGTGACTCATACCCCTGAGGAATGTAGCGAGGTCAACCTAAGTTTTAGGTGTAGACCAGGCCTAAGACACGCTAAGAATGGTCCCTGCCCCAAACTGCAAGGCAGCACAAAAGGTGGAATGGGAAACGAGGAACAGTGAAGTTAAGAGTTGCCAAGATCACACAGCAGATCTGTGACAGAGCCAGAACTAGAAGCCAGATCTCCAAATTCCCAGTCCTGTGCTATGTCCACTGGATCACACTGCCTCTTTGTGAATACACAGGTCTGTTTTAACATATATTGGTGCTGTATGATATAGAAGTTCCATTTAAAAGTGTCTCTACAGAGACATTACACACCATGTCATCAATCCAACAATAAAGTTTCCATGCTCCTGGCTGACATTCTCCACTATGTCAGAGATATGTGCAGTCTGGGACGCTTGGAGGATGCACTGAGGAGCACCACACCTCTTTGCTCTTCCAGGCACTTCAGAAACACCCTCAGAGCATATGTGGTGCATTAAAACCAAATTGCCTGGAAGCAACTTTTGGAAGCACTTTTACTCTTTCAAACTACAAAGTTTTTTTTTTTTTTTAAGAGAGATACTGAAAATGCTACATTAAACCAACGCTGTTGTTCTTTTGACAACAACAAACAAAGCCAAAGAAATTCAGAGTCAAGATGACCACTCTGTCCTCTCTGCCTAAGAACTGCAAAGGTGGTCAAGTAAGTAGATAATGTTTTGCATCACATGCTCTACAAGGGTACTGACCTACTCAGTTAAGGGTGGAGTAACAGCCCAAACTCTGAACTTCACTCAATTTAAATCAGAAGCAGAACTTCATTTGAATGTTGTTTTTAGGAATTCATGTTCATGACGGTCCAAATTCCGCTCTGACTTACACCATATGCAGCTCCACTGAAGTCAAGGGATATATACAGGCTGCAAGTCATGACGGAATCTGGTTCTCCAAATACCATCCCTGTAGGCAGAGGGGTTCACTATTTTTTGAAGGGCATTCAAAAAAGGTGGGGCCCCTACACAACTTTGAAGGACATTCTTCCCAAACCTTGTCCATTTTTCTTTCACCCATCCAAAATGAGGCCCATTAGAAGAGGAAGCCAAAAACAACATACAGAACACATTTATTCCAATACATATGACCACTCATCCCTTTAAATCCATCCTCTTTCTTCCTTTTCTTTCCCCCAAATCCATCTATTCTCTTACTCTATCCCACTAAATCCTTCCATCCAAACCCTTGGTGGCTCTTCCCAGCACAGACTGAGCAGCAGCGGCTCAGCTCAGGTGGGCTCTTCTTCACAGTGCAACTTAAAGAGCAGCTACCTCTTCCCTCTTGAAGTTTGTCCTGGGGTGGCTCATGTTCTGATGCAGAATCCTCCCTACCGGTGGTGGCCCATGTGTCTCCTTTGTGCTGCCTGACTGCCCAAGCAGAGTAGAAGTGGAATTTACACGCCGGCTGACAGGACTGATTAGAATTTAGCAACTAGTTTTTGCTTCACTGGAAGCTAGAGGACTCTGAATGAACAAGACCCATGTATGATGAACTGATATTCCATGGTGGCATGTCAGTCAATATTATCTCCCTGAAGTACAAAAGAGAGGGTTTTTTGGTATGGTGAACGTTTCTTTTGGTCTGTTTATTTTCACATAGTTCAATATAGCATATCCCAGAAAATTAGATCAAATATCCCAGTCATGTTCTGAACTATGTGGCTTGGGTCCATTTCTAAAAAAACCCATGAATGGCGAGAACACCTTAAAAAACCACGGAAAGCTGAGAAAAGCCTGTTTCAAAGAGCTTTGCTCTGACAAAAATGCACATCAGATCTGAGGGAGGGAATCCTACCCAATGTGCACTTCTGGGCTAGCCTGTGACTAGCTATTACTGGGTACAGAATGGAGCTGAGGAAATAACTGATTTTTCAGTTCACTGGCAGTTCTGGGGCGAGGGAGAATTTGGTTCAACCTGAAGTGAAAAATCGCAAAACATTTCAGCAAATTGAAAAAAAAAACAACACATTTTTTTTTCAGGTCAAGCAAAACCAGGCAAGAGGGTATTCTGGGGTGGGTCTCCCTCAGACTCACCAGTCCACTTTGTATAAAATACTGGAATAGTCAGTGGGCCAGTGAGTGAGTGAGAGTGACTCTATAGCCTAGTAGCAAGGGCATAGAGATGGGAGACCCAAATTCAGGTCCCTGCTCCAATGGCTATTTTTTTATACACAGTGGAATAGCTTCAACAGGAGAGACTGAGAAATTGAACCAAGGTTCCCTACATTATAGGTGACTGTCCTAACCACTGGATTAAAGAGTAAAGGAGATGGCTCTTCCTCCAGTTTGTTTTGTGAATGGTGCTTAATTTTCCTTGCGAATCAAGCCTGAAAAATGTTGTTTTTGGGTTTTTTTGGCCAAAACTATCTGGGGAATGTGTGTCAAATTCCCTTGTAGTTTTGGGTCGACTGAACTGCATTTTTCCGGCAAATAAGCCATTCATCCAAAAAATGTCACCCAGGTCTAGTACACAGTGGAAGAGTAGGTGTTGTTCACTGTTCACCTACCACCAGGGTTTGCAGAATGTGGCCCACAAATGTCATTTGTGGGTGAGACCTCTTTCCTTCTGCTCGCCCAGTATAGATGGAAATTCCAGTGTGCAGGGGGGATGCAGTTGTTTTTTTGCTTCCCGGGACATCTAAGAAGTGTCAATGCCATTTCCACTAAATATGGGCCTTCCACACCCATATAAAGTACTGACAAATTTGAAGTTAAATCCTCTTTGCCCCATTCACGTGAGTAGTCCCATAGAAGTCAAAGAAATTTCTCACGTGAGTAAAATGAGTAGGATTTGGCTTTTGGCCCTGAGTTTGAAGGAGGGAATTAGTAATATCATTGCTGTACAGAACATGAAAACGTAACATGATCTTCAAAACTCACTGGATACATTTTGCTTAAATAGTATTCAAACAAACAAATACAGCACCTCAAACCAAGCAAACTCGGGAAGCCAAAGACAGGGGATAAGAGTTGGATCAAATGGTGCATCAGATTAACTGAGCACTGGGAGGAAAAAAGAGAGAAGGAACCAGGAGATTAAGCAAAGGGACATTTGCCCCTGCCCGTCAGATACAGAAAGCAGAGCTAGGTGAAAAATGGGAAACTATCTGGTGAAAAATTGTTTTTAAAAAGTCTTGATTTGATTGAAAAAAAAAATTATGTTTTTTGACCAGCTCTAACTGAAAAGACATTGAAGCAGCATGGTCTCACCAAGCCCAGGACTTCATGAAATGGAGTCTAAAAACAGTGTTTAATCAGAAAACGTATTGGTTCTGCACACATGGACCTTCTCAGGTACCATCATACCCCAGATGTCTGTGACCATTAATATGGGAAGGACCACTTGTTTCCACTTAGGAAGTTGGAACGCTCTCTGCAGCCAGTATCAAGTGAGAGCTTGGTTCATTCTTAATAGATAACCACTTCATGCACATCGTATCAGTGTCATTTCAATATTCAAGGAGTGTTCTTTTGTTATATTTGTACAGTGCCTACCACAATGGGACCCCAGATTAGGCCCGTAGGTACTACATCAGTAATAAATAAACTAACTTCTGGATGGCAGAGAGTCTTAAACTAAGATAAGAAAATAATAAAATAAATTTAAAAATACATAATGTTTTTCATTCATAAATCTCAAAGTGCATTTTAAAGGACATACATCCCTGTGAATTAAATCTCTTTAAATTAACCCAGACTATTTGTGTGTTTGAAGGAGTGAGTTTACGTTTGAAACAAGAGCACCATTTCACTTCTTCTCATCTCCCATTGTACTGATTTACAGCTGAGTATTTCTGCAGTTAACTCTTATTTGTAGAAGTCAGCATTTGTTGTGGTTTTGCAATGCAAAAATTCTTTTAATTCCCTAACACTAGAACAATATTCCATTGAATTGCTCTGGTTTATAGGACTAGTTGCACAGATGTCCTCTTTTCCCAAGCTAGATGTACAGAAGGCTGCTTCCAGCTTAGCCCAAACTGGAACATGTTGACAGAATAACATAACTGAGACCAGACATATTGCATTTTACACTAGAGGTCACACAAAAAGCACAGGCTGCATATAGCTTGAGCTGTTTTACATAAACATACATTTGGTTCAGCTTTATTGCATGGATTACCAAAAGAATGTTTGGGGAGAACACCAGTTAGAAAGATATAACAACCATTCAACAAATTATTCCAGAGCTTGTATGCTCTCATTAGAATGAGTGTGAGCTGCTACACTTTAAAAGGTGATAAAAAGAAAAGGCCCCGGGAAACATATTTGGTGCACGATATTTCATAAAGGCGGGAATAATTTTGTAGGTGTAATGAAAAAGATTTTCTGACACCTTTCTTTCACAGCTCAATGATTTTAATTCAGCAATATTCTTACCTAACCAACACCTTTCACCAGCAACAAGCTGAGAGGAATAATAAGAAAAATAAGAAATCAGATCAAGAACGGTGGCAACTTGGTCTGTAGGAACAAAATTGGTTTCCAAAGGGTCAAATTCTGCCCTCCGTTACATCTACACAATCCCATGACCTCCCTCAAGGGGGCTGAGTCAATGTAACTGATGGCAGAATTTAGCTCTAGTGTTTAGCTGAAGGAGAACATGAGAGAAGCTCTTGAGAAATCAGAGGTTAAAGATTTGGAAGAGATTCCTCAAGAAAACTAAACACCACTTTTAAAATATGAACTGAAGATGGACCAAGGAAGTGGTGCTGGGATCTGGATCTAGATTAGGTTTAGGCTACGGGTTAGATGTCAAGGTCAAATCAGGGCTAAGGTTCATGTTCAATGAAGCCAAAATCCGCATGGTATCTACTATGTTGAGATCAACTGTTCTTGTGAGATTTCAGCTGCATCTGGAACAGGAGTGGAAAATAAGTTCTTTCAAATTTTGGATCTGATCTAGTGACTTGCAGCACGCTCTTCACACAAGTCATTTAACCTCTCTGTGTCTCTGTTTCCTGACCTATGGTACTTATAGGGACCTTATCTGAGCACCTCACAATCTAATGCGTTTATCCTTCCAGCACCCTTGTGAGGTAAGGAAGGACTGATCCTGATTTTACAGATGGGGAACTGAGGCACAGATGGGCTCAGTGACTTGCCCAAGGTCACACTGGAAGTCTGTGATGTAGTAGGGAAGTGAAACCAGGTCTCTGAACTCCTAGGTTAATTCCCTAAAGTCTTCTCTAAAAAATCAGAATTAATACTAACTTCACAGGGATGTTTTGAGGCTTAATCCATCAATGCTCTTTGACTGAAAGATAAGTGTAAATTATTACTGTGAACAATTATATAATAGCAAACTTAATATATACACACTGGAGAGGAAGAATGTAATTAAGGAACTAGATCCCCTTTCAAGCTACCAAATACACAGCATGAGAGTCATTTATTTTCAGAACAAAAGTGTCTTTATGGTATACTTTAAATGATTCAGCATATGATCATAACTGCCTCACTATATGCTACATATATTTCAAAATGGCTACACTCTTTTCTATTCAGACATAAAAATGCAGTAAGTTAAGAGACTGGAAAAATAGAAATGCTTTCAAAAAAGGTCTGTTTTGCCATGCACTAAATACAATCGTCTTTGGCTTTTGCATAACTTTGAAATTATTTTTTTTCCACGGACACAATCAGTCTGTGTAGAATTCTCTTATCTCTTACACTCTAATTACAGTATGACCAAGATTTATGAGTTGATAATTGTGTGAATGTTAGACCACAAAGTATCATTTTTGTTCTCTCCCAACCTTAACTGTGACCTTTGGGATTACAGACGTAGTGAAATGTGTGAGTTTTGTACAGTTAAACAGAGTAATGCAATCCTACAGCACTGATAAAGCAAAGCCTCAAATTTCTGTGACAGAGAGTACATTAAAGCAGCACACAAAAGAGTTGCAAAGAGGTTGGGTGCAGCAGTATGGGTTCATTTTGCAAACTTTTAAAAATATGTCCCAGTTTCCGTTAGACAACTTCAGTGTATCCAAAACAAAGTACTGAGCCCAAAGCGATGACAAATGAGCATACTTTTGAGTTTATCAGATTAGTCTGACAGATCATTTTCTCAGCATTTTTTTGAGAAGTCATAATTCAAAACAGAACTTTAGAATTTTGGATTAGGAGTATTTTGAAGCAAAATGTGTATCTACATATTTGCATGCGTGCATATTTTATTGTCTGTCATGACTACAATATAATATAGAACAGACACAGATAGCATGGTCCTCTCTGGATATGGTGCTGGATGGGTTCTTTTTCTCACTTTGCCGCTGACCTACTCTAACATTGTGGGCAAGTCACTTCACCTCCTAATACCTCAGTTTCCCTCCCCACTCTTTCTCTGTCAGGTCTATTTGATTGTAAACCCTCTGCAGCATGGAGTGTCTCTTAATATATATTTCTACAGTGATTACCCCCAATGGGGCCCTGATTTCAGTTAGGGCATTTAGGTGCTACTATAATATATGTAATAAAAATAATGAAGACTAATAATAGGAATAGAGTTAGGACAACACTGACCATTTCTAAATGCCCCTCCCATAATTCACATTAGATAGTTAGGTGGGTGGGTGGATGATGTATATTATAGGTCAGATTTTCAAAAGCACTTAAAACATTCAAATGCAGGTTCCTTTGCGAAGAAGCGTGCCAGCTCATAGGAAAATCAGCATGCCGATGGAGCCCCGCATGATGCCATGGGCACATTTTGAAATAAAAGCAATAGCCCTGATTCACCATTGTGTGACTCCAGTTTTACACCAGCGCAACCATATTGACTTAATTTGTCCTCTCTTGGAAGGAGATGTTTGCATCCCCTTTTCTAAATCAATGGAGTTATACCAGTGGCGATTTAGGCTCAAAGCTCCTAAAGCAGTTGCCTGGATTTCCTCCTCTCATGTAGGCAAGTAAAGATGGCAGCCAAATCCTCTATCCTGGGATCTTCCACACTTTTAAAGTGACAGCACAGTCTAACACATTTTGCACATTCACACCAAGAGGATAATACTGCTGAAAGGGAAAAATCTTTCCTGCCCTCAGGTTGACTGCAACTATGATTCCACCTTTGGAAAAAGGGCGGGAGCGTCTCTTTCAAAGAGCACACAGCAGGAAAGTGGAGGTTCACAGAAGGAGTGCGGTGCAGCGGTAGAACAAGCGATTGAAAATCAGAACTCGAGTTTTTTTCTGGTTCAGCCATTGACTGAGCTTGGGAAGTCAATTAACTTTTCTGTGCCTGAGTTTATGCATCAGTAAAACGGATATAATACCCATTTAGCATATGTCATGAGAATGTCCAGAGGCTGGCTGACTGAATACTGATGAAGAATATCGAGATGAAAGGTACTGTACATAAATGACATATTAAGATCTGAGGTTTTAATTCAGGCCTATTTCTAATACTATATCAGTATTTATCTACATATAGCTACTATATATACAAAGTATTATTGTGAAGGGCTTAATAGCCCAGAAGACTGGTAATGGGATATAGGGTCTTTCATTACTAAGAAGCCAGTTCAAATATGGCCAAGGTTGTTAGTGGCAAAGTTTTTCCAACCTGATGGCTGCTCAGTGTCCTATGTGGAATGTGTTTGGTAGCCTTCGTACAGTGCTTACTGTCCACATCCCACACGACACAACAATGGGCATATCTGTCAGTCCTGTGGCCATGAGGACCTGCAATTGTAATGGTTTTACAAGCAAGGTGGAGTTCCAGGGGAAAACCAGTGTCTAATCTACTGAACTAACCTTCCTGCATGCCCAGTAATTCCCTTCAAAGGAATTCTTCTTTAGAATTAAGTGGGATCTGGTTTTGTTAAAGGTAGCAGCTGCTTAAAAAAGTTAGTCCTCAAAGCTTCTTTTGGGTGTCCAGAGAGTTATGAAAATGCGATTTTAAAAATGAGTGGGGCCAAATTCTTCCCCAAATAGCGTATGAGTAATTCCCATCGAAATCAATCCTTGCAGGGGACAAAATAGAGCCCCATATGTATAATACTTGGCTCATGACAAAATCCAGATCCTAACCAGGATCTCTAGATGCTACTTTGATATAAACAACCGTCACCAACATCTCCTTGATCAATAAGGGAGGGAATCAGCAAAGAAGAGGGAGAAGAAATAAATGAAAAATTATTTTTCCTATTAAAGGACATTTTATTATAACTATTTTTGAAGCTGCTTCAAGGGAATCAATGCATTAACAACACGAGAAGGAAATAGCAGTTGTTATATGCATGCCTATATGTTGTACAACACTCAGAAATAATGGTTTAGGTTACATGCACCTTGTTGAGCTAATTAGAGTTTAGGAAGCTATTGAGAAGGGAAATTATCTTGACATTTGCAATTTATCTGTGAAGCAGAGCCAGAAACTGAAGTTTCTAAAAATGAGGTTTCTTTGCCCACATTATGGTATAAAACAGAATAAAATGCAAAACAGGATATCAGAACACACATGGAAAATAAGTAAACTAAAAATATCATTTTAAAAAATTAATTTGTAAACAATTATTCAGAAGCAAGAGCACAATCGTACAACCCACGATATGTCATGCATCTGCAGGTGTTTCAAACCATAGTTATAAAGGTCAAATGTCTCTATATTGAGTTCATTACTGCAGAACCCAACAGAAGACTAAGCCATACAGTATGTATTTTTCATTGCACAGCTTTAAACTGGGTACACCGAAGACCACACTCAATAAACCGTGTTAGTTGTGTGGGTGCATATGTAAGTTCTGGCCTAGGTTACACTACATTGGCTCAATGGAGCTAGGATTCCCTGCAAAATACCAATTTTGTTTTCCACAAAGTTCTCAAGTTCAAGTCCCTGTACTGTTACGCTTAATATATGATTGACTGTAACCCTTTCAAGATGTTCTAAGGTCTCTCATGTCTGATCACCTCTTTGGTAATTTAGTTTCCTCATGGCTGTTGCCTTGGATGCTATTTTGTCCTTGTCTTGAGTCCTGGCTTATTCCTCTGTTCTTAGTAACCCTGTTTCCACAGTATTAATTTTTTGTGTCTAAATTGGCTTTCACATTTAAGGATTTTATCTCATTTTCAAAGGCAGCCAGCACACCTTGCATTCCATCTGTAGTACTGATGAGTTTTTCCAAGGGGACGTGGAGATTATTATCATCAATTATTTGCACTGTGGAAGCATTTAGAAGCCCCAATCACAGACCAGATCCCACTGTGCTTGGTGCTGTACAGAAGATCTCTCAGTGATGAGTCAGATTTCTATGAAGGTAAAAATGAAGAAACTGCGTGTGGCCTCTGTGTCTAGGCTTGTGAGTCAGTTTTTCTTTATGAGTTCAATGCTGAATTCACAGCCTTGGATAATGAAAACCTACATTTGTGCACTCTGGGCCAGATTCTGATACATTTACTCATACTGTGTAATAATCACTCCTGAAGTAGTCCCAGTACAACCAGTGGGACTACTCAAAGCATAAGATATTATTCAGCATGCTTAAGGGTAGCACAATCTGGCCTATAAGTAGTATAGCATAGGTAGTGATAGTACAAGATTCCCCTTCAATATGCCTCTGATTTCATCTGAACAAAGTACTGCTAAGGGAAGGAGGGGATCATTCAAAGCTCCGGCTCTCTGCTGAGATTACCAAGAACAGTGAAAATTACTGCTAACTTTTATGAGGTTTTGAGATGTGAACACCTGTGTAGTGGGAATTGGACATTACTTTACATAGGCTACCAAACAGCCATGAGATAACTACTCTCAGTTAGTTCTGGCTATGCCCTGGCAGCCTGAATATAAAAAGCTCTATATATTCCATTATCAAGCCCCTGAGACGTCCAGTCCCCCGGGAGATAAATCTGGCTTTTTAAAAATTGTATCAAGTTTTTCTACTTCGTTAGGCATTTTGAAATTGAATATTGGTTTCAGAAAATGTCTATACAGAATCTGTTCTAGCGGGATATGTTTTGCCCTGAGAAAGCTTAGAAAAACAAGGTGTTTAAAAAAGAGGGCATCCTGGAGATACTGTATGTCTGCACAGATGAGTGGAAAGCCGTGCTTCCAATATGTAGCTTTGGAAAGCTATGGAAACAGCAATACAGTGTTTTATGTTTTATATAGAACCTGTCATCCTGAAGTACCCTAAAGTGATTGATATGCATTCAGCACCACTGAAATGCAGCCACCTCTGGAATGGAAGGTGGCAACTGAACTGACCAATGCATAGGATGCTATACACCAGTGAAGGGATGGGAAATTATGGACAAGTATCAATGTAAACCTATACCATGGGTTAATCATAGAAGTGTCAGACTGGAAGGGACCTGCAGAGATCATCAAGACCAGCCCCCTGTCCTGAGGCAGGACCAAGAAAATGTAGACCGTAGACCATCCCCAACAGGTATTTGTCCAACCTGTTCTTAAAAACCTCCAAATAATGGGAATCCCACAACCTCCCTTGGAAACCTAGTCCAGAGCTTGTATAGTTAAAAAGATTTTCCTAATACCTAACCTGAATCTCCCTTGCTGCAGATTAAGTCCATTACTTCTTGTCCTTCCTTCCGTGGACACGGAGAACAACTTATCACCATTCTCTTGTTAACAGCCCTTGACATATTTGAAGACTATTTTCAGGTCCCCCCTCAGTTTTCTTTCCTCAAGACTAAACATGCCCGTTTTTTTTAACCTTTTCTCATAGATCCAGTTTTTTAAACCTTTTACAATTGTTGTTTGGGAGAGAGTCCCAAAAATCTTTGGGACTCTCTCCAGTTTGTCCACATCTTTCCCAGGGCCGCCCAGAGGGGGGGGCAAGAGGGGCAATTTGCCCCAGGCCCCGAGCCCCACGGGGGCCCCCACCAGAGTTTTTCGGGGCCCCTGGAGCGGGGTCCCTCACTCGCTCCGGGGTGCCCGGCAAACTCTTGCGGGGCCGGGCGCAGGAGCTTCTGCCGCTCCCGGTCTTCGCCGGCGGGGGGTCCTTCCGCTCCGGGGCGGAAGGACCCCCCGCTGGCAAATTACTGCCGAAGACGGAGCGGGACTGCCGCCAAAGCGCAGCCCGGTCTTCGGCGGTAATTCGGCGGCGGGGGGGGCCCTTCCGTTCCGGGACCCGCCGCCGAAGTGCCCCGAAGACCCGCGGCGGGGCCCCCCGCCGCCGAAGACCGGGCTGCGCCGGGCGCGGGTCCCGCCGGGCGGTAATTCGGCGGCGGGGGGGTCCCCGCCACGGGTCTTCGGGGCACTTCGGTGGCGGGTCCAGGAACGGAAGGGCCCCCCCGCCGCCGAAGACCCCGGGCCCCCGGAATCCTCTGGGCGGCCCTGATCTTTCCTAACATGTGGCACCCAGAACTAAATACAGTATTCCAGCTGAGGCCTCACCAACAGCAAGTACAGCAGGACAATTACCTCCCGTGTCTTACACATGGCACCCCAGAATGATATTAGCCCTTTTTGCAACTGCATCAAATTGCTGACTCAGATTCAGTTTGTGAACCACTTTCTTGCTCTTGGGTATGGCTTCTGCTGAACAACATTCTATAGATTGAGTTGTAGGTCCATAAACCATTTCAAGGCCTCCTCTGTGATGCTGTGGGTATCATCCTGATTCACTATACCCCTCAGATCCTTGTCAGCAGTCTTGCCACCTAGCCAATTATTCCCCATTTTGTAGCTGTGCATTTGATTTTTCCTTCCTAAGTGTAGTACATTGCACTTATCTTTATTGAATTTCATCTTGTTGATTTCAGACCAATTCTTCAATTTGTCAAGGTCATTTTGAATTCTGTTCCTGTCCTCCAGAGTGCTAGCAATTCCTCTCAGCTTGGTGTCATCTGCAAGTTTTATAAGCATACTCCCCACTCCATTATCCAAGTTGTTAATGAAAATATTGACTAGTACTGGACCTGGGACTGACCCACACACATCAGGCAAGAATTTTGTGGAAAGACTAATCTTTATTTTTAAAACTGCAAAAATCAACCACTTTGGGGGGAAATTTTTTATTTCTTTTTTAAACCAAATTTAGAGTTAATTACAGAGGAATGGATGGCACTAGGCATGGAATGGCAGCTGAAACCTTTCAAACTTTTGGGATACTGGTTTGAATTTTGCCCAGGGGAATGATTTAATGCCCAAATAAGTCAATGAGAGTCACCATAAGACAGATTGCTCATTAGGTATGCAAAATGGATTAGTGGCCTCAACTAAACTGGATGGAGACTGAGCTACCTTTGCATGCAAAAAAAACCAACAAAAAACGTTGTTCGAAAACACTACGGCAGCAAAATGGAAAGGCAGTATTGAGGGAAGATTAATGCTGGTTTCTCTTTTATGCCTGTTGCGTGGTTAAATGTTATGACTGGTTGAACAAAATAGTACAAAACAGAAAAAGACAGAGTCCCTGCGCAAAAGATCCAATAATCTAAAAGGAGGCCTTCAGTCAGTTAGGGTTTTAACCACTACTTACGTCTCAGAAATCCTATCCTCACATTTTTAAAATGTATGTATTTTAAGAGAATTAAGAGGATAAGACTGAAACGGCATAATTATATAGCACTAAGATCTGATTAAGGGAAAACATGGAAAGTGCTGTACTGGAAAGAACATAAATACAGTATTTTGTTCTCTCACATTACAAGGAAAATGAGAGCTAGCCAAATTATGCAGATTTGTGCATTTGTTTGAAACCTGAGTGGCAGTGGAAAAATGGATAACATGGCTGAATTGAACAGTATTTTGCACTGTCACTTCAGACTACAGTTTAATTTTATGCCCACAGGGCCACTACTGTCTATTACCATACTAATAAATGTTTATGAGATTATACCATATAAACTATAAACTTTTACATATTATTAATTAACCTCATGCACTGGAAAAAGAACTTCTGAAAATGTACTGCTTATATAACAGGGGAAAGTAGTATACAGAGAATTGTCCCCTAGAATTGTCTATGTAATCCATTGAAACAGACATGTTTCCTATTCCATTTCTCTGTGTGGAGGATATTTCAGATGCTTTTTTTCTTGAAACTGCAAAGCGCAGGTGGCAGTCACTTTTACTCTAGAGTATTTCAATTATAGCCTGCTTGTATTGAGAACTTGTAATTCAGATTTTTGTGCCATCTGTTGAACTTTCCTGTTCAAGTTACACCAGCTATAAGGATTTACATTTGCATAGTGTCTTACATCCAACAGAATCATGAAACACTTTACACACACTACATAAAGAGAACACTTCACCCACCAATGAGAAGCATCTTTCTCTAAGAGGAACATGACACCTACTTAACAGCACACAGCAACAAAAGGAAGGATAAAGCACTGGACTGTAACTTAGGAAATTTGATCTCTATTCCTGGTTGCTCCTTGGTAGGTCACTTAACTGATCTGTGCCTCACTTTAGCAATCTGTAAAGTGAGGATAAATGTAATAGTGTTTGTGAAGTGCTGCTCAGACCTCACATATGTCAATAATGAGCATTATAGAAAAGCAATAAATACTACTGAAGAGTGCAGGACAGGCAGCGAAGAATACATTTGGGAACTGCACAGGAATGCAATTGCAAGTGAGAGAGGAATTTTAGTTTGCACAACATAATTATTTACCTGAGATGAAACAGCAGTGGTTAACACTTCTACACATCAATCCTCTTAAAATAAATAATACAGATGAGTCTGAATCTAAACTTCCCTGCCAGCCACCCCCAGACTTTAGGAATGTTTAAACTTTAATCTGGATCCAAGTTTTACAAATAATATTATAATGAGGTTCAATCAAAACGATGGATTTGAATAATCTGAGCTTTACATAATCAATGTATAGAACTAGGTCTGAATTTTCTGGCTTGACCCTATGGTACTTTTTTTTAAGAGGCTATTCTTGAATAATTTTCTTATGCATCAAGAATAATTTGATCCCCAAATCACAGGTGCACAAAACCAACACCCTCCCTATTGATATTTCAATTTCCTTTCACCCCTCTTAGATAAGAACATAAGAACGGCCGTACAAGGTCAGACCAAAGGTCCATCTAGCCCAGTATCTGTCTACCGACAGTGGCCAATGCCAGGTGCCCCAGAGGGAGTGAACCTAACAGGCAATGATCAAGTGATCTCTCTCCTGCCATCCATCTCCATCCTCTGACAAACAGAGGCTAGGGACACCATTCTTTACCCATCCTGGCTAATAGCCATTTATGGACTTCACCACCATGAATTTATCCAGTTCTCTTTTAAACGCTGTTATAGTCCTAGCCTTCAGAACCTCCTCAGGGAAGGAGTTCCACAAGTTGATTGTGCGCTGTATGAAGAAGAACTTCCTTTTATTTGTTTTAAACCTGCTGCCTATTAATTTCATTTGGTGACCCCTAGTTCTTGTATTATGAGACTAAGTAAATAACTTTTCCTTATCCACTTTCTCAACATCACTCATGATTTTATATACCTCTATATCCCCCCTTAGTCTCCTCTTTTCCAAGCTGAAAAGTCCTAGCCTCTTTAATCTTTCCTCATATGGGACCCTCTCCAAACCCCTAATCATTTTAGTTGCCCTTTTCTGAACCTTTTCTAGTGCCAGTATATCTTTTTTGAGGTGAGGAGACCACATCTGTACACAGTATTCGAGATGTGGGCCTACCATGGATTTATATAAGGGCAATAATATATTCTCAGTCTTATTCTCTATCCCCTTTTTAATGATTCCTAACATCCTGTTTGCAGATAATCTCAAGGTGAAGAAGAGACTATTGTTTCCGGTTTGCCACTTAAAGCTACACGAATAGTGACCTTCTCACATGTCGCTAACTATTCTTTTGCTATAACATGGAGTGTCTGCAACTTCAAGTAGCATCCTGCTTTCATTCTGAGCTGTGCCTTCTCTGTGTCTTATTTACCAGATGTCTTTTTGTAGAAGGTTTGTTGTCTGTGTTGTGTTCTTATATGTCTTAGTCTGTCAGATCATGTCTGCTCTCAGATATGTCAGCTTCAGTCACTGATGTACCAGACAGATGTTGTGTGGGAAATAACGTACACCTACCCGGAGAGGAGCGTTAGGACTGTACATATGGCTGACATACCAATTGCGATTAAAGATGAACACTTCTCAGCCTGAGAGTGTATCTGGGCTTTTGACTCAGCCCTTTCTTTAATGCTGTGCTCTGCACTCTGACCTGAGTGTCTTCTAAAATATTTAAAATAAACATTTTAAAAATTATTTTGATTTACTTTTATATCTAGCTGAGGGGAATGGATGTCAATATACCACAGGACTCCTGCTTCTTTTATTAACTAGTAACGTGGCTTTTTGCTTGAGGAGAGTGGAATTTGGCATGCCAAGAATTGGTGTGTGTCTTTGTCCTGTCTCTGAATACCTTACTGGGGCAGGACCAGCAGAGGATGTGCCGGCAGCAGCTTTTGGACACGGTCAGCGTCAGAACCATCAGTTTGGCAGTTTTACCTCTGATTTTCCATGGATCCAACAGGTTATGTACACTATATCCACTGGTGGAAGTTTCTCTTTTTGAAGGTAGCCTGTATGCTGTTACCATGCAGGGCCAAAAACCAGGCCATTTCCATGTCTATATCCACACTAAAGTATGCCCTTTGCAAGGAGTGAGGTAGCTTAGCTGTCCTTCGGGCAGAAATCTGGGCTACCATTACACTCCTTCTGCCACAAAGATGATCCATTACTGGTGGATGGAAGTGATGCTTGTGTATACATCAGAAAAGCCAGAACACTGCCCTTTCTTGCTCAGTTTTAACTTGAGATATTTTGACCTGATGGGAAACAATGAGCTTTCATGCATTTATTTTTCAAAAAGCAATCTCAGTGAATGTCGCAATATATCTTCAGAAAACAAAGCCGAAGGTATTATAATTATTTAAAAATAAATTGGTGAGACTTCATTAAAGGGATTTCACGTTGGTGGGAAACAAACTCTACAAAACAACAAAATGAAATATACCTTGAAGGATAGTCAGATTCAGGAGATCAGTTTAGCAAATAGTGCAGGGAAAACATGAACAAAAAACTTTTTGAAGTCTTCAAATGAACTTTTTCAGAACAGTACACAGGTAGAATCAATTGTCTAGATGATAACTAGCCCTATTTAGAAGTTCTCTTAGAAGATTTTTGTTCAAATAGCTTTTCTGGACTGCAGATTCTATTTTTTGCTCACTTCCATTTTACTTGCATCCCTAGTAAAATCTATTCTAAATGTCACCATGCAACAGCCGATGTTTAGGATATTGTTTAAAACATGATTGAATTGCCAGGGTACATTAAGCATTGCAATGTTTTAAGCAGAGGAAATAATTTAATGATGTGGTCTTTAGGACAGTTAATTAGCCTGGCATGTATGAAAGTGTAACACTACCACCTACTGTAAAAGCGAATGTTCTACACTTCAGAACACTAATTTCTTTATGGCTTCACACTGAGTGGAAACTGTTAACCCTTTTTATAACAAATGTTTTTAGATAATATTTGTTTTAGGCACAGGACATCACAGATCCTGCCAACACTATCCAGAGGGTAAATCCCTACATGCTGAAAATAATCACAATCTGGTTTAACATCCATAAACATTGCATGAAAGGGTTGTTTCAAGAGCATAGTGCAAGTTATTTTTATAGCTACTATAGATTTTCATTGCTGGTAACCATTTAAATGAAATTTGTGGTGATATAAACTTAGTTCTTCTGAAACAGATTATGATGCCACAGCAATATAATTACATTATCAGCCTGATTTATCCATCATAAGGCAGAATGTAAATAATAGCTAGTGAATTACTCTGTCATCTCAGCAGAGGGTGATTTCTCCAGGTCAAGGCACAGGAATGAATAGGATGGGCCTTCCCTGACTCCAGTTTTCTGATAATTGATAACAAGAGCCTGAGCCTGTGAAATGCTCAGTGACCTCAACTCCCTTGGGATCAGATGGCATTCAGCACCTCCCAGGGAGTGCTCGGCATCCGGCAGGATTGGCCCTTTTAGCCAAGATTTTTAAAAGAGACTAGTGATCTGGTGTGCTTCTATTTTTGGGTGCCTACATTCTTGAGTCACCTTAAAGGGGCCTGATTTTCAGTAAGCAATGAGCACCCAACCTCTATCAGGCTCATCTAAAGGAGTCTCAGGTTGGGCACACAAAATCATTTGTCCTTTGTGAAAATCTTACTCTTTATCTGAAAGCTCTGAGGACCGTGTTTCTCATTCTCTTTAAAAAGGAGTCTCTGTTTTTTTAAGTGATGAGGTCATTTTTTCCTTCCAAACTGAAACCAATAACATTCAGTAATTTCAATCCTTTCGCCTGCTTGTTTAACCCCAGGTCTTTGGGAGTCTCCTTTCCCCACCACGCCTCTTCCGATAATAGGGAACCAGGAGCATGCTCAGCTTTCCACATTGCTCTTGCAATTACAAGGTGCTTCAACATGATTACGGCTCCCAATAAAATGAACTATGCCGGGGGGGGAGGGGAGGGAGAGTGAAGAACAAGCAGTAACAATGTCAAATTTTCAGGGAACAAAGGGTGAAATCCTGGACCTACTGGGAGTTTTGCCATCAACTTCAATGAGGGCCAGTATTTCACCCGGAGTATTTCCTACCTCAGTTGTTAAAGGTGATTAGTGCAACAGAATTTTTTCCTTCCAGTCAAAGACCAGCTTTCTTGTTTTGCAAGTGATGTGCAGTGCTGACAGGGATAGTTACACTCCTGATTAAACAAATCCCCTAACGGACCAAGTCTTGTGCTGTTAAACTCGCATGCATTATTGCACAGGAGGCCCACCGTATTTCAGCCACGGTGATAGAGTGGGCAGCACTCTGTCAGATCAATTATGTACAAGGCCCATCTTCTCTATGATTCCCTCGATTTTTCCTCCTGACAGTTCACCTTGTGCCCAACCTTCTGTTCTCACTAAGAAAAACCTGCAGACAAGAGCAAACCTAAGGCTGTTTTACCTCACCAGAACATGGCATAAAGTAACTCTTTCCTGTCAGATTCCTCATTGCTTTTCAGACAAATTTATCTTCTTCAGTTCAGGGAATTTACTTATATGGCCTGCGGGGTTGGTTTGTTTGTTTTCTCTATTAAGTAATGTCAGGAAAACAGTGAACCTTCTCCAGTCCATTGGTTCACAACCACAGTACCTGTACCAATAAATGGCACATCAGTTTGATGTGCTAGATTGCTCCCTACCCCCTTATTGCTGACCCTCCGTGTGGGGTTCTGGAATTCTGCCACTGCCCCCCTCCAACTCAGCTGTATGCACTCTAAACTTCAGTGGAGACCGGCTTTCTCCAAATCTCAAGTTTTGCAAACAATCCTGAGATTGGGATTTAGCACAAGCTCTCTTGAAAGATATAGCATACATTTGACTGGGAGGAAGCAGATGCTAATTAGGACTACAAGGAGTAGTCTGTTAAACTGGTGCAACTGGCCTGGAGGATTTGGGAACCATTTACAATCAATTCTGTTCCAATGTAGTTTTGAAAAGAAATGGGGAATTTAGCAAGGTAGGGTCAGCATTGGCCTGAACTGTCTGTGCCGTTGTTTCCTGGAATTATTCAAAACAGATTCCAGATGAGTGAAATGCTCAGTAAAATGTTAACTGAGCAATGTGGGTGAGAGAGACTTCAGGGAAAGAGTGACTTAGAATCCTTTGGTTCAGCATTTCTTGTTCTGTGGGTCAAAGCCTTGACAGGGTCACAAACTATATACTTAGTGTATAGAAGCTGGGGATAATGAGGAAAACTAGACAAGAGTTTATTTTAACTACTACTCTCTGGGGGGTGGATGGCTCAGGGCACTGACTTTAGGTGAATGGACATCTCAGGCAATCTGCCATTAACAGAATTCCTGTGTGCTGAGGAAGGAACTACGAGAGTGCAAGTTTACTTCCTATGAGCTCAGCTGTGGGCTGGAAAAATAACATGTCAAGCACATTCTTATTGGTAGAGAGAGAGAGAGTCAGGGCCTGAGAGCATATATAATAAATAGAAGTAGTAACAAAGTGAAACAAAGCCTACACATACATGGACAAAGGTAAAACAGGCAGACTTGCTGGAGTCCCTTATTACAATTCTTCCCCAGAACCGAAGGGAAGGTTGAGGATGCTTTCTCTGTCCTTGATGGAATCACCTCCTCTCAGGATCCTGATAAATCATCCGTGCCAGACTTATCCCTGTGTCTCATTAAAATACTTTGAAGAGAAAATGTTTTGCCTTTGGAATAGATAAGATTGCCTAAAACGGATCGTATTCTCCAAAAGTACACGAGGGAAAAGAGACCTCAATTCCCCAACAGGTCTATACACTCTGAACTCCACCTATTTCAAGTTACAATATGTTATACCAGTGGTTCCCAAACTTGTTCTGCCGCTTGTGAAGGGAAAGCCCATGGCGGGCCGGGCCAGTTTGTTTATCTGCCACGTCCGCAGGTTCGGCCAATTGCAGCTCCCAGTGGCCATGGTTCACTGCTCCAGGCCAATGGGAGCTACTGGAAGCGGCGCAGGCAGAGGGACGTACTGGTCGCCGCTTCCAGCAGCTCCCATTGGCCTGGAGCGGCGAACCGCGGCCAGTGAGAGCCGCGATCGGCCGAACCTGCGGACATGGCAGGTAAACAAACCGGCCTGGCCTGCCAGGGGCTCTCCCTGCACAAGCGGCAGAACAAGTTTGGGAACCACTACCCTAGCATTTTTGCGTTATTGGGAAGACATAGGAACACAGATCCTGTAGGCCCTCACCTTCCTTCTTTGTGAACATAAACACTGAAAAGTAAGTTATGCCAGTGTACTCTGCTCCCGATTTTCAATAATTCTTTGAAAATAGAAATAGTCTCAGTATTACCCTAATGATGCTCATAAATATATAGGCATAATTTCAACTTACTGGATAATTAAAAAAACAAGGCTACTTGTGCACTGTGAGAAGTATCTGGAATTGATATCAGAGTCTGATGAGTCTAAAACTCATGTGTTTGGTCTTTCACTGGCCCTGAAATTGATGCAACCAGCATTAAATATAGTCAGAACAATTTAAGACTATTGACTAGTCTGCACCCACTCAAGGAACTGAAATGATAGGAGTAGGTTGGACGTTCCCTAGGCTCATGATAATCAAGGACAGAAATAACTAACATCACATTTTTTTTGGTTCAAGTTGAACTTCTGTTTTAATGCCCCGTCTTCCAACAAACTAACTTTCCCTCCTCACTTCTGCGATTGTCTGACAAAAGGAACCTTACAGAGACAAGGTGGATGAGGTAATATCTTTTATTGGATCAACTTCTGTTGGTAAGAGACAAGTTTTCAGTGCGTGATGTAATATGTTTTACTGAACCAACTTCTGTTGGGGAGAGACACGAGCTTTTGAAAAAAGAAAGCTCGTCTCTCTCTCACCAACAGAAGTTGATCCAATAAAAGATATTACCTCATCCACCTTGTCTTGCTAATATCCTGGGACTGACATGGCTACAACAACAGTGCATATAACAAAGGAACTATGTCAGGAGTGGGGAAGAAATTAAAACATTCTTTGACTTGCAGCACTTCAAGCTGTTGAGACGTGAGAATCCTGATAATCTGGATTTTCCACATTGTCTTTGCTCACTTCTCTCTGTTTTCTCTTTCCCTCTTTTTCCTTTACTTCAATCTCACCAATTCGCTCCATCCCTTTTTGTAATGAGAACACTGATAGCAAATATCTCACGCGAATATTCGAATTGGAAAAGGTAAAGAGAAGGGTAACAAAAACGATTAAGGGTATAGAAGAGATTCCATATGAGGAGAGATTAAAAAGACTGGGATTTTTCAGCTTGAAAAAGAGATGACTAAGGGGGGATAGAATAGAGGTCTATAAAATTATGAATGGTGTGGAGAAAGTAATTGTTATTTACCTCTCCACATAACACAAGAACCAGGGGTCACCCAATGAAATGAATAAGCAGCAGGTTTAAAACAAACGAAAGGACCTACTTCTTCACATAATGCACAGTCGACCCATGGAATGCATTTCCAGGGGATGTTGTGAAGGCTAAAACTAAAATGGGATTCAAAAAAGGACTAGATAAGTTCATGGATGATAAGTCCATCCATGGCTATTAACCAAGGGGCTCAGGAATGCAACTCCATCCTCTGGGGCGTACCTCGACTCTGACTGCTAGAAGCTGGGAGTGGACAACAGGGGTTGGATCACTCGATGGTTGCCTGTTCTGTTCATTCCCTTTGAAGCATCTGGTATTGGCCACTGTCAGAAGACAGGATACTGGGCTAGATGGCTAGGATACTGGTTTGACCCAGTATGGCGATTCTTATGTTCTTATGATGTACAGGGCCGGCTCCAGGCACCAGCTTAGTAAGCAGGTGCTTGGGGTGGCCACTCCGGAGAGGGGCGGCAGGTCCAGGTATTCGGCGGCAATTCGGCGGAGGGTCCTCACTCCCACTCGGAGCGAAGGACTTCCCACTGAATTGCCGCAGATCGCGATTGAGGCTTTTTTTTTTTTCTTTTGCTGCTTGGGGCAGCAAAACCCCTGGAGCCGGCCCTGATGATGTAACACACAGCACCCCAACATTGTAGGAGTCACTACATTTGATTCTGTGATATACAAGGACTACGTGTGAAAGTGACAGACTTCCTCCATGAAAATTCATCTTAAAGCCCACTAATTACAGAACATTATCCTTTAAGAAAATGTTAGCATTTTCTATTTCTGAGACACAAATCGATCAACAGAGAGATTGACCAATACAAAAAATTACGGCTTCAACAGTAAAGCAACCACTGTAAAATGATTCGTAGTGTATTCAAGTGCAATTACACAGTATAAATGCCTTTCACAGCCAAGTGCTTCTCCTATCAATGAATCTAGGGCAGAACCTTTTAAAAAAATGCCCTGGAATGAGTAAGGTTACATCTTTAAAGACACTCAAGGTATCTAACAACAAAGAATAATCAATCTTTCCTCAGAGGAAAAGGTCAGCATTTCATCTGGTTCCTGATATTCAGGATTTTAATTAGCAGTCACCTGCATACTGATGACCATGATGGAATGGTGATCTAAGTGTTGTTAAAAATGACTACAGACAACCTAAATCTTCAAATCCCATTATTTTCTTCCTGGAGATCCTTTTCATAAACACTCTTGGGAATTTTTGCCCCATATTACAGGTTATAACCCCTTAGTATACTCCAGTCTAAGGAAAAGCATTTTTCTTAACCCCTCCTGCCTCATCCTCTCTCCAAACAAACAAGATCCTGGAAAAGAATGTAGTCTCTTTTAAAATTGTCCCATTACCAGTCAGTGATTCCAAGTGAAAATTGAACTCCCTCTCAGAATTGCCTAATAGTGTCAGATCCTCCTTAGTTCCTCATTCTAACATGCACTGTACTACTGGTCTCTCACATATGCCTGGCTCTCTTCCATTCCAGCAGGCGCACTTTGAATAGCAGGGGTCTAGGAGCCTAGATTACTGGCAAACCTTCAAATCTGACAGCCCACCATCATGAAAAGCTGTGGGACAGATTAAGCAGTATTATGTAACCCACCAACAAAATCTTTTGTTTGACTACATTAAAGACTGTATAAATGCAAAACCCACCCATGCAATACCTAAAAAGCTTGGAAATATTCAGTTCAGGGTAGCTTTTTTGACCTCCCCCTCCCATTTCATGCCCACACATTATGGTAAGCGATATCACACATTCCACATCCACACACAAAACTCCTCTGCTCTTCCAACATGTAAGGAACCATCACCCACCCACCAAATTCTTCTGACTCACACTATTGGAAAACCTTAATTCTAACCTCAGCCAGATGGCAGCAGCTCCAGCTGTAGTAGAGGGAGCCCCAGAGCCATTTGTGCCCTTCCCTGGCGTTAGGGAGAGGAGCAATCACTCTGAGAACAGCTCACCCAAGCACAGCCGGTAGTTAGCAATTCATGGCTGGTGACTGCCAGCAGAATGACAAATGTGTGTCTTCCACCTCTTAAGTCACCAGTTTGCATCCAGGATAGGAAACCAGAGTAAGCTTAACTGAAATAAGCCATTCAGCCTGAAATAAGGGTTTGCACTGGTTTAACTGTTTAAATTCATATCCTAGGTCATACTGGTGCACAGGGCCAGCTTTAGGAAGCGTGGGGCCCAATTCGAACAGTTTCGACGGGGCCCCGGCAGGGATGACTTAAAAAAAACCAAAAAAACACACATGTAAAAAAACATGTACTCACCGGGTGGTGTTCTGAATCTTCGGCGGCACTTTGGCGGCGGGTCCTTCACTCACCCCAGGTCTTCGGCGGCACTGAAGGACCCACCGCCGAAGTGCTGCCGAAGACCCAGAGCGAGCGAAGGACCCGCCGCCAAAGTGCCACCGAAGACTTGGAGCGAGCGAAGGACCCGCCGCCTAAGTGCCGCCGAAGACCTGAAGCACCGCCAGGTGAGTAAAAATTAAAAAGGTGCCTCTAGCCAGGGAAGGGATTCTCACTGGGCACGGGGCCCAATTCGGGGGAACTGGTGGAATAGGCCTAAAGCCGGCCCTGCTGGTGCAGTTTCCCAATAGACAAGGCCTGGGAGTTGTTATTCTCTGATGGCTAGTTGGAGATTATGTGAAAAGAGTCAGTAGCCACAGTTAAGGCCTCAGCGTTCAGAACCCAAAGCCACCACTACACTTGTCTCTCATTGATACCCTTGTGGGCTGCCTCAGCAGACTGATGGGCATAGAAATGGAATAGCCTAGAGAGATGTTCCTTTTTATGATTGAGGTACATTGAGAAAGGGTATGAAGGATATTTTCCCAGTCATATTCCCTGATGATTTTTAAAATAAACACACACACTCCCCACCCCGTTTTCAGTAATTTTTCATGCCACAAGGCAATTAACAATCACATTAATCCTGAACTACCTTCACAGGGACCCACTTACCCAAAACAACCTCACAAACCAAATACGCAGTGGAACCTCAAGTCGGAAAAACTTCAGTACATGGAAAGGTTTGCTACATCAATAACTGGAGGTTACAAATTGCAATGCCTTGCAACAGTTTGCGACTCTCAATACGCTGCATGGAGGTTCACAATAGCAGAGTTCAGAATGGGCAAAATTCATGCATTGGTGGAGGACCCAAACAAGGCCTGAGCTGCAGAAGCACCATGGTGCCACTGTGTCGGGTATGTGGGGAGGATGGGAGGCAAGAGGCTCTGTGTCAAAGAAATGGTCTTGATGCCAGCTCACAATATACTGCCCCAGAGGGGAATACTGGGTCAGGGCTGGGGAAAGAGTGACTGGATTCAGGCTTTATCATAGGGATCCAGAAACCAAGAGCCCTGCACACAGGAACAGTGAGGAAGGGTTCATGTGTAGGATTCCAGTTCATCAAGCTTTATGAAGGATTTCACCAGTAAGTAGGTCTGACCATCCTTCCCATAAAATGGGGAAGTGCTGAAACCAAAAGCTTTATTTCTTAGTAGATGGCAGGTAGAATTCTACTTTCAGCGACATGCTGAGCAACTTGAGTAACTCCACCAATGTCAGTGGAAGTAGCCTGAATTTATAGAATATAACTGAAAGCAGAATTGCGTCCCTTAGTTTTTATAAGCTACATAAAACCCGCGCTCCCTGCCTGAAAAAGGAGAAATGAGGATACCAGATTCCATCATTTTAGTCAGGGTTTCATTGTTCAGCCTGTAAACATACAGAGTGCTGATTTGGAACAGTCTCTCTGGGGGTTAACACCCAAGAGCAATTTGTATGTTTGCTAAATCAACTGCTACAACTGGTAGCTATAAAAATCCAACAATTACCCAATCTACCTCTCACATAATTGGGACATTTCAGTACCTATTCTATGCTTGCAGACATTTTTTATTCTTCCCGAAAGTGACACATCCTAGACAATGCCTGTGGTCATCTTGTCTGACCTCCTGTACAGCTAAGGCCATAGGACTTCCCTGAACTAATTCCTGTTTGAACTAGAGCACATCTTTTAGAAAAAAAATGTCTAATTTTGATTTAAAATTAAGTATGTGTCTGAAGCACTTGTATGTATCTGAGGTTCCCTAAAGAGTCCATGAGAGGAGAGTCTTCACTCTAATTCTCAAACATTTGAGTATCTCTTTCTTATGACCATCCAAATTTTGAAATCAAAGTGAGGAAAAAAAACAAAAAAACAAAAGGGAAAACTTTGGAGAAAAAACAATCTTGTTTCTGATACTTTGGTTTCAATAATTTAACAGGTCACATACTACTTTCTATTACTCACTTTCCTGTGCTAGCTGCATTCATCAGAGTAAGGCCGGTCCATGACGTGATAGCTCAGCATTTTTTATTTCTCTTCAGCTCTCTCTAATGAAAAGCACATGCGTCCAATAAATCTTGCCTTTTCTCTTATTAAACCAGTTGATGTTCATTACTGAGGTCTGTGCCTAGCTGGGTGGGAATCAATAAGACGATCCTTTTAATTGCCTTAATAGTCAACAAGCTATTTCTTATTTCAATCTCAAACCAGCACTCACTGAAATAAAATGATTTATTTGGAATTACGAACACACACACAACACACATTTTTCTAAGCAAGTGTGTATGTGGGCATGTGAGATGCTTCATTAGTTAAATTCTGTAATATACTTTGAGATCCTCAGATTAATGTGCCATAGAGGTACCAGAGTTTATTATTTAGTGATTAGTAACCAATACACACATGGCTGAAAGGATTCTGAGTGGGAATTAGAAGACAGATCACGGTCTGAAATAAAAAGGATAGAACTCCAGAACATTAGAGATTTTACTTACAGGAAAAGTCTATGAGGACCAGTGTGCATGCCCTTAATCTCACTTTCCTCCCTTTTCCTCATACCCACTCTCACCCACTCCCATTTCTGCCCTCTTCAGAGATAAATCTTGGTACCTCCTGAACTTTATAGAGATTATGTTTTCTAAGCTGCACTTGCAAGATGTGTGTACTAGTAACTGCATATGCAAAACAGGTGCTGGCATGCACAGAGAGCAGTTTAAACAGTTACCCATTTGTGACTCAATCTGGCATTCCATGCACAGTCAAAAACTTTAACCGATATCAAAATGACATTTTGGATTCCCTAGGATTGTGGGATTGGGCTCTTTGTATGTGGCAAATGCACATACTGTATATGCAATTGTTGGTGTATGCATATTTTGGGGGCACAGATTAATCCTAAATATTAAAATATAATTATTTTCATCTTTTATTTGCTTTTTCTCTTTCCTTACTTGAAGAGAGCAGGAGGTTACGGGAAAAGATCAGAGGAAGCAATGACAAGGACTATTGTTTATGAGCTGTCACAAATGAACTCTTCCAATTTTCACTCAGGTGAAGTTCTAGTGACTTCAATGGGACTACTCACGTGAGTAAGGATGCACGAGTGAGATTTGAAGGATGAGGCCCAGAAATTGCACTCATGCATAATGTTTCTGTACAGTATTTATTCTATCACTGATTCAAAGTAGCGACATTGTAATGATGAAATCCTGACCTTACTGAAGTAAATGGCAAAATTCCCACTGACTTTAATGGGGTGAGAATTTTGCCCTACATATCAGTTAGAGCAGACTGATAATGAGACACACAGAACTTTTCTTGTTAAAATGATCAAACTTGGTTTTCTGGCAGGGGGAGGGAAAGATTCAGACTCCAAGTGCATCACAGTGCAGTCGTTTGAACATCTTTCAACTGTGCCTCCTGTTACGTAACATTGAGATGTGTTTGGGCTGCAACTTGACACTACCCCTTTTTCCCCCCAAACAGAGCTTTTTCTCATAAAATTCACTCAGGCAGTTCTTCTCAAGTTCTTCATACACATTTCACAAGAAAAAAGAAATCATTCATATCTAACAAAGAGAGTCTCGGATTCTTGAGATATTTTCCATTATAAGCTTTTGGCACCATTATTACCCATAGCTCAAGTTACTTTTCTGATCCCCCTTCTTTCATCTGGTAAAAATGGATTATTTCATTATTAGCCTGGAACCGTTTCTGTTCACAGAGATCAGGTCTGTAGATGAACAATGCCTTCTCTGGTAGTACTGAAAATCCTGGGACTGTTGTAAAATTTGCTCTGTCCACTTACACTCATGTAGCGTGATCAGCATAGTGGCATACTTTTTGAATGGCATCTGGCATTTAAAAGATGCCCTGCTCTGAATTATATTGAAGTTAATGCTTTGTACCCTGTTTGTGGAAGGTCTAAATAAACATTACTCCTATATGTAAATATGTATGAAGGAAAATAGTTACAAGAAGTTGACAATTTAAATCTTAGTAACTACTAACTCACTTGACACATTTGGTGACAACAGTTGGATGTAATCCTCACAGAAGTGACTTTCACTGTAAAGTGACTGGATACTTCCTTGCCCCCTACCCCCATATATATATATATGTGTACACACACACACACACACACACACACACATTTTACCATATCCCATGTCGCAAAATTTGGTGCTCTTCTTATAAGAAATCTGCTAGTGCATCAAAAGTAGTACAGTGATTGGACCAAACCAAATCCCAGATCCAAACAAACTCATATTATGGACCAGTGTGGATGAAGATGAAAATTTTGCTGCTTGCCCCCACCTCTATAATGAGCCCAGACAAATTTCCAGATCCAAACAGCTCTCAACACCCCAAACATTGGGGACATTTGAATCCAGATTTGCATCTAGATTTTGAAGCTCAGCGCAACCTCTAGAGAGATGATAGTAGATGAAAAGCAGGAGTTGAAAAGTCAGTGCTTTCGAAGCAGTGGAATTAAATAAAATTTAATCTGATTCTTTTAAATGCCTTTGTTTTCTTGCTGATTGTATTGCTGGTGAGAGAGATAGGATGTGTTAATCTAGATTTCTAGGTTGTAAAATGGCTCCCACCAATGTAGTATCCAAGTATTTCACAATCACTAATGAATTGAATCTCAAAATACCTTATCAAGTAGGGTAGTGTTATTCCTCATTTTACAGTTGAAGAATTGAAGCATGGAGAAATTGAGTGACTTGACCAAGGTCACTTAGAAAATCTGTGGCTGAGCCATGAATCTCTCAGCACAGTGCCTTAACCACAAGACTATCCTTCTGCCTCCCCATGAGTGATAACAATGGAGACAGAAATCCACTTTCTACAAAATAGGCAGCACCAGTTTTAAACTTCCATCCAACTACCTTGCAAATGTACCTATCGGCTCAAAATGAACTATCCTTTCATGCCTTAAAAGGTTTTGTTCTGTTTTGTTTTTTTGAGAAGGACACCTGTCCTCTGACTAAACCGATCAATTCATTTTGCAAAGGCCACCAAATAATCTTTAGCTGGTAACAATTACCGGTAACTAGCAACCTGGGCAGAAACAGAACAGATGATTTATGGAGATGAGAACTCCCTTTCCCCTTCCCAATACTCTGAAACAAAACCTTGAATTCTGTATGTCCTTCCTCCATGTGCTGGTTAATTGAAGTGTCTTTTCTAGTTAGACAACATCAGAATATTGTTTAATACTAAGCAGAAAACAGTCTAAATCAGTGGTCCTCAACGTGGTGCATTTATGTGCACCTGCCTAGTGCCCAGCAGAGGAGAGAAGCCGCGGCCCTGAGCCTGCGAGGGACAGAGAACTCCGGGGCCGCAGGCTGCGGGCGCCGATGTTCTCTGTCCCTGGCAGGCGCGGGGCTACAGCTTCTCTCTGGCTTCTCCAGGGCTGCAGGCTGCGGGCACCAGAGTTCTCTGTCCCCAGCAGGCGCGGGGACAGAGAACACCGGCGCCTGCAGCCCTGGAGTTCTCTGTTCCTGGCAGGCGCGGGGCCGCGGCTTCTCTCCAGGATGAGAGAAGGAAGCGAGGCTGCCAATGCTGTTTATGGCAGATATTGTAATTCATCATTGTTTGAGGCACCTGAATCTTCTTGATCACAGGCAAAGCATATTATAAAAACAGGAAGCTACTGCATTCAGAGATAGAATTTCTATGCAAATAAGGAGGTGAATAAATAAAATGTGGTTAATAGCTGCTGGAGGCCTGAAAGTAAGCCTGCATATCTAGCTAGACCACAGAAGTGCCACACGGTGACTATTATCTGAGTTCCCCTGGAGATGTTTCTCACCTGCCAACTCTCTGGAAAGACAATCCCTGTTTCCAGAGCAAAATGCTGACCATGTTCCCCACTCTGATCCTCCAAGGAAAGGGATAAAAGTGAAATTCCCAATGCAGAATGCTCAAAGAAAGGGCATAAGTGGTGGCGCTGAGGGTCATACATGCTCCTGTGAATTGTATTGTGACATTTCCGCCCCCAGCCCCCCAGACACCCTTCTAGATAAAAAGAAATTCTTCTTTACCATGTGTGAGGGAAGGGGCAGAAACTTGGGCCGCCCACTACTACATGCCAGTGCAGGGGACATGGCCAGGAAAATGGGGTGTGATCTGTGCCTAGCTGTCATAATGGCCTCTGGGGGCTGTTGGCAGGAGGCACAGCATAGGGCAGCCTTCAGGAGAGGGTAGAGTATGGACAAGTGGCTCAAAACTGTCCACAAATCAGAACTTCGAGCAACTAGAAGACTCCAGCTGGTTAATGGACTTGGCTTTTCTTGCCGACATCACTGACAAATTGAACATTTTAAAATCTTGAACTCCAGGGAAAAGACAAACGTGTCTCAAATGATAGGTTCTGTAAAATCATTCAAAGCAAAACTGATCTTGTGGATGTCACATATGAAGACGAAGTCTCTCATACATTTCCCAAGTATGAAGAAAATGGTATGTGACAGTGATTTTAACCCATCATCATTTGTTATCCACATTCAAACACTTCTGGAACAATTTGAAGAGATTTCAACAGTTCACCATCATTGAGCCTGTAGTTGCCTTTCTTGTGAATCCTTTTACTTGCCAAATATAAATGGCTCCATCAATTGCAAGTCTGATTCAAGTAAGAACAGAAGATATGGAACTGGAGATTTTGGACCTTCAAAATGATATTGTTCTAAAATCCTGCGCAACAGATGAAAACTTTTGGAATCTGGTTGACTGAAAAAAGTTTCCTGCCTTAAAAAATGTAGCATACAAAATAAAATCTTATTTCGGTTCCACTTATCTATGTGAAGTTCTGTTTTCAACTATGAACATCATAAAATCAAAATACAGATCTCGGCTTACAGATGCCCATCTGGATGATTGCTTACGAATGGGAATATCATCCTACTCTCCCAACTACGAAAAATTGGCTGAAGAAACGCAGTGCCAAAAATCACACTGACTTTATTAGAAAAACCACGTGAATTAATTATACCTATTTTCCATTAAGTGCTGAGGAGCGCGCATGATTAACTTGTGTTTAACTTTGTTTCATATTTGTTTGTTTGTTTATTGAAATCCAGATACAAGTAACAATACAAAGAATATTTTTAATTAACCATAACTGGCTATGTTAAAGTAAGAATAATAAATATATTTGGACCAGCGGTTCAACAATGTTTTACTTTTTTTCAATAAACAAGATGAAAACTGTTTATGATATTTATTTTGTAAAAACTCCTTAATTTTTCTTACAGGTAGATAAAAAAGTGCAAATTCACATGGTAAGGTGAAAGAGTAATTGCCGAATAATTTAATTAATACCTTTTACATCTAAAATTACCTTTTTTATGGATTCATATATTATAGAATATTAAATATTATGTTTTTCGTATTATTTAATGTACAAATACAAAATAAGCCTTGAAAAATTGTTGGCGCGCGCCACACTCTTCTGAAAACATGAATGTGCTACTGGCCACAAAAAAGTTGGGGATCACTGGTCTAAATCCATAGGACCCTGATTTAATTGCTTGGCTTCATACAGGAGCTAGTGGAATTTCACATTTTTTTTTCTTTTTTAAAATTTTATTGTATAGTGACCTATTTGCCACTGTGGTCAACTTAATTAATTTCATCCCATTATTTCATACTACATCACCTTCTTAGTAAGCCCTTTCTGTGCATAGTGTTTCCACCCTCCTTCAAACAGGGTTGAGAAAATCCGCAGCAACACACACACACACCTTACAACTGTAAGGGACTTGGTTCTGATTCTAATCAATATAGAATTTAGCAGGAATCCTCCATTACGCTGAATTATGGTGAAGAGGAAAGAATATGATCTTTGTGGGATATAGGCTTTCCCAGACTCTTTGTCCTCCATGGTAATGTCCCAATCATTGTGAAGTGCTCCCAAATGTGCAAGGACTATTTAAGCTTTGTAAATGCCATTCTCCAAAAATCACTCCTCATAAATGTTTCATATCTTTCCTCTGTGATGCACAGGCCCCAAACACTCAGCTGTGAGGGTGTTTATATTTGTGGAACTCTCTTGAACATTTGCTGTGGATTTCAAACAGCTGCTACACTGAAGCACTGGGAATAGTAAGATCATGAATATTCAGGTGAAGCCAGTGGAATGAACAGCCGTTAATAGAATAAATGCCTAAACAGTTGTGTAAGGCTTATTAAGACCTATTGGGGCTGAGATAATAAATTCCCACTTTGACATGTTGCAACTACTGTAGTTTAAACATTTTGGACTACCTCTTCAGAACTGAAGGAAAAAATTATGTTAGTTCTATGTGATAACACAATGAAACACCTGGTAGGCTTGGAACTTGTATTAGATTTTGGCAGAGATATTTTAACATGCTAGTTCATCGTCACTTAAAATTATGGCACGGTTTACTGTGTTAGTTGTCAAGGTTATCCAAATTACATACAAAGAGAGCCTCAGAATGTCCTGAATGAGCACAGATATTCTGCTAGACAACATTTATTTCCTAGCTCCCCTTCAAGTCTACAAACTGTCAATCTACTTTGCATCAAAGCAGGAACGTTGATGAAACTCTACATGCAGAAAGAGAAACTAAAGCTGAACCAGTTCAAAAAGTGACTTATGCAAAACTGTCTTATTCTGTTCTGCAAACCCAACCAAGTCCTGGAAATCTATATCTAATAGACTAGCTGGCAGATCAAAAGCTAACCTCCTCAGTACAGGGATACCTGGCAGGTTAAAAAATATCCACAAAGTACTGGATTTGCAAAGCCATTTAATAAGAAGAGTGGTTAATCATTGTAGTAGAACTGTCTTCAACTTTAGAATTTTAGCTGTCATGTTACATTATGGTGTGCCATATTGCTTAGTTCTGGCATACTATGCCACACAACATAAAAACAGGATGCAATGGAACTCACGCAGGTTAAAATTTAAAGGCAAACTCAGTAATATTTGATCAGTTACCTGCTGTCAGTTCAGATAAAGGGCACTTGGTCTAAAATAAATGTGGCTAACTTTTTAGAAGCTAACTTGCATATGGAAGTACAGTGCAGTATTTGATTCTGCAGTGCTTGTGAAACGACAAGTGTTGGCAATGAAGTTCAGCAGTGCTTTTACTTTTAAAAATTGATCTCTTTAGCTCCTTCTAAATGCTCCAAAGAAAAACGATCAAATTGGGTCCCTATTTGCTGATCATTTTTGGTTCAATGGGGATTCTAGCCAGGCATTTCAAGAACAAACCACAGATTAGCTGGCACAGAATCATAGAATCATAGACTGGAAGGGACCTCGAGAGCAGGGCCGGCTCCAGGCACCAGCGCAGCAAGCAGGTGCTTGGGGTGGCCAATGGAAAGGGGCAGCATGTCCAGCTCTTCAGCAGCAATTTGGTGGCGGGTCCCTCAGTCCCTCTTGGAGGGAAGGACCTGCCGCTGAATTGCCGCCGAAGAATGAAGCGGCGGGATAGAGCTGCTGCCGAAGTGCCACTGATCGCGTCTCCCCCCCGCCGCTTGGGGCGGCAAAAACGCTGGAGCCAGCCCTGCTTGAGAGGCCTTCTAGTCCAGTCCCCTGCACTCATGACAGGACCAAGTATTACCTAGACCATCCCTGACAGGTGTTTGTCTAACCTGCTCTTAAAAATCTCCAATGATGAAGACTCCACAACCTCCCTAGGCAATTTATTCCAGTGCTTAACCACCCTGACAGTTAGGAAGTTTTTCCTAATGTCCAGCCTAAACCTCCTTTGCTGCAATTTAGGCCCATTGTTTTTTGTCCTATCCTCAGAGGTTAAGAAAAACAGTTTTTCTTCCTCCTCCTTGTAACAACCTTTTACATACTTGAAAACTGTTATCATGTCCCCCTCAGTCTTCTCTTTTCCAGACTAAACAAACCCAATTTTTTCAATCTTCCCTTATAGGTCATGTTTTTTAGACCTTTAATCATTTTTGTTGCTCTTCTCTGGATTCTCTCCAGTTTGTCCACATCCTTCCTGAAATGTGGCGCCCAGAACTGGACACAATACTCCAGTTGAGGCCTAATCAGAGCAGAGTAGAGCGGAAGAATGACTTCCTGTGTCTTGCTTACAACACTCCTGCTAATACAGCCCAGAACTATGTTCACTTTTTTTGCAACAGCATTACACTGTTGACTCATATTTAGCTTGTGGTCCACTATGACCCCCAGATCCCTTTCCGCAGTACTGCTGCCTAGGCAGTCATTTCCCATTTTGTATGTGTGCAACTGATTGTTCCTTCCTAAGTGGAGTACTTTGCATTTGTCCTTATTGAATTTCATCCTATTTACTTCAGACCATTTCTCCAGTCTGTCCAGATCATTTTGAATGTTAATCCTATCCTCCAAAGCACTTGCAACCCCTCCCAGCTTGGTATCATCCACAAACTTCATAAGTGTACTCTGTATGCCATTATCTAAATCATTGATATGCGAAAAATACTCAGTTCCACTGAATCTGAATAAAAATGATTTTAAGGACATTGTACTTTTTATGGCCCTTCCTTAGGCAGAGATCAGCTTTTCCAATCTAGTTGCATGAATGATCTCAGATGTGTCGACTGCCCTAATGTATTCAGCATACAGTATAAATCAGCAATCTGCTTCCAAGCCAGTGAGGATGAAATAAAAGAAAATAAAATCTCAATATTTCCCTCCAACTCCCTTACATTTTTCTGTGACTGGTTATCAATATAAGAAACAAATCTGTTTTGGAAACTTCTGTGTCACAATTGCACTTCTGGAGGAAAGAGCAGATGGAATAAATTAATTAGTGAAAGTACACTTAAATAGCAAGGCATTGCTTTGTGTGAGTGGCTAAAGGGTAGAAAGAATATAAAAGGGACAAGGTAACAGAAGTGCCTCAGGAGCTCTTGCTTACTAGAATTGCACCCCATTGAAGGTTTTAAACAGCATAAAGGGTTTCTGGTTTCTGCTCCTATTAAAAAGTAGGTCAGAAGGTGTTTAATTGGCAGACAATTTTTTTCCTAATGACTGATTAGCAACTGTTCTTTTCAACTTGTTAAAAGTGGAGGCTCAATTTAAAACCATTTTTTCTTTCCATGTGCTATTGATAGAGTTTATACAGACCTTTATACTGACAGAACAAGAAGCAATGGTCTCAAGTTGCAATGGGGGAGGTCTAGGTTGGATATTAGGAAAAACTATTTCTCTAGGAGGGTGGTGAAGCACTAGAATGGATTACTTATGGGGGTGGTGGAATCTCCATCCTTAAAGATTTTTAAGGCCCATCTTGACAAAGCCCTGGCCAGGATGATTTAGTTGATGTTGGTCTTGCTTTGAGCAGGGAGTTGGACTAGATGACCTCCTGAGGTCTCTTCTAACCCTAATATTATATGACTCTATGATTTGCCTATAGTGATTTCAGCTAGCTGTTGCTTGAATGGGAAAGGAGGCAAGTTTCCCTGCTGCTAGTGCCTATCAATGTGTGCTCCTGGCCATCAGCAAGTGCCTGTCTGATATGATGCAAGATCATCTGGCTCTAATTTTCTAAACCCATGGGCCAGTGTTCATTTCATCACCTCCCCATTCCTCCTGCTTGGAATGCTTAGGAGAAGAAATCTTGCAACTACATCTCTGATTCAAAATTTATAATCTGCATTGGGAGTCCAGGATACAGAGATCACTGGTGAGACATCGAGCATCACTTTAACTTAACCATTGTTTACTCTCATTAAACCACCCTACATGACAAAACCCAAAGTTGGTAACCGATGATTTACACAGCATCATGCCCAGGTTACAGTAAGCGTAGTGCAGCTACTCTGATTTCAAGCATAGCACTTTGCATTGTGCATAGTCCGTTGGAATGTTTGCTCTCTCCAGCTTGATTTGATTGTTGTCCAATAGAATTAAATTGTAGATTTTTTATTTTTAATTGCACAGCAAGCAACTTTTAGAGAATGCCAGTTTTACTGGCGCATCCATTTTTTTAATGACATACTTAAGCAAATGAGAGTGGGAGGCTGGGAGCCATGAGAGTTTTTCACATATCTGCAACCACCATTGACTCAGAAAAGATTTTCTAGCTGTGGCTAGGAGAGAGATGTGTCTCATTGGTGATTTGGTGTCTGAAACAAGAGGGATGGTCCCATCCATGTACTGGCATAGAAGGAAGCACAAGGATGTCTGCTGAGGCAGAAACTGTTTGCTTAGCTTCCAGTCAGAGGAAATTTGCTGGAACTGAAGCTGGTCAGAGTGGGGTAAGGGAAGAAAATGGGGCTTAATAAAGGTAATTCCTGCTGGTTTTCCCTATTACTGGCAGAGGAGCAGGATTCCTACAAATAATCACTAAGGGCTAGTGTAGTGAGGCTGAGTGGCCTCCCTCCAAGCAGGAGAGTGAGGGATCATTACATGCCCCTTGGAGGGTGGAGCCTAGATCGCTGGAAGTACCGGGGTCTGGCTGGAAGCATAAAAGGCCGGCTCTGCAGCACAGTTTGGGGAGAACCTGCGAAGGAGAAGGATGCTCTGCCTGTTCTCCCGCGTCCCTGAGAGGAATCTGCGCCTGGCTGTTCCCGATTCTCTGATGCTGATGAGGACTGGCCCAGAGTACCTGCTGCCATATATCTCAAGGAGCCGGAAGAGGCCTGGTCTGGAGGCCACAGGAACCAAACCCTGGGGAGGCAGAAAGTGGCCCGGGGCAGCCCCGAAGCAGCCGGCTGCAGAACCAGGGGTGGCTCAGTCAGTGTGTTGCGGCTAGATCCCCGCCGACGCAGAGGCAGCCAATCCTGCCCCTGCCAGGACCCTGGGCTGGGACGCAGTGGAGTAGGGTGGACCCGCGTCCCCCTGCCAACCTACCCTGGGGTGGCTGATCCCCTACACTGTGCAAGGAGGCTCTAGCTCTGAAGAGGAGCTTCCCTTACCAGTCGCCAAAAGCCAGCCCTGAGAGACTGTTCTACTTGCTGGCAACCTGAGCCTACTCAAACCCAGGCTCCAGCTCACCTGTAGACTGATTTGGTTCGCTGGCTGCCTGAGCTCTGCCCAGGTCACAGCCAGCCCTGAGAGACTGTGTTTAAGGGTTGACTACTTGAGCAACCCAAGCCCAGGCTAAAGTCTGACAGTGACTATTTATCACCCAGCCCTATTGTGAGCTCTTGGCTGTCCTGCAGACTCTGGTCCTGGCCCGACAGGCCCAGCCTGAGTGGCCTCCCTCCAAGGGGGGGAGCGAGGAACCATTACAGCTAGATAGTTACTTGGACTACACAGAATCATAGATTCCAAGGCCAGAAGGACCAGTGTGATCATCTGGTCTGACCTCCTGCTTATATCATAGAACCACCACAGAATAATTTCTAGAGCATCTCTTTTTGAAAAATATTGATTTTAAAATTGTCAATGATGGCAACTCCACTGTGACTCATTCGTAAATTGCTCCAATTGTTAACTAGTCTCACTGTCAAAAATTTACACCTTATTTCAGTTTGAATTTGTCTAACTTCAACTTCCAGCCATTGGATCATATTCTACCTTTCTCTGTTAGACTGAAGAATCCATTATTAAATATTTGTTCCCCATGTAGATACTTATAGACTGAAATAAAGTCACCCATTAACTGTCTCGTAAACTAAATAGATTGAGCTCTTTGAGTCTATCACTAGAGGGCATGTTTTCTAATCCTTTAATTATTCTCGTGGCTCTTCTCCGAACCCTCTTCAATTTATCAACATTCTTCTTGAATCATGGGTACCGGAACTGGACACAGTATTCCAGCAGCAGTCACACCACTGCCAAATACAGAGGTAAAATAACCTCTTTACTCCTGCAGGACCCCACTAGAAACACACTCAGGCACATGCAGGAGAGTGAGCACCCCTCTACACACAATTGCCTGGGACACCTGATGTTGTCAGACGCTCCTGGTGTGGTGCTCTGTTCTAATCAATGTTGATATCATTCGGCTGCATGCGTGTTCCCTCTGTGTGCTGCCCCAGCTCTGCGCAGATAGCTGACACAGCAGACCCCGAGAGAACCCCCAATGACTACAGACTCTAGTAAGGTACGAAGGCACCTGGGCCAGGTTTATTGTCAAACAGAAACACAGTCTCCAGCTCCTCGGCATAGAAGTCCAAGGTGCTGCTAAGGTGCTGCTAGCTAGTACTTACGTGCTCCCTGACAATGGACCAGCTCAGTCAATGGCGGGACTTTCCACTGCCCCCTAGGCCAGACAAAGACACCGCCCCAGGGATGCATTCTTATACACAGGTACAAACAAGTTACACATCACTCCTGACGTACTGAGGTGCAACCCCTCTACGTAGCAAGGTACAACCCCTCTACGTAGTAAGGTGCCGCCTCTCACCTTGTACATGTTGGTTCGAACAAAACAACTCTATCCATCATGTTACCCTTTTGGCCCTGTCATTGGGATGGGTCAGCCTGTTCCTTGTTATCTGTGTGGAGTGTACAAGTATGCAAATGTTCTGATATCTGGTGTCCATTATCTTTTAGGTATGTCTCTTTTTGCAGCATCAGCCCTTTCCTTGCCAGCTTCTGTGAGCAGGGCCTGCCTCTGGCTCACAGCCTAACTTTGCTTTATGTTAGCAAAGTCTTGACCATTAGTTTAGTTCAGGCCTTAGGCCTCATACTGGGCCTCTGATAAGGGTTTATGTTTCAGGGCCTTATCTTACAACACCTGAATCTTGCACCTGTGTGTCAAGGAGTAAGCGTGCACTACCACATATACTTACTTCATACCTGGAGCAAATGATTGACCATTCACCTCATCTCTCCAGAGCCTTGATGCTGTACCCCTATTCTGTGGCCAGCATATGAGGTAATGTGGGGGAGTTTACGGTGTTATAATTTGCTGCTGGTATAGGCCAGTTGGAAGTTAACATGTAGGAGGAGGGAACTGTGTTTCAGAGGAGGTATTGCTGAGTCCCTTAGGCCTGGTCTACACTGGGGGGGATTGATCTAAGTTACGCAACTTCAGCTATGTGAATAACATAGCTGAAGTCGATGTACTTAGATCTACTTATCGCAGTGTCTTCACTGCAGGAAGTTGATGGCTGACACTCTCCCGTCGACTCCGCCTGTGCCTCTCGCCCTGGTGGAGTACCGGAGTCGATGGGAGAGCGCTCGGTGGTCGATTTATCGCGTCTAGACTAGATGCGATAAATCAAACCCCACTGGATCGATTGCTGCCCGTCGATCCAGCGGGTAATGTAGACAAGCCCTTAGGCTACTCCTGGAGTGGAAGGTACAACTTCCTCAGCACCCCTTGCTTAGGACTGTGCTCAACAGCATAACCTAGACTTAAACAGGGCCAGAAAGATGCAATTTTGAATGTGCCACTGACAGAGCAGTTGGCAAACAACAGAGCAAACTAGCAGCTGAGAGAAAACAGAAGAGATTTTATGTAACAATTTCAGCAGGATTGTTTTGTTTTCAAATAGCTCAGCGTGGTTAGGTCAAAATTGGATAAAAAAAAATCCACCTTAAAACTCAATGTCACCATCATCTCTTTGTTATAGTTCAGAACTAAAGGAAAAGGAAAAAAGTTAAAGGTAAAGAAAAAAATGGCTTTCCTGGTTATCCCGCAGCAATTGTGGGCACTAAAAAATGGAACAAATCTCACAGTGCAGAAAACAGTGGGCTTACAGGAAAGAAGTGCAGTTTGCGGGCTATATTCTCAGCAAGACTGATGGGGAAAAATGAAAGAATAAATCACCAGGGATCTGTTTAGAGGTACAATATTCAAAAGATCATAGAAACAGCACTCAGTAATGATCATTAATAGATAATAAACTCTTACTTTTTTGGGTGTGCATGTGTAAATAAAACACTAACAAACTGAGCAAAGCTCTCAGCTACATTAAACCCTATTCTAGTCACCCTCTTTATAACACTCCCGCCTTTTTTATAACACTCAAAATGCACCAATAAAGAGGGTATGATTTTGTATGATTGAAGATGATCATTTATATCATTGATATACTGTTATACAATTGCAACAAATCAATGGCAAAGTTACAATCCATCAAGTATGATTATCCTGGTTAAATCCACGTATCATCTTTGTATCTAAAGTTATGAACTGGTATCATGAACATGTGTTGTATTAAAGGGTGACACCCCCACAGACAGATTTACATCAGGGCTAGCCAGCTATGTGTTGATGACCCATTAAGGACACTCATCTCTCACAATGAGCCATTGAAGAATCTCATCCCATCCAATAGGACTTTCCTGTGGATGTCTCAGAGAGTGAGGAGGCAATGGCCACCCCCTCTGATTTAGCAAAACATGCAGGGGCATGTGATATGCTCATGTGACCCTGGACTCCATCTTGAGCCAGTAACTTTCCAGACTTTGTTTGGGGCAGTAAATTTCATGCACATGACAGATGATATAAAAGATACCTGAGATGTCTCTATTTTGCCTCGTTCCTGCTCTAATTCTCGGGACTGTGGAGTTACAACTAAAAGGAGTATCTTGAACTATGGACTGAGGATCTTCCAATCTTTTGGAAGTTATCAGAGAGACTTTTGCAATCCAGCACACTATTCCATCAAACCACACTATTCCTACAAACCTGATATAAGGACTTTGTAATCATTTGTATGTATATGATTAACCCTTTTAACTCTCTTTTTTCTTTTATTAATACATCTTTAGCTAGTTTACCAAGGATTGATTGACTGTGTGATATTTGATAAGATCTGAGATATATACTGACCTGGGGATGTGTCTGATCCTTTGGGATTAATAAGAACCTCATATATGGTGAATTGGGTTTTCAGTAACCTCTCACTATATTAGAACTCTTTGTCTGGAATGCCTAAGGGGGACTGTATTTGGCTTCCGGTTAACCAGTGTGGTACTGCAGAAGCTCTTTGTTACTGGCTTGGTGAATCCAATTATAGAATAAACCACCAGTTTGGGGGATTGTCTGCCCTGTTTCTTGCAGCCTGAGCGTGGCATTCTCAGTGTGGTCAATCCCAGGCCCCCGGTCACAGGGTGTTATAGAAAGAATGATGTACAGTTACCAGGACAGTATAAACTAGAGAAGGGCCTATGTTACAAAATCTAGATCTGAACTGGGATCATCCCAAAGCCTGACTGTTAGAATCTGGGGTTTTGGTGTGGCCTTATTATAAATAAAGGCTACTAGCAAAACACAGATCTGGATGGGGCATTAAGATGAAAGGTGTGGGCCCATGTATAGAATTAATGAATCAGCTATGAAACCCAGGCCTGAAATATTGTGGGACTTTCTTTGGGCAGGGAGGGGGGATAGTTTGAGGCAGTGGGATTAGAAGCAATGCTAAACCCTTCAGTCCTGATTTTTGTTTGATATAATATGGGAATTCATGGCAGCTGCAGGACTTCCTGAAGTGGGTTCCTTGGGCAGTACCAGGTTCACTGGAAGGTGATATCAGGAGTTCAGATAGGGAAATAATTGATTTTTCAGTTCACTGGCAGTTCTGAAATTAAAAAAAAAATTTAGTTTGGATCAAAACCAAAATTTTATGGACTTTTTGATTAATCAAAAAAGTCAACAAAAATTTCATTTTGGATCAACTGAAGCATTACATTTCCAGGTATTTTTAAAAAATAAAAGCAATGGACTGAAGGGATAGATTCACACCACCAGAAGAGAAGAAGGAGCTGGTGGTGTCCCCCCTTACACCCAATATCTTGTGGTTGGGGTGCTCTCAACCTCTCCTGTTGAAGCAGTTCCATTTTGTATAAAATACTTGAACTGTCACTGGACCTGAGAGCGAGCAAGAGGACTCTATAGCCCGATGGTTAGGGCATTCAGCTGGGACAGGGAAGATCCATGTTGTAGTTTCTGTTCCAATGATTAGCTTCACCAGGAGAGGTTCAGAGAGACCCACTACACAATACCCAACAGCCTGGTGGTAAGGGGACTCACCTGGGTGAAAGGAGACCTGGGTTACACCTGCTCCAGAGCAGGGACTTGAACTCATGTCTTTCACATCCCAGATGAGTGCCCTAGCCATGGAACTATCATGAATAAAAGCAACAGCCCCAACACCTATTTTATGAATAGTGCCTCTAACCCAATCTTTAATTTCTCTCTCTCTTTTTTTGGTCCTAAAACTATTTGGCAAATTTATTGCCATAGTTCTAGTTGACTCAAAACGGCATTTTTCAGCAAATAAACTATTCATCTGAAAATCTGCCCAGATCTAGTCAGGAATGGGGAGAGAAAGGGAGAGCAGTATGGGCTGGAGTAGCAATAGTGGGCCTGGAATGAGGGGCAGTCGGCTGCCCTTCGTGTGGAATGCTGCTTGTTTAGGGTGGAACTGCCTGAGATGGAGAAGAAAAGACAGTGCTATACAGCTCCTGACCCAGGGGCTCCTTTTTGACACTCTTCACTCTGAGTCAGGGATAAAGCTACGTCTCAGCCTGGCATGAAATGCTGCTGGAGACGTCTTCTTTGAGAAGCACCCACTGGTGAACAGCCAGCCATCAGACCATGTTGTACTCCGAGTCTGTCACAGTCACAAACTAAGTGGGGTTCGGCCAGTACCTGAATAAGCACTCTCCCTGGGTCAACCAGAGCTGGGAAATAATGGTGGTGATTCAACAGGTCATCCTCTTGCTTCAGAGTATATATTGAACACAAGCACCCTGGCACCAAACAGCTGCTGATGGAGGTACCATCTTTTGAAAGATAAAACTTGACAGTTTGTAATCATTAAAGTTCCTGTGCCACTTGTTGCAACAGTAAATAGTGCACTGGCCAAAGGCACTAATTTAATTTGAAATGGGAAAGAAACTGCATCTGGCAAAGAAAAAGGCCAGTGATCCTCAGAGAGGAAAGCATGTTGTTTAAAGGGTAGCTTTGGAAGGTAAAAGCGTCAGTCCCTAACAATCTTTCTTGGAAATAATGGGCCAGAACTTTGCGTATGACCAAGCTATGTTCACTGCAGGACCTGAGATAGGGGAACAGACCGGGGGTGAGGTGGGGAGAGAGGTGGCCCTGTTTCTGCTGCCCAAATCCTGGGGGAGGCTGAGGGCCATTTCATCATTTACCATAACTTAGAGCAGTCCAAGGGCTGCTCTGTGTTACACTGGCAGTAATGGTCCTCTAGAAATAGTTCCACTGTCTGGGGTCTCCAGAGTTCAAGCTGCTCTAGCCATGCATCCTCTTGTCCTTGATATGCCAGCAAACTCACACAGTATCATTAAGGTAAGCCTAGGCAAATTTTTTTATGATTAATGATGGTTTATTTCAGCCTTTGATTTCCAGTGTAGATGTGGTGGGGTGGTAGTTCTACTTGTTTGATTTATTTATATTAGACAGGGGGTGGAGGAAGGGTTCATATATCCCTGGTCACACACTCACATCTCTGAGCTGCTTTGGTAAAAAGCACATGCTTAATTTGCATTCAGACTGCATCTCTGGTTCCTATCTCTCAGTACTGCTTGAATAGATTGTAGTGTATGCAAACCTGGCAATAACTCCAGACTAAACTGACAATAGTGGGGAAAACACTGTTTAATTCTTCTCTTTTATTTTTATTTTTTTGTCTTGGAAATAATAAAATTATTTCTTGCCGTTCACGTTCTTTCAGGAAATTGACAAAAGTAAAATAGTTTGGTTGTTATTTATTGATTCCCAGCTAAATTCACAGAGTCCTGCTTAGGAATCAATGCCCTCAAACTGCATTTGTTTTAAGCTTCCAGCCTCCTCTAGACAAGAGTTTTTTGTTTTTTGTTTTTGCAGGCACAAAAGCACTTTAGTCAGCACAAATTTGAAGGTAGAACAAAACCCAGTAACAGCATATCTCAAGCTGCTATCAATTTTCCACCAGAAGAACACTTCAGGACATGAAGTCCTTTGTCTATTTTCAGAAGCTAGCTTCAGTGACATTACATGAACAACTACAACATTATAATATGTTCTGCACTGTTTCTTACTATAACCTTAAAAAAAATAAGAAAAGGATGGCTTGGAATATTGCCAGGGCATAATGATTTCAATTCTGAAGAAATCCAGCAACCAATTACCCTAAATTCAACATTTTCTTGTACTATAAGTTTTAAATCTCTTCTAATCAAATAGGAAAACCCATTCTCCTCATTTTGCTATGTTTTTTGTTACTCATAGGCCTCCACAAGTCTGTTTCTGTTTTTTAAAAAAATGAAAGATTACATTTGCTGTATGTATGAAAAATGGCTGAATCATACATTTCGGAAAACTGTAACAATGTACAACAGGCTAATTGTGATCCAAACTTCGATTTTCAAACCTTTAATTGCTGCCATTTCAAAGGTAACATTCTATCTGAATTGCCATACCAAGATGGTTGCAATTATGTAAAATGACACTAGGCTGGTTGGAAACGGGAAAAGTCGTCTTGTTAAACAGCCGATGACCAGCCTTTATAGCAACTGATTGCAAAAGGATGCAACCACTTTGGTTATATTTCCTATTTTAATCAGTCCCCTCTGCCTGTGTACCCAGTTTATATCAACACACATGGAAGTTTATACCATTCGGGTATTTGTCCCTTGAATCGCCTTTTAGGACAAGACTGTGCCTAAAATGCAATCTATCCTATAAGAGGCATGGTGGAAAAAGGGCATAGCACTGAAATGTGATGGCAAGGAGCTGAATATGCTGCACCATCTTTAAGGATGGCAAGATATGTGCACATCCCTTGCTCATGAGGGAGCTGGGGGAGGGAATGTGCTCCTAATGTACAACCTGCCAGTGCTCCTCAGGGTATGGTGCAGTTTTACACTGCCTTGAACAAGAGCTAACGTTAGAATCCAGCCTCTAATGCCAATCTTGTGAGCATGTTAAAAATGCCCACACAACCACCAAATGACAAGGATGATATAACTTTCCATATTGCACAACCTTTAAAAATGTGATTGCGGCCATGGAGAGCACCTCATTCCCAGATAAAATAAGAAGGTGGGTTGTAGCATCTGGCTAGATCATACATGGACCGTTATCACACAAAGTGGCAATGGGAAAGGTGCACAACCTTGCTGTTTCTTTGAAAGCTGAAGTAAAAGCAAAGGAAATGTACAGCCTTCAAAAGGTGACACTGGATGCTGATGAAGCAAGAACACTGGCAGCTTTTTTATTGCAACCAAGAGATACAGGGGGGCTCTTTCAATGTAATTTTAACATCTGCATCACTTGGCACATTGCCTCATTGGATGCAAAAACAAAGTCAATAATAACTAGGAAGTTATTACTAGTACTATTATTATTATTGGCCTTTTGTAGAATATAGTAATTAGGCAGAGAAAGGCATAACAAGAACCAATGGCTGGAAGTTAAAGCCGGACAAATTCAAATTAGAAATAAGGCAAATATTTTTAAGAGTGAGGATGATTAACCATTGGAAAAAGGGTTGTGATTGATTCTTCATTGATTCTTCTTCATTGATTCTTCATTTCCAGTATCAAATTTTCATCAACATTATTCTTTATGAATTGTAATAGGGATCAGGGCCCCTTTATGTTAGGCACTGTATAAAGCCAGTGAATAGACAATCGCTAGCCCAAAGAGCTTACAGTCCACGTATAAGATGAGATACAAGGTAACAGCAAAACGATCAGGATCAGTTTAATAAGCAACACTCACAGCATACCAGCTATAGCCTTCTTGCTTGTGCCCGATTAAATGAGTGCACCAATCCTGAAACCTGAAAATGAAGGACAAGTAACTTACAGACTTTAAGGGCAGAAGGGACCATCATGATCATCTAGTCCTTCTGCATATAGCTGGCCAAAGAATCTCACCCACTCCTGAAATAGATCCCTAAGTCTACTAAAGTCCTCAAATCATAGTTTAAAAACTTTAAGTTACAGAGAATTCACCATTTACACTAATTTAAATCGGCAAGTGACCCATGACCCATGACCCATGCTGCAGAGGAAAGCGAAACTTCCCCAGGATCTCTGCCAATCTGACCTGGGGGAAAATTCCTTCCCTACCCGAAATGTGGAAATCAGTTAGACCCTGAGCATGTGGGCAAGATCCCCCAGGCAGATACCTGGGAAAAAATTCTCTGTAGTCACTCAGATCCCTCCCCATCTACTGGCCTGTTTCCACAGCTTGGGATTTTTGCTACTGGCAGTCGCCAATGGGCCACATGCCATTGTAGGAAGTCCCATCATCCCATCCCATCCATGAATTTATCAAGCTCAATCTTGAAGCCCTCACTGTTCCCCTTGGAAGGCTGTTCCTGAACTTCACTCCTCTCATGGTTAGAAACCTTTGTCAAATTTCAAGCCTAAACTTGTTGCTGCAAATACCAGTTTCCATTCCCCAATTAACATATGTACATACAATTATCCATGTTATATATGATTGTTGTGGGCACACAAAATGGATGCCCTCAGAAAGTTTGGAGGCCTGCTAAAAAGTTGGCCCCAACTGATCATGATATTCTGTGAGATATGTGAAATCTATATACTATACTGTAGTTTGGGGGTATTTGCTGAGAAGAATGAATAATTTATGGGTAAATAGGGATCAGAACTGAAAAGGTTGTAACATAAATGCAGTAGGAACCTTTTATACAGTTAATACTTTCTGTACAATTAACTTTAAATAAGAGAATGAACCCAGTTATTTGCTAGCATGTATAGCTTCATTACCCCTGTAATCTTCAGGCCTTATCCAAAGCCCATTGATGTCAATGGAAAGACTCCCTGGCCCAGATTTTTAAAGGGTTTTGAATGTCAGTGGAACGTAGGCTCATAAGTGCTAAATCACTTTTGAAAATGAGACTTAGGTGTTACTAAGCGGAGTAATGCCTAAATACCTTTCAAAATCTGGGCCAATGTGACTATGGATTGGTATTTCAATACCATGAAGTGTCAGCTCAGTGCTGGCTTTGGATTAGAATGAAAGGCTTTTGACTAGCTGAATAGGTAGTGATTAGAGCTGTACAACAGATACAAGTTTAACCTTCACAAATATTATACTGCATAAATGGATAGTCACTAATGTGAGCAACAGTATAATTTTGCTATTTCTGTCCATGAACACAGAATTGCACAGAAAGGAGAGTTTTCCATATAAGAAAACAGAACAGCTATTTGACAAATATGCAAACACAATATAGTTTACCTTTGTTGCAAATTTGTGAAAATGAGAGCAATTGATGGTTTTGCAGATAAATCAGGGAGGTACTCTAGCAATGATTCAGACTGAAATTAACACTGGTACAGAGAAAGCCCCAGAAACATTCAGGATCTGTTCTCTTTGATGTTTGTATTCTAACCAGGGCTGTCAATTAATCACAGTTAATGCATGAGATTAACGCAAAACAAATTAACTAGATTAAAAAAATTGTCACAATTAACGGCAGTTTTAATTAATAAATGTTAAATAACAGAATGCCAATTGAAATGTATTATAAATATTTTTGGATGATTTTCTACATTTTCAAATATATTGATTTCAATTATAACACAGAACACAAAATATACAGTGTTCACTTTATATTATTATTTTTTATTATAAATATTTGCACTGTAAAAAAGTTAAACAAAAAAAATAGTATTTTTCAATTCACCGCATAAAAGTCCACTCAGTCCTACTTCTTGTTCAGACAATTGCTAGGACAAACAAGTTTGTTTTAATTTATAGGAGATAATTCTGCCCGCTTCTTATGTACAATGTCACCTGAAATGAGTACAGGCATTCGCATGGTACTGTTGTAGCCAGCGTTGCAAGGTATTTACATGCCAGATATGCTAAACATTCATATGCCCCTTCATGCTTTGACTTGTAGGTTATAAAGTTTTACATTGTTTTGTTTTTGAGTGCAGTTATGTAAAAAAATAATTCTACATTTGTAAATTGCAGTGTCACGTTAAAGAGATTGCATTCTTAATTAATTGTGATTTTTTAATCGTATGACAGCCCACCAAAAATATGTATAATACATTTAAATTGGTATTCTATTATTGTTTAACAGTGTGATTAAAAATGTGATCAATCACAACTTTTTTTACTCTCACAATTAATTGTGATTAATTTTTTTACTCATTTGACAGTCCTAATTCTAACAGAAACATTTCCATGTCCCTTGCAGTCAATTACGTTACTGCATCAGAGCCTAGGCCTGGTTCTGGAGAACTGGCATGAACCTGTATCACTCCAAACCTTACTTATAGATTTACAGAGATTAAACCATGGGAAACCTATGTTTATTTGACCCATGTTTATTTATTTATTACCTTGTAATAAATTCACAATCTGTGCTTTTATGTGAAACTGTTCCCTCTGCAAAATTCATGCACCTCTTTATAAATCAGTCTTGGAATTGCTCCCAAACTTCTGGGAAGGAGTGTTTACCAGAAATGAAAACACACTGTGGATAACATTAATATCAGACTCTGTCCCAAACTTCTCTGAAACAGACATTGAAGGCCAGGTTTTCAGCTCGGGTAAATGGGTGTAGCTCAGCCCTCTATGACAAATTTCATCTAGATCAGCAAGGTTTGTGGCCATGTAACCGGCTGAAGCACTTTGCTTATTGATCACTCTGTAGCTAAGATTATTATGATGCTGTTTATCTGGTGTAAAAAGAAAAGGAGCCAAACTTCAGCATCTTTAAATACACTGAGAAAACAGAACATTATTCAATTTGTTTTCCAAGCACTGCTAAGAAATCTCTGGGGTGTGAATGTCGTGGGATTTGAACGTTTTATCTTTGCTCTTCTACTGCAGCAGAGTTTTTGATAGTGCAGGGGAGCCCTTTCTATTCTCAGTGCTTTTGGGCCTGATGTCACTTCTAGATGAGACAGCTCAGTCTATGCCAAGACAGGACTGATTTAGACATATTCTTGTAAATGGACTGGGATTGCCTAAACTCATTGCACGTATTCACGTCTGATTTAGATTATTAGGTTTCTTGCTTTGGCCAGTCTAATTCAGTTCACAAAGGGTAAAGTTTTCTTCACTGGGTGTAAGGTATTTTGCTATATTGATCATTTTCTTCAGGCTCAGACTGCAAGTTTGTCACTCACTATAAATTGTAACAAAAATATACAAAGCTTATCCAGTGGCATGTTATATGAGATATATTATTGTACTTGCACACTATGAAAAACTGTCGTCACCTAATCATTTCTGTGCAAGTAATGTCTCTGTATACAGTATCCAAATAAAGATGCACACGAGTGTGTGAATGGAGATATCCTGATTCATACCAGCTGAGGGCCTTAATGTGGAAACATTAGTACAAATATCTACGGCGGTGTCATCGCTAGTCTTTGAATTTTTGTCACCAGAATGAATTTTTTTTTCCAGGAAGTTTATTAACTTTACCACTCTGTATTGTGTTTTACTAATTTGATCCATTAGCAATTCCACTCACCGTTCCCTATACAAAGAAAGATACAAAACATAAAAGAAAAATGAAAGGGCCACCAAAGATACATGGAACAGTCTCTGACATTACCGTTCTCATGCTCTCATGACAAATGCAGAACTGAAGAGAGGAAACATGTAGTGAAGATACCACTGTAATAAAAATTGCAACAAGAATGAAAAATAGTACATTGCACTTATACAGTCTGAGGATCTCAAGGCATTGTCAAACAGACTTTATTATCCCATTTTATAGATGGGGAAAAAGACACAGATGGGGTAAGTGACTTGCCTAAGATAACACAGCAAGTCAGTGTCTTGAGCAGCACTCAGGGTGAAATTACTTACCAAAGGACACTTATGAAGTCAGTAGCAGAGCTGGGGCTAGACCCCAGCTGTCCCCACCATCAGTCCCCTGCTCTAACTACGGTACAACATTCTGCGGCACAATCCTAACATCCACGTCAAGGTCTTGAAACTACACTCAAGCATCATTGGTATAGTGCCTGTTGACCATCATAAGGTGTTGTCACTGCACAAAATCCACAGCAATGAGGAAGTTACTTCCTTTTAGGACAAAAAAGTTCAAAATCACCATTATAAACATAATTAAGGTATACGAAACAGATATTTCTACTTGCAATGTAAATTGCATCGTGGCTATAAGATGAACATGTTGCATTCATTTAGTGGATATTTGTAATGCTATGTTATCTTTAGCACAAATCTGCTATACAACAGAGCTCAGCAACTTGAAACAAAAGTATCCTTTAAAAAAAAAATCACATGATAGCATCCTTCATGCCTGGCCCTGTTGTGATTTTACACTGAGGGTGCATTTTAATTGATGAAATGTGCTACACAGCACAACTTGAAAAAGTAACAACCTTTAGTTACCATTTGGAGATGTGATGGAAGTGCCAGAAGTTAAATTCTTACGACTAAATGAAATAACAGAAGCTCCCTATCCTTTCTTGAAGACGCTCATTAGTTTTAACTTTTATCACATTCTGTTTGCCATGGATTCCATCCAAGAATGACGGATGTAACTTATTAAGCAAGTGATAATTTCAGAACTCCAAGTGTCACTACTCTGTGTGGAAGCAGAGTTACCTTGGATAGGATCAGAGGTTTCACTACCAGTGCTTTAAAGCTAGCATTATCACAGAGAGAATGATCACAGGGGAAAGAATGTTCCATACAGTGTGAAAGATGCAAGTCAGGCATCTGAATGGACACATAAATAAGTCATGAATGTTTGAGAAATAGTCTGGTAGTTGGAAGCTTCAGCACACACAGGAAACCAAGTAAAGGAGAAGAGGGCACTGGTGTCTGGGAGGCAATGAAACAAGAGGCGTCTCTTAAATTCAGGCCCAAAATGGAAAACAATGACCTCTCAGACACCACAAAGTTTCCTCCAGCCAAGGGACTGATCCATTACTTTTCTGATCATGTGCCCAAAACTGCAACCTTTACACATGCAAGTAGTCCCATTGACTGCACTGGGTCTACTCACATGAGTAAGAATTGCAGGAATGGACCCTTGTGCCTCACCATAAATGCATGCGATGGCAAGGTGGGAATTATATAGTCCAATAAGACCTGAGCTTTTCAGATCAAGAAACAAGCAAGCAAATCAGTCCACATGATCCTTCCTCATCTTTACCTTGAAAATTTAGTGCCACACTCCCTACTTTTCCAAAGATTTATCCATCTCCAGATGACATTTCATCTAACCCTATTCACTTGTACTTCCTGCCAGCTTCTGACATTGTGAATGGGGTTGTATAAAATAAGAACCGAGTCAAAGCCATATTTCAAACTGAACCTATTCCCTTCCCAGCCACTCCTTTCCTGTATGTGCACGTGCATGCACCCAATTACTTTCCCTCATGCCTCAGCTTTGCTGGCTTTGCCCAGAAGCAGAAATACCGTTAGAAAAAGTTACCTTTTGTGCTGTGTCTAGTTTAGATGAACCTAGATTTCTAAAACAGAGGGATCTAAATAAATTCACCTATCTTAATTACTAGTTGCTTATTGACTTGAACAGGAATTCTGTATCTTTTGAGGTTCCCTCACCACTAGTTGTAAACTTGTTTCTTATTCCAACTGAAAATAAAGGGGGTAGGGGAATATCCAATCTAGAATATTGGTGCTAAACTTCATTATTTTGTGAAGAGGGTTTTTGGATTCAAATCCCAGTATCTGTTTGGATCTGGTTTTGAATCCCACTGAAAGGGGCCTCATTTTTAAAATCTACTTTGGCTGCGGCTCAAACTAGTGGAAACCTTTCAGTGGGTCTCACAAGACTTCTAAGATTTTCTGCTGAAATTTCGTAAGAACAGCTTGTAAGAGTGTGGCAGCACCAAATCTAAGCCTAGGCTTATGTTTGGTTCACACAAGACACTGAACTCTGAATTCTAGACTAAACCACATCCAAATATCACCTCCTTAGCCCATCTTAATTCCATTTTGTGCACAGAAATTCTGCCTGAATTGCTTCAACTTCAATCCATAACCACTTCTCTTTCCCTTCTCTCCCCAATTTAGTTACTTTGAAAAATCTAACAGGCAAATATTATTTTTTGCCAGATCTTCTTATGAGTAGTTCCTTCCACAGCCTTCTCTGGTTAAGGGTCGATCCATGTTTCCACTGTAGCCACGGTTGCACTTAGGTGGCTGCCACAGGTTTGGAGATCTTTATCCATTCATTTAAAATAATAATAAAGCCGAGGCCCAGACTGAAGAAAGAAAACAATGTTTTCCTGGAGTCAGATATTCTGTGACTGTAGCGACATGGCTGAGCTGGGGAGCTCTCTCAGGCATAGCTTAATGGCATTTCTTTGAAGATGACAAAAACTTATTTCAGCTTATACGTTTAACAGTATCCACCACAATGGCTAATAAACAGCCTCTATTCCCACTGGTATACCATAAAGGTGTTTAAAATTCCTACCATTCACTGGAACGGTATGTGCAATCTTCAGCCAATTCTCAGCCTTTGCTTTTGTTAGCACTTTGAGACTCGCTTTTCCCCCTATAATCTATCCAGTTCCCCACTTCTTTGTCTGACCTCTTAAGACACCCACCTTGAAGCCTTTTCCTTACCTTTGATGCACTTTTGCATCACCTTGTTTATCATTCTACTATGTGTATTTATTGCGAGAGCAGTGGGGCATGCCTATCCTTGGTGGATGCAGTCATTCTTCATTGAGCACTTTCTGTTGTCTCTATTTCTCCTGTGGTCCTGTGCTGTATTTCACCCACTACTGCTGGCATTCCTCAAATGTATGCTTTACTGGAAGTCTACATCTTCATTAGTCTCCCTTTTTGGTTTCACTTTCATCTTAATTAGATATGTGATTAGATTATGATTATTGTTTGTGAGCTCCTGTGCACATTCACGGTCACTCCATTACTCGGTACTAAGTCAAGAATTGCTCTGTAGGGAGCAAACTTTGCCTTCACTTACAGCCATCAGCGCATGCATGCAACTGAGGACTCTAGATTTCTTAGGGGGCAAAACTGGAGGTGCTAAACATGCCTGCATAAAGGTCAAAAGAAGTTTAAAAGTATCATGTCTGCTGCATGGGGATCAAAAACTGGGCTGGAACCTCACAAATACATAATGTCTTGCAAGATTTCCAGCACTTTCTGCTTCTGGTTGGGCAGGAAAAACTATCCTCAATGTAAGTCCACAGCCTATTCATTATATTTTCTTGGATTCATAGATTTTAAATCCAGAAAAGCCCATTAGATCAGCTAGTCTGACATCCTGTACATAACACCGGCCAGAGAATTTTATTATTCCTGTATTGAGCCTAATAACCTGTGCTTGACTAAAGTATATTCCATATTGCAGCATTCCTGCCTTTACGTCTAGCATAAACATAAAAATGCAAAGATACATGACACCAAAATCTAATGGTTTGGAAAAGGTAATTAGTATTATTTGCATGACTGTAGCTCTGCATGCTGTCCAAACACACAGTGAGAGACAGTTTCTATCCCAAAGAACTTACAATATCAACAGATAAAACTTTTCAAATTTCAATTAGTTTGAGGCTAACTTTTGGGCTCTGCTGTTGGATCTTATTTACCCTGAATCAGTTTGCCCATCTCTAATATTCCTGGGATGTTCTGGACTATAGCAAGGAAACCCTTCAATGTAGTGCATGTTGTTGAAATATTGCTAAATCCTGACTTGAAGGATAAAGTATTTATCTTTATAGCAGGGTATGAAAAGGTAATTGCCACACATTAAAATAGACACTGGTGCTTATTAAGGCCATAAGAAAATAGGAAGCTAATAGTTTATATTTCAAAACATTTTATACACCTTGATTAATCTTCACAACATGTGAAAGTACTTAAGTATTATTCTCATTTCACAGATGACACAATGGAGACACAGAGGTTTAAGGGCCTGTGGCATCTCCCATTGAAGTTGTAAGCAGGGTCTGAATGAAGTTTCCCCTGACGTCTGGTGACAAATTGAGGGGAAAAGACTTCTGGAGCAGACTATGTTTGCATAGACTTAGCTACTCTGCCTAGGTATGCAGCAGACAGAGCTGCTTTGCCAAAGTGATCAGTTTTGGCTGGTTTGGGGTTACAATTAACTTGAGTAGGGACAATCTTCACTCGTTGATGTATTTTGCTTTCCACAACCAACTCTCTGTACAACTTTTCATGAGTGATGTACCCAAATACTTGGATGCTAATATCTAAACTGTACTGGTAAATTTATTCACCTAAATTTGGGTTATTGCCGATCATACACTATATGTATCTTATGATTTTTAAAACAAATGTTGTATTTGTGGATAATCTAAGCACTGTACCCAGATGTACAGACACTCTTTTCTTAACCTGTTTAACATTAGCTTTAATAACATTTTTAAATTTGAATGCAGGGGTAATGAAATGTTATCCTTATTGCATGAGTAAAGGGCAGCAGAGCTGTACTTAGCATGCCCTGATCAAGGGAGGCACCCTAAATTGAACCTCACTTGCTAAAAAGGCCAGTGGAAGTCAGAGGGGGTGGGGACAGGTGTTCCTAGATACCACGTGACTCTCACCTCTCTAGTGTTTAAAGGCAAGCTAATTGGACAGTGATTGCAATGAGCTGTCTCGGGGCTAAGCCTTAGAACTGATGCGGGGACAGTGTTGCAATGAAAGACAATGCAGAAGCTACACTAGCAGTAAGTTTTCCCGTGAATCACTAAGCGCTAGAATCATCAAGACCTGGGTCTCTGGTGGAACCTCAGAATGCGGCAAACAGCAGCAGTGATAGCAGCGGAAGAGCTGAGCAGAGGCAGAGAGATCAGGGGCAGCGAGCGGCAGGCGGCAGCAGAGATAACAGAGGCAGCAAGCTAAGTCTAAAGCAAACTGCAAAGAGTTACAAAGAGATCTCACAACACTGACTGACTGGACAAGAAAATGGCAGATGAAATTCAACGTTGACAAATGCAAAGTAATGCACGTTGGAAAACATAATCCCAGTTATACATACAAAATGATGGGATCTAAATTATCTGTTACAACTCAAGAAAGAGAACTTGGAGTCATTATGGACAGTTCTCTGAAACATCCACTCAGTGTGCAGCGGCAGTCAAAAAAAGCTTACAGAATGCTAGGAACCATTAGGAAAGCGATAGATAAGACAGAAAATATCATAATGCTACTATTTAAATTCATGGTATGCCTACATCTTGAATACTGTGTGCAGTTCTGGTCACCCCCATCTCAAAAAATATGTGTTAGAGTTGGACAAGGTACAGAAAAGGGCAACAAAAATTATTAGGGACATGGAACAGCATCCATGTGAGCAGAGATTAAGATTAAGACTGGAACTTTTCAGCTTGAAAAGAGAGAGCTGGGGGGATCTGACAGAAGTCTATAAAAACATGATGGGTGTGGAGAAAGTAAGTGTTATTTACTCCTTCACATAACACATGAACCAGGGGTCACCCAATGAAATTAATAGGCAGCAAGTTTAAAAACAAACAAAAAGGAAGTACAACTTCACACAACCCAGTCAGCCTGTGGAACGTGTTGCCAGGGGATGTTGTGAAGGCCAAAACTATAACGGGATTAAAAAAAACCTAGATAAGTTCATGGAGGATAGATCCATCAATGGCTATTAGCCAAGAGGGTCAGGAATGCAACCCCATGCTCTGGGTGTCTTAAGCCTCTGATTGCCAGAAACTGGGAGTGGATAACAAGGGATGGATCACTTGCTAATTGGAATGTTCTGTTAATTCCCTCTAAAGCGCCTGGCACTGGCTCCTGTCAGAAGACAGGATACTTTGTGAGATGGACCATTGGTTTAACCCAGTATGGCCGTTCTTATGTTCTTAAGTAGCCAGCAACAGCAGAGAAAACAGAAGCAGCAGCGGTGAGGAGCAGCAGAGGCTGCAGCAGCAACAAGACATTTGCTGAGATGGCAGCAGCAGCAGCAGAGGCCTGGCTCAACACTCCAGCCCCTCTGAAGGAGCAGGAGGTGAACCCATGTGAACACACCTCTGAACGCTGGGTCCTCGCTGACTGAGGACAACCAAATGTGAGTGGGGAGGAGTGGAGGGAAAGGGGAATGGCATGTTAAAGTGATATTCGTTCATTGGAGTTTCACACCGCAAGGTGGGAAATTGAAGCCAAGGACACTGTCCAACGTACTGTGGGGTGTGGGTTTGCTTACGGTTATATGGTTTCAAATCATGGTTGTGGTTTTTTCCCAAACTAATGCTGGGTGCCCTTTCCATTTTAATAAAAAATTTCCTTTTGCTATACACAGAATCAGTGCTTACGAGTGGGGAAGTATTGCCTCTTAGGGCTGGTCTACACTACTGCGGTAAGTCGACTTCCAACTTATGCTACTTCAGTTACATGAATAACGTAACTGAAGCTGATGTAGCTTAGGCTGACTTACCACAGGGTCTACACAGCGCTGTGTCAAAGGGAGACCCTCTCCCATCGACTTCCCTTACACTTCTCAGGGAGCTGGAGTACCAAAGTCGATGGTAGAGCACTCTGCAATCGATTTAGAGTGTCTTCACTAAACCCGCTAAATCGACACCAATGCATCAATTGCAGCAGTGTCCATCTACCTGTAAGTGTAGACATGGCCTCAGAGGCACCCAGGGTGGTGTTTGGTCTTCCCAAATTACTGGGTGGGGGCTCAAGCTGGTTCTGTTTTGTCTCATTAAATGAAACCCCTAGATATTGGACCCTGGCACTTGTAGCTGACACCACCTGGCAGACGGGTTACAAAGTCAATAGAAAAACTCACATGGACTTCCACAGGAGTTGAGCCAGAATCTAAGTGACGTGCCTAAGGTTGCACAACAAGTCTTTTTCTGAGTTGGGATTTGAATTTAAGAGTTTCTGTCTCTCAGCCCACTAGAGCATTCCGCATTCCTTTACCTTGCCAGAGATCCTGTTCTCTTTGCAAATCACATTTGTTCTGGGTTTGTAATTGGCTGAAAGAAATGGATGGCAAAGACTCGGCAGAAGATGACTATGAATTGGACTCTGATGCTGAGATTAGTCACAATGTTGTGGGTGGGTATTTAAGACCGACAGACCCCGGTCGTTGGTGGGTGGGATTGAATCTGGAACCTCTAGCAGCTAAATGCATGAGCTAAAAGCCACATGGCCCTTAGCTAAGGCTACAGCATACTCATTAATCTCTAAGTGATCTCAGTGCCACTAGAAGGGACAGAAACCACACCCCTAGCTGAGAAAGTGCATCCTGAACTTCAGAGACTTCCCAGTTGATATCCTGGACGAGCCCCCACTTTTAACACCGACAAACTCCAGTCATCGGAGGGCAGGATCAAACCTGGGACCTCGGGAGCTAAATGTACAAGCCTCTACTGCATGAGCTAAAAGCCACATGGCCTTTAGTATCAGAGGGGTAGCCATGTTAGTCTGTATCCACAAAAAGAACAAGGAATCCAGTGGCACTTTAAACTAACAAATTTATTTGGGCATAAGTTTTCGTGGGTAAAAAAACCACTTCTTCAGATGTATGGAGTGAAAATTACAGATACGAACAGCCGTACCGGGTCAGACCAAAGGTCCATCTAGCCCAGTATCTGTCTACCAACAGTGGCCAATGCCAGGTGCCCCAGAGGGAGTGAACCCAACAGGCAATGATCAAGTGATCTCTCTCCTGCCATCCATCTCCATCCTCTGACAAACAGAGGCTAGGGACACCATTCCTTACCCATCCTGGCTAATACCCATTTATGGACTTAACCATCATGAATTTATCCAGTTCTCTTTTAAACACTGTTATAGTCCTAGCCTTCACAACCTCCTCAGGTAAGGGAGTTCCACAAGTTGACTGTGCGCTGCGTGAAGAACTTCCTTTTATTTGTTTTAAACCTGCTGCCTATTAATTTCATTTGGTGACCCCTAGTTCTTGTATTATGGGAATAAGTAAATAACTTTTCCTTATCCACTTTCTCAACATCACTCATGATTTTATATACCTCTATTATATCCCCGCTTAGTCTCCTCTTTTCCAAGCCGAAGTGTCCTAGCCTCTTTAATCTTTCTTCATATGGAACCCTCTCCAAACCCCTAATCATTTTAGTTGCCCTTTTCTGAACCTTTTCTAGTGCTAGAATATCTTTTTTGAGGTCAGGAGACCACATCTGTACACAGTATTCTAGATGTGGGCCTACCATGGATTTATATAAGGGCAATAATATATTCTCAGTCTTATTCTCTATCCCCTTTTTAATGATTCCTAACATCCTGTTTGCTTTTTTTACTGCCTCTGCACACTGCGTGGACATCTTCAGAGAACTATCCACGATGACTCCAAGATCTTTTCCCTGACTTCTTGTAGATAAATTAGCCCCCATCATATTGTATGTATAGTTGGGGTTATTTTTTCCAATGTGCATTACTTTACATTTATCCACATTAAATTTCATTTGCCATTTTGTTGCCCAATCACTTAGTTTTGTGAGATCTTTTTGAAGTTCTTCACAATCTGCTTTGGTCTTAACTATCTTGAGTAGTTTAGTATCATCTGCAAACTTTGCCACCTCGCTGTTTACCCCTTTCTCCAGATCATTTATGAATAAATTGAATAGGACTGGTCCTAGGACTGACCCTTGGGGAACACCACTAGTTACCCCTCTCCATTCTGAGAATTTACCATTAATTCCTACCCTTTGTTCCCTGTCTTTTAACCAGTTCTCAATCCATGAAAGGACTTTCCCTGTTATCCCATGACAGCTTAATTTACGTAAGAGCCTTTGGTGAGGGACCTTGTCAAAGGCTTTCTGGAAATCTAAGTACACTATGTCCACTGGATCCCCCTTGTCCACATGTTTGTTGACCCCCTTCAAAGAACTCTAATAGATTAGTAAGACACGATTTCCCTTTACAGAAACCATGTTGACTATTGCTCAACAGTTTATGTTTTTCTACGTGTCCGACAATTTTATTCTTAATTATTGTTTCGACTAATTTGCCCGGTACTGACGTTAGACTTACCAGTCTGTAATTGCCAGGATCACCTTTAGAGCCCTTTTTAAATATTGGCGTTACATTAGCTAACTTCCAGTCATTGGGTACCGAAACCGATTTAAAGGACAGGTTACAAACTTTAGTTAATAGTTCTGCAACTTCACATTTGAGTTCTTTCAGAACTCTTGGGTGAATGCCATCAGGTCCCGGTGACTTGTTAATGTTGAGTTTATCAATTAATTCCAAAACCTCCTCTAGTGACACTTCAATCTGTGACAGTTCCTCAGATTTGTCACCTACAAAAGCCAGCTCAGGTTTGGGAATCTCCCTAACATCCTCAGCCGTGAAGACTGAAGCAATTAGTCTTCCATTTAGTTTCTCCGCAATGACTTTATCATCTTTAAGCGCTCTCCCCCACCCTCACTCACTTTTGTATTTAGATACAGGCATAATATATAATGGCACATGAAGAGAAGGGAGTTACCTTACAAGTGGAGAACCAGTGATGACAAGGCCAATTCAGTCAGGGTGGATGTGGTCCACTCCCAATAACTGATGAGAAGGTATCAATACCAAGAGAGGGAAAATTGCTTTTGTAGTGAGTGTGGGGCTGGGGATGAGGGGTTTGGGGCACAGGAGGGGGCTCCAGTCTGGGGGGTGGGGCAGAGGGATTTGGAATGTGGGAGGGGGCTGCAGGTTGTAGGAGGGGGTTGGGATGCAGGAGGGGGTGAGGGCTCTGGGGTGGGGCCGGGCGATGAGTGTGGAATGGGGACCTAGGCTGAGGCAGGGGGTTGAGGGCTCGGAGTGCAGGCTCTGGGTTTGGGGGGCTCAGGGATGGGGTGCAGGAGAGCGTACAGGCTCTGGGTTGGGGGTGCAGGGTTTGGGGTGTAGGAGGGGGCTCGGGGTTTGAGGCGGGGGCTTACCTTGGCGGCTCCTGCTTGGCGGTGCTGTGGAGCCAAGGCAGGCTGCCTGCCTGTCCTGGGGCATTGTGCTGCGCCCCGGAAGTGGCCAGCAGGTCCAGCACCTAGGCAGGGGAGTGGGGGCCAGGAGGCGCCGCACACTGCTCTCGCCCGCAGGCACCATCCCCCCAGCTCCCACTGACCGGGAACCACAGCCAATGGGAGCGTGGAGCCGGTGCTCAGGGCGGGGGCAGCGTGCGGAGCCTCGTGGCCCCCCACCACCACCTAGGAGCCGGATCTGCTGGCCGCTTCCAGGGCGCAGCGTGGTGCTCCATGACAGGTAGGGGCTAGCCTGCCTTGGCGCCGCAGCACCACCGACTAGACTTTTAATGGCCCAATCGGCAGTGCTGATCGGAGCCACCAAGGTCCCTTTTCGACTCAGCAAAGACATAACCTTAGAGTTACAATTCCGCCTGTTCTCTCTTGCTTCTGGACTGGAGTAGTTTGTTACAGCCTTTCACTAGTTTCAGCACACTCCCCTTATCTCCTCGCATCTGTTCAGCTCCTCTGGCTACACAATCGAGGTTAGATACAAGGCTTCATCCAGCCCCTTTCCATTTATCTGCTTGGTGCAGGAGCTTTGAGTCCTCAGTCTGTTCTTGACCCCAGGCCTGAGCCAAGATGCATGGAAGCTGTGCAGAGGGACGGGATGAGGCAGGAAGGAGGAGGAGTGTGCTTACGCCTTCCTCTGAACAGTCAACTAACGGCTAGGGACAATCTAGCTCTCATAGCATTTTCACAGATTTTAGGCCACAAGGGACCATCATAATCATCTAGTTGACCTCTCAGATCATAAGGAGAGATTTGATAGTGATGAAACCACGTGAAGCCTACCTTTTCTACAGAATTTAAAAGCCATTCTAGAGAATTGAACAGAGAATTATATCCCTGCTAAAGAATTCTCTCTCCTGCAGAATTCCATAGGCCTTTTGCACCAGGGCTGTACGCTAAATCCATGGTGCCTTTTGCTGTAGCAGGTCACTGTCTGATCCATTCTACTGTGTTAATCAGACATAATAAATCCAGCAACATCAAGGAAAATTAAAAAACGTGAAGAACTTTATTACTCACTTTGTATGTGCAGCTACAAGCAAATTGTTTGTAGCTTTTATTGATCAGAGAAGGCTGAGTAAGTGGTATTGTAGGACACAGAAGGAGGAAATAATCAAAGAATAAAATTAATATACCAGTCACAGTACCTGAAATCTAAGAGTCAATGAAAGAAGTGTAAATAAAGTACTCCAGAGAAATGAAACTCCATGGTGGTGAATATCAAGTTATTTATAACATAGCACCAACATCAGTGAAAGCATTTTCCCCATTCAGACATTTAATAAATCCAGTCTATAATCATTGCTTTAAAGAATTAATTACGGCGCCAAAAGCCACATTTCACCAACTGACTCTGAAATGAAAGGTCAGCAGGAGCTTAGTCTCCTCTGTAGGGGGCGCACTGCTTTTTGAAATTTTACTCTGGTACACGGTGTAAGGAATTTGAGAGACATTTGCCAAGAAGGAAAGAAAAGGCAGCATCAGTCTATGCACAGAATGGCTAAAACTGGAGTGTTTAATATATAGCTGGGATCCAACACACAATGATACAAGATGTCCTATAATAAATTCTGCTCCCACATCAATTCTGCCTCTCTGATCCCCTCAGGTCTGCCCTCCCCCACCCCTGCCTCACCTCTACTCCTCCTGGGTATCCTGGGGGCTCTCCTCTCCCAAGCCTGTGGGGGGAAGGTGAAAGGAGCAGAAGTGCCATCCAACTGCTCATAGGAGGGGTAGGGGAGGAGGGAATGGAGCAGCCCTGAGCTGTCGGGCTCTTTCTGCTTCCATCCTCTTCCCTCATAGACTCTAAGGCCAGAAGGGACCATCATGATTAAGGTTAAGATTTTGTCATGGGTAATTTTAGTAAAAGTCATGGACAGGGTCACGGGCCATAAACAAAATTCACAGAAGCACACGACCTGTCTGTGACTTTTACTAAAAGCCCTCCAGGGGAGGGGGAGAAGTAATGGTCCGAGCCCCACTGCTGGGGGGCTGGCTGCCACTCCAGCTCTGCTGCTGCAGTGGGTGCGGAAGTCACAGAGGTCAGAATCTGTGACCTCTGTGACACAATCATGAACCGCCAGTCTGACCTCCTGCACATCGCAGGCTACAGAATCTCATCCACTCACTCCTGTAATAGGACCATACCCTCTGGTTGAGTTACTGAAGTCCTCAAATCTTGATTTAAAGACTTTAAGTTACAGAGAATCCACATTTACTCTAGTTCAAACCAGCAAGTGACCTGTGCCCCATGCTGCAGAGAAAGGCAAAAAACAAAATAACAAGACAATCCCTCCCCCCCAAACAACCCTCCCCCCCCCATCCCTCAGGGTCTCTGCCAATTTGACCTGGGGAAAAATTCCTTCTTCTCTCCCAAACATGCCAATCAGTTAGACCCTGAGCATGTGGGTGTGACCCACCAGCCAGACAATGGGGAAAGAATTCTCTGTTGTAACTCAGTCTTCCCCATCTAGCATCCCATTGCTGGCCATTGGAGAGATTTGCTAATAGCAGTGACAGTTGGGACATACTGAATTTCATCATATCATACCAGCCCCTCCATAAACTTATCAAACTCAGTCTTGAAACAAGTTAGGTTTTTTGCCCCCACTGTTCCCCTTGGGAGGCTGTTCCAGAACTTCACTCCTCTGATGGTTAGAAACCTTCATCTAATTTCAAGCCTAAACTTGTTGATGACCAGTTCATACCCATTTGTTCTTGTGCCAGCATTGGCACTTAACTTACTGTAAATAACTTCCCTCCCTCCTGGTGTTTATCCCCCTAATGTATTTATAGAGAGCAATCATACCTCCCCTTAGCTTTTGTTTTGTTAGGTCACAACAAGGTCCTTAAGTCTCCTCTGATCATCCTTGTAGCCCTTCTCTGCAACCGTTCCAATTTGAATTCACCTTTCTTAAACATGGGAGACCAGCACTGCACACATTATTCCAGATGAGGTCTCACCAGTGCCTCGTGTGTGGGGTAGTCATCCCATTACACCATTGTACAAGGCCAGAAGGGGTAAATTAGACCAATTAACCTATAGGCTGCACCTGAAGGTAAGCCAGGGAGTGCTAAGGCCTATTTGGCTGATGAAGCCCAGCAGGGGGAGAAGCTACGCTGGGATTATAAAGCCAGGAATCTGGCAACAGATGGGGGGCTGCAGAGAAGTAGTCTGCAGTCACTCCAGGAGAGAAGGCAGGTGTGGTTGGGGCTACAGAGGCAGGTAGCCTACGATTACTTCCTGGAAGGAGGGAGTTTGGGCTGGCAAATCCAGAGGAGTGGGACCAGAAGGTATGGAAGAGGCTCAGAAAAAGGCAGCAAGGTCCAGGAAGGAACAGACCCTAGCTGCTGACTCCAGGGTCCCTGAGCTGGAACCCAGAGTAGAGAGTGGGCCTGGGTTCCCCTACATGCCACCGAGGGAATGGCACCTGACACTGCTGAGGCCCAAGTCACAAAGAGAAGGCTGCAGTTCCTGGAATGAGGCATATTCTGCAGAATGAGGAAGTGACAGAGTGTGACCGCCAGAAGGGGCGTCAGCCTGGTAGAGCTAATCCCCAGAATCACCAGGAAGCGGTGCCCTCCAGCCTTGAGTAGAGCGCCCCCGTCACAAATAGTAATAATGATTTCTTGACTTTCCTGGAAATACCTCACCTCCTGTGATAATAGTGCCAGCTCCTGTGGGAAACAGGGAGAGCTTTGCCTGTTCCCTGCAGCAGCCTTGACTGGCTGCTCTTCCCCCAGGAGGTGGGCAAGTACCAGGAGGGAACTTCAGAAGACAGAGTATTCCCCTGCTGCCAGCGATTGACTAGTCTGGTTCTGCCCCCAAGTTGCAAGCGGGTTGAAGTATCTGTTGCAAGGGATCTGGGGAACCTGCACACAAAAAATGACGTGATGTAATCACAGGACTCTAGGAGCTGGAGCTTTAGGATAAACACCAAATATTGGGAAAGTTGATGATACTGAACTATGACAAAAATAGATTACCTGTAAGAAGATAACAGTGTGAGGACACTGAATATGGAAAGAGAGGCATTAGGAAATGGATCAGATGAAGAATGAAGCTATATGCTGAACCTGGTATTCTGAAGAGGTCGCTATATATTTATTTACAACAGTTAAGAAAGGAAAGGGCTGATGTTTTTCATTATTTATATTATTGTAACACCTACAGTCTATTAGGTGCCGTACAGATACATATAAAGACACAGCCTCTGTACCAAAGAGAAATGCGTTCTGTGTAACCTTACACTCTGATATCAATATCTCGTGCAACGCAGTCTTGAAGACAGATGAAATCCCATTTTTTGAGAGTCTGAATATACAAGTAAAGCTTCAAAGGGAAAAGTATTTACAAGATTAAACTTGGGATGGGTTTCTTATGTCCCATCTCAGAGTGAGAGACTCTTTTGGGGCAGGGCCGCCCAGAGAATTCAGGGGGCCTGGGGTCTTCGGTGGTGGCGGGCCCCCGCCGCTGAATTGCCGCCGAAGACCCAGCACTTCGGCGGCGGGTCCTAGGGCGGAAGGACTCCCTGCTCCAGGATCCCCGAAAAACTCTCGTGGGGGCCCCTGCAGGGCCCGGGGCCTGGGGCAAATTGCCCCACTTGCCCGCCCCCCGGCAGCCCTGTTTTGGGGTTTTCTACAGGGATGTCCATTGATACAAAACAGTAAGGTCACAACCAATCTCAGTGAAACATCAATCACTGCAGCACTGACTGCAGACACTAGCTGAAACGATACAGCGCAATGCAGTCTATGCTGGACTGAAAGTGATTTCACCTCTCATGCCACATTAAATACAAGCAATCCATTACAAAAGAAGCCCTGAAATGTTCTATCGTTACAGAGGGATTTTGAAAATTGATCCTGTCAGATCTGGCTAACACTTATCCACACAAACTCACGCTTTCTCAAATTTGAAAAGCTGGTCTGCTAACTCGCTTGCTCTCCACTTCTCTACTGTAAAAAACAGCAATGATTTAATGCAAGAAGTTATTTTAAGACCATCATATCATAGCATGAAGTCATCAGTTCTATATCTTCTTGTGGGATAATCCTGTTACAGAATAATCTCATTTTAGAACAGTGCATATCAAAAGACAATCTTTTCAGCCTCTTACAAAAAAAATAAATAAATCTCACAAGGTGTTGAGATCTGTATCCACAAGATTTCATTTGATATACAGTATCTGTATTATGTATTATATAAATGCACAGGGAGACATAGTCCCTGCCTCAAGAAGCTCACAGTTTAATACTCAATACAGATATAACAAACATCAGATACACAGGCTGAAGGCCCTACCGAGGCAGATTTGTATACATATTTATAAGGCCAGATCACTGTAACAGCTGTGCATTCATGGATTTACCTTTATAACATCCCAGGCAGTATTATTATGGACATGGAAAATGAGGTACAGAGAGATTAAGGGACTTTCCCAAGGTCATACAAGAAGTCTCTGATAAAGTCAGGAACTGAACCCAGATTACCTGAGTCCCAAACTATTTCCTTAGCCAAGAGACCATCCTTCCTCCCCCTCATTTTTCCATCTTCAATTACCATTGAAGGAAGAAGTGCTTTAAGGAGGGATTTGACTGTACCATTCTTTGCAGTTTAAATAGGATTACTAAAACATTTTCAAAAACAATTCTCAGACTAGAGAGGTTTTCCAGAAGGAATAAAGATGCCTTCACAGAATTTTCTTTGGAAAGGCAATTAGTTTGAGTTCAGGTCAGAGACCTCATTACAGGCCTTGTCTAAATTTTCAAAATTAGGACCTCTATTTCCCAACAGGTAAAGCTCTCCTGTTGGTGGCACTGACATGACATCTAACTAAACTGGTCTCTTCAAATCCATCTTGTAACTACAACCCTGACACACAAATATTCCATCTGTGCCTGTTCCTACTACAGAGACCTTTCATGTAGCATATATATATTTCCTCCAAAGCACTTATTTTAGCTGGCAGCATGAAAAACACTAGCATTCTAAGGGTTAATAATGCTACTCATTTTTTTCAAGTCAAAACATACCCACCTCAAGATCTCTCAAGTCAGAAGTTTTTTCTAGAAGTACATTGGATTGGTTTGCTTCTTTACAGACAAAAATCCTGCTTCTTTAAATGTGGACAATTCTAATTCTTTCATCAGAGAGCAAATACTTTAAACATCTATATTCTGGACTCAATTTTTATGATGATTATTAATTGCATTGCAGTGGATCCTAGGAGCCTCAGTCATGAACAGGATCCCAGCATGCTATACAAACACAGAATCAAAAGATGATCCCTCTGCCAAACAGGTGCTCTAGAGGAGGGAATGGGAGAGTGCAGCAGTACTGAGGCACAGCAATATTCAAAGAAGCAATTTATTTTCACAGACATAAAAATCTAAGGTTTTTATATAGTGACTATCACTGTGATGGCAAAGTACTGTTAATTCCCATCTCATTCTCACCTTTGGCTTCCAAAATTTGCTACTTGGTTACTTATTAAGCATTTTCCCCATAGTGGAAAAACACCCATTTACCATTAATTGTTTTCTTTAATAACTGTGAGCAAATATTTGACTGCAGATTTTGCATCCTGATATAACCAAAATCTTAATGTCATTTGCAGATTCATTTATAGTTTAAAGTCAATAATACCATATTAATGACCAGATTTGAGAACCTCACTGATATTTGCTGAGGGATCAGGAAGTATGGTTTCACTTCAGTTTATACCATGATTATACAGTAGAACCCCAGAGTTACGAACCCCAGAGTTATGAACTGACCAGCCAATCACACACCTCATTTGGAACCGGAAGTATGCATCAGGCAGCAACAGAGACCTATATATATATATATATAGTACACTATTGTGTTAAATGTAAATTACTAAAAAAATAAAGAGAAAGTTTAAAAAAAAGATTTGACAAGGTAAGGAAACTGTTTCTGTGATTGTCATTTAAATTAACATGTTTAAAAGCAGCATTTTTCTTCTGTATAGTAAAGTTTCAAAGCTGTATTAAGTCAATGTTCAGTTGTAAACTATTGAAAGCACTACCACATTTTGTTCAGAATTACGAACAACTTCCATTCCCGCGGTGCTCATAACTCTGAGGTACTACCGTATTCCAATTATCTCTTCCACTTTAAATGTTCCTTCAAAGGAGAGGCAACTCATTTCCTTGAGAAACTACATACATCTACTGTAATGCTATTTTTCATTGCATATAATTAATCAGAGATTTCCTACTCCTGTATTGTAGGTTTAATATGTAAACTGGGAAAGCACAGACTATATTGCTTGGCACAGTCCAGCACAGTCTCACCTGTGAGAACACAGTATGAATTTAATCTTTGGCTGCATATATTAAAACCTCAGTCAATCTGCACTGAAGTGATGCATAGATTAGACACAAAACCAAGCCCTCTAAGAGGAGTTTAGGCTAGTAAAAAGCTCTGGCTCTAGCTCACCTGATTCATTGTGTAGAGAAAAAGCACATCACCATGAATGAATAGCCAAGGGTTTCGGGTGGCCACTATGCCAGGTAGGGAAAGTGTCTGACTGCTGGGGTGGAACACATGCCTGGCTTGAGTCCCCTATGAACCTCCTGGAATAAATCCCCTGAGCCTGCTCTCCTGGCATTACCAGTTTCACATTGCTGCTGGTGCCTGACCATTCCATCAGGCAATAAAAGAACAGTTCTAAGCCAGGAGGTGGGACCAATAGTGCAGTGAAGTGGGAAGAATATGATATTCTCCCCTCAGAGGAGTGAGGGGGGCTTCCGCTACTTGGTAGAGGGTGCCAAGGGAGGAGTCAGATGGAAAGCACAGAAGGGAAGAGAGAAAAGGGTTAAGGGTCTGAAAATGAGTGCAGAGTACAGATGACGAGTATATTCCTTCTCACATTTTCGAAGATTAAATTTGCATTTGCATTTTAGAGTAATATTTAAACGTCACTGTCATTTTAGAATATCCTCCTCGTACACAAAGCATCTGATATTCCTTAATATCATCCATGGTGAATGCCTAGGACTTCATTTCTATAACCTCAAAATATCAGCAAGTCTCAGCATGTGAACAGAAGAGGAATTTACCCTAATTTGCCCTTTGATTTGCACTGTTGTAGGCAGTGTTGTTGTAGCTGTGTTGGTCCCACGATATTAAAGAGACAAGGTGGGTGAGATAATCTTTTACTGGACCAATTTCTGCTTGTGAGAGAGACAGCCTAAAGAAGAGCTCTGTGTAAGCTCTAAAGTTTCTCTCTCTCACCAAGATAAGTTGGTCCAATAAAAGATATTAACTCACTCACCTTGTCTCTCTGACTTTTACACATTTCTGCAAGAGACTTTACTGGTGGGACAGACTATCAGACACATGCTTCTGGTCAATATTTAACCCAGATTTACTGCTGGTTCACATGTGGTCTCCACTTGTTCTCTTCCATGGATGTGCTTCAGTTTAGTTTCTAGATGTCAGCCAGGATGTCAAGCCACTTCTTTACTAGCTGTAGCACAAATCAACCACATACACTGGGAACTACATTTTCTGAAATGCACTTGTTTTGGTTTTCCTGATGATGATTCAGTCAGAGGATATTCTCTTGTTCTGGACATTGAAATTAAACATAACAAACCACGTATTTGTACAGGAGAGATTGACGGCTAACAGGAAGTTCTGAACAACGACGAGTCTTCAGTATTCTGCAAAGAACATGAACCTCTTTGATGCCTTTTCCACCCGTGTAATGGCAAGAGGAAAGAAGCTGGCTATAAGAATCATTACCTGTAGAAACCCATTCACATATTTACCACTTGAGACAAGTGAAGGGCCAAACACATGCCAAGCAATCATACAGCTACACAGGCTCATGCACAAGTTAGCCCACATCAGGTTGGCTGCAACTGACTCTTGCTATATTGGCACCAGTTCCACCTGTGTTGGATGGCAGCAGAGAAAGCAACGTATCCATGTGGTTAACTCCACCAAACAGTGGCCCAGGCACTCCCCCTTTGGAAAAAAAATCTCATCACAAACAATAACCCCTTTCAATGCGGGACAGAAAAGTGCTTTACAAAAGTCAAACACTGTGCCCTAATTTTTATACCAGGGGATACTTCCAACATCTCTATACACACTGGCAGGCTGTTTACAGGTCATTGGTGACTACACAGGAACCAACCATAACTCCCAGGGGATTTGTGCAGACAAATACTGAATCCTAACCCTGATCTTTGCCAGGTTTACTGGGTCCCTGGAAGAGGAACATCTCAAGAATGGACTAGGTATTCCTCCCTCCATAGCTTATCTCAATGGAGGGAAGCAGATGAACCTCCTTCCTAATTCAGCTAAAAAGGCAAAGAGGCCACCTGCCCTAAAAACAAACCAATGAAGGGTGAAGAAAGATCTTGGCAAAGCAAGAGAACAGAAGTCAGGTGATAAGAGGATTTCCATTGTTTTGCATTTGTGCTACATCTGTGCAAAGTGAGTGTAAAAACCCTCCCGTTCTGATGTGTAGCCAAGTGGGTGTGAAATGTTACCACAAGATGCAAAGCAGTAGAGAATCATATTCCCGCTTTTGCCAGAAGCTACTGTATAAACTTGGGTAAATCAATTAACCGCACTTTTCATAGCTATAAAATGGAAAAAGTGGTTCACCCGTCAAATGGATGCAGGAGTCTAATTCATTACTCTTTGCAAAATGCTTTGAGAGCCTCAGATAAAGTTTATAGAAATTAAAAGTGTCATTGCTGTAAAGAATGGAAAGGCCTCTCTTTGAAGGAAGACTGACAGCTAGACAGGGCCACCAACTCTGAGAGGTTCCTAGTGCTTAGAAGAGAATACTGAGGACTAGATAAATAAGGCTTTGCTGTAACTTTTTGATTTTGACTGTGGCCTTTGTTAACAATAAGAAGGGAAAATACAGCTGGTTACTGTGGACTGAACTGCATTGTATTTTGAGTCACCAATAGATAAAGAAAAACCCTTTAGGGTTTCTGAGTTTATTTCCTTACAACGTATGTCTGTCCAGCTGCAGTGACTCCGGGCCTTCCATAATATTAAGAGATTCAAGAGCATTTAGGAAGCATTCATACACTCCTGGAGATTTCTTTGTTGACTGATTGTTGGCCAAGCGAACAGTACAGACTCTAAACTGAAATACGGCCGCATATTAAAAATCTTGTATGCAGACTTTCATCTTAGACTCTTAGGGTATGTCTATACTACCTGCTGGATCAGCGCATAGCGATCGATCTATTGGGAATGTAGTGTAGTGTAGTGTAGACGCGATAAATTGATCCCCGATCGCTCTCCCGTCGACTGCTGAACTCCAGCTTGGTGAGAGGTGGAAGCAAAGTTGACGGGGGAGCCGCGGCAATCGACCCCGTGCTGTGAGGGTGCGAGGTAAGACCAGTGTAGGCCAGGCCTCTGTGCTGAAAGAGAAGTCCTGAAAACGAAGGTTCCTATTAGACATGCCTGCGGAGACTTAGAGTAGTGTGAAGAAGATTGTACTAAAATAAGTTTAGTTACTGTAACCACATTGTCCCAGAGGGATAGTTTGGCGAAGTGCTATAAGTTGCTTTCTACTATTTGCTCATCCCCAGAGAAGATAGTATCACAGGAGGGAGCTACAATTTGGAACGATCTTGTTTTTTATTGCTGCTTTGTAGTGTATCTGCCAAACGTTGCAGGTACAGAAAAACAATGGTGAAAACACCCATACAATGCTTTCATATCACAAATCTACCTCACAGGATCCAGCAAAGCCCACTAGGAATTGTGGTCTCTTCTCACTGAGAAATCTAACAGAGAAATGACTGAATTTCTCAGGAGCTGTAGCATTTTGGGGGCAGGCTTGTGAAGTGATTTTTTGCTATAACCCCACCCTATTTCAAACATATCAGACTCCTGTTTGCGGGGGACATGGAGAGATGAGCAAGTTGATTCTTTGTGATACTGCAGTGTTGTCAACTCCACGTGTTCCAAAAAACATGAGCCAGACCCCCTAAAAAACATGGCGCTGGCCTAATAATCATGAGTTTTTAAAAATAAATTTTGGATTCTGTTTCTCTGCCATCTGGTTTATGAGCCCTTAGGGTACACTCCGGCCACATTTTTCAGGCTTTTCTCTGCAACCATAAGGGTTATAAACTTACTTTAAAAAATATAAAATCTGAGATTCTCACAGGCACGTCTTCAGCGTTGGGGGCTTTAAGTAAAATGTCAAGTATCACGGGACTCACTATAAAACTGCGAGAGTTGACATCACTGTCTTTCCACTCTGATTCATTTTATGTAAATAAGTGTGTGTGTGTGTGTGTATGTGAGAGAGAGAGAGAGAGAAAGATAGAGGTGCTTGTTCCTTTCATCTTTAGTGATCAATTTACATTTTCAAGGATTTTTGCAAGATATATGGTTAGAAATTTACCTGTAAAAACCCTGAAAATGGAGATTTCCCTTTCCATTTTTAATTTCCTAGAATCAGATGTCCCAGTCGTGGCAGACTCCACCTGGCCGAGAAGCGGACTATGAAATTACCTCCCAGTGATATTCCATGTCCAGATTGAGGGCACTGGAAGTCTGTAGGAACAAATGTGTATCCCAGCTGCTTTTTTTACCCTGCCCTGTGGATACATAGAGAACTTCATTCCATAGCACTACCACTTTGCTGGTCTCTGATATCCCAGATATTTATAGTGACATTATACTTGAAGGTTCCTAAATATGTACTTCAACAATAAGTTAATGGAAGAAATGGATTTTATTTACATGGACATTCGGGAGCTATTTAAAAAAAGGCATACTATGGATTTTCTCCATTTTCTCCCAGATCTAAATAAGGGGGGGAACACAAAGGGATTTTTGTTACAGCAGAGAGTGTTAAAATCTACCTTAAGCAAGGCTACATTCAAAGTAATCGCAATTTATTTCAAAAGCATCAGTTTTTCCACTTCAACTTGCCCTCCCTCTGGAAGGAAAATAATTTCTTCATGGAGCGTGTTTTCCTTTGAGTTTGAGAGCACAGACTGACATCTCCATGATGGCGAGCACAGCAAGGGCTGGTTCACAGGACAGCTCCAAAACAAGATTTTAGACATATAAATACCCCTGCCCCCGAGCCCTCACGACAAATAATTCACTGAGCTCCCAGGAGTATGAGAAGAGACAAAGAAATGATAGCACTAATAACAAAGGAGCGGCTGTTATTAATAGGGAAGCTAAATGAAGCTTATTTAAACATGCTTTGGTTTAATTAGATTTCGTTTGGTCACCTAAAAAAAAACAACCCATAACTTGTGCTGGAGCTTTTGCTTCTGTTCCCTGCTGTGAGCCCACCTGTTTCTGTCAGCCTCAGTGCCCTGACAGTCGTAAAAATTCTGGGTTAGCTTGGCTGGCTGCAGCAGGTCATGCTAAGAAAAACTCCTCAATGAATCATCAGGGGGAGGCAGTTTTGTTTGAAGGCATGACTGGCTTCCAAGTCTAAGATCCACCATGCTAAGTAATCAAACAGTGAAACAAACACCACAGACACGTAGCATTTACGCCATTGCAAGTGATAGTTTTATAGTGCATGTGCTGTAGTAGGGCTAATAATTCAAGCTGCATTTTTTTCCAGACAGTGTGGGAATTCCTCAACGTGCATCTTTGAAAGCAAAATACAAAAATAAAAAAAATAAAAAAAAACTAGCGCATGCATGTGCACATACCGGATCTACCAGGAGAAATTGTCTTGATGGTTCTGTTTGTTTTTGGGATGCCTCTCCTTGGAAATGTACAGGAAAGTTACCCCCGACCTCGCTTGGAACAGTTTACATCTCAGAAAAGTATCTGGGCAGGAGGATGTTCATTGTCAGACAAAGACCTGAATACCAAGTAAGCAGCATTCTCAGCGATCCAATCCGCCTTTGGTGGTGAGCTTAGGGCAGCTATGAGATTTCTGAGTGATACACCGGGAATGGAGGAAATAAGAATATTTTTATATAAACAAACCCAGGATCTGCTAAAGTTGTTGTTCATTGGCAAAGGAAAATAAAGACAATTCAGAATCAGAGGTGAGTCAAAGAAAAAATATGTCCAACAAGACAAGGCGGCCCAGACAATTAATCAGATGCCAAAACATGTGACAGACCCAGAGGCAACTCCAAAACTACCAACCCAACTGCCTGTGGAGTCTGCCAAGAAGCCAGATGCTACTGCTTAAAAATATCTTCCACTGCTTGGCATCTGCATTATCTGACTGCCATCAAAACAGGAGGAAAAAGAAAGAGAGGTATGGCGTGGGGGTAGGGCAGGTAATAGAGTTTTTAATATTTTTATTTCAAAACTACTTCTGACTGTACTTTTACAATCCATCATTATGTCACAGGAAAACCAAACCAAACCTGTAGACATGCAGACCAGGAAGGGAAAGTATATGGAGTCTAAGACAAAGAAGACAGCTATTTAACAGGAAAATCTAACACTTGTAAGTTACATTGTGTGGAAGGTTCTTTTTAGCATGCCAACAGGCCCAGCTACTAGAACTGGCTGAGTATCTCAACGTAAGCATTCGCTCAGATTTGAAAATGAATTCTCTCTTTTGATATGCCCCTGCTCCTATTACGACAGCTTTCCACCGCAGTTCTAATTACCGAATTTGAGTTCCACGAATGCACAGCAAAGGGAAATGTTCCTCCCAAGCCCCTTGCCAGAGCCCTGGCACGCAGGCAATTACACGAGTCAAATAACGATCTGACCACAACCTTCAAGAATAGGGCCGTGCCGGAGAAACACTTACATTTAAAATCATGCACCCACCCAACTAATGTGACAGGCAAGGGTTATGTGGCCCAAAAAAGGTTAAAATTCCCTTAATCCTCCTCTCACTACTTCTCCCTGAGACATTCAAAAGCCTAGAGGCTTCTTCAAGCTGTCCTCTCAGTAATGGACCCTATCCTGCACAGTCTCAGGCACACATTTAGCCTTATGCAATATGGGAAGCCCCATTGGCTTTAGTGGACTACTCACCTGTGTACTTTAATGTTACCTACTGTAAGTTTTTGCTGGATCAGGACCTATATGAGGTATGTTCATCCGATGATGGAACAGAAAAAATTCCATGTGACAGGACTATTTCAACTAACCAGCACAGGTCTGGTTTTGATCACTCGTGTTGAAGTGTTCATGTTCAATTCACTGAGTAAAAAAACCCCCCCAAACCCAAATCTATACACATACATACACACAAAATTCCCGCAATTTCAAACAAACAAATTCAAGAAAATACTCAGAGGCAGAAAAAGAGGCTAAATGCAAAGAGTAAATTAGCTTCTGCAAATTATTTTGACACCTCTAAACTACTGAATGTTTTACTACATTCCTCCCTGTGTATTGGGGAGGGAGGGATCATTGTGTTGTGTAGAAGTACTATTACTGTTATTCATACAGCATTTATTATGTACATTGTGGTTACTCTGCAGTGACTAAACATCTCTAGTAATATTAATTTACGGAATACACCTCTGGACAGTTTGTTGTTGAGTTATTTATTTTTTAACACTGGAGACCTAAGTTTATTCCTTGATAAGAAGTAAAGCAAAGAAACAGTTAGCTACTCAGTGCCATTTCTGTTATAGGCAGGACTATAATATAAGTATTATTGTTTATTTTTATTAATATTCCCTAGCTCTTATATAGAGTTTTCCATATAAGAATATGTCTTTCTAAATATTGGGTTTGGAAAATATATATATTTTTTAGTGGGGTTTGATTAGAACAGGGGACTGGGAGTCAGGTCTCCTGCATTCTGTTCATGGCTCTGCCACTAAATTGACTGTATGACCTTAAAAACAATGAGGAGTCCTTGTGGCACCTTAGAGATTAACAAATTTATTTGGGAATAAGCTTTTGTGGGATATCCCACGAAAGCTTATGCCCAAATAAATTTGTTAGTCTCTAAGGTGCCACAAGGACTCCTCATTGTTTTTACTGATACAGATTAACACGACTACCCCTCTGAAACCTGTATGACCTTGGTTTCTGCATCTGTAGAATCGATAGAATATTTATCTCCCAGCAATATTGCAAACAGAACTGGGTCTGGAAAGCAGAGCTTCTTTGAGTATCAAAAGCGGAACCAGTTTCAGAGCAGCTCAGTATTTCTGTTTGGCTTGTTATCAAGAAAAACCTGAGTGATAAAATTCAAACCCAGTTTCCTGGGGATGGGGCTCAGTAATCATGACCCAATTTAGCCCATCTAAACTTCATTAAATCTCTGTGTTGACAGACTTACTCTTTTATGGTTTTTAAATTAACTATTACAGATAAGGAAAAACTATTATTATTAAACTGAAAGTGATTTCTGCTCAGAAAAGTAACGCCTTATTTTTAGCATGAGCCAGATACATATCCTCCTTCTTAGGCGTCAGGCCATACAACATTGGGTTCTTAGTAGGGTTTTAAATGCCAAATATGCCTGACACTGACTCACTAGATAAAAAAACCTCAGCACAAGGATCCTAGTCCTAATTGTGACAACTTCAGTGCTTTCAAGAGAAAATGGTACCAAAAGCAGAGTAGGGCTGGGGAAAATTCAGACCTGATCCAAAGCCCATTTAAATCAAGAGAGACTCCCACTGATTTTGACAGGCTTTGGATCAGGCCCTATGTGAAAAGTCTGGCTTGTTTTCACACCTCTCAGCGTGTGGCGAGACCTAACTCAGTAATGTTTGTAAAGTGCACTGCAAAAGGGCAAAGTTTTATTGAGGCAGGTCAGTGGGAGGCCTGGGAAGTCTGGGCTCACAGCCCCCATGCTCGTCCCCCCAAGCTATTTGGTGTATGCTGAATTGCCACCACCTCCTTTACACTGAATTGTCACACTCCTCACTGAAAATCTGCATTACGCGCAGAAAGTTTTAGACCAGGAGGTGTATCATGTTTGCAGCACAATTTAATTAAAAAAAAAATCACAAGGCCAGCCTGGCATTTCCTCAACTAACAAACTTGTTTAAATGTAATTGAAAATAACTTGTGGTGACTAACATTTCACCTGACTCTGGTACTGAGACTGTAAGAACTTTGCACGTGTACATAAATTGACAGATAGAAAGGAGTTTTCAGTTCCCTTTCACGGCACACGCAAATGTCTGTTAAAGACAAATATTTAAAAACAAGAGCTAGACTACGAGAGGGTTAACTTTCACTTCGTCTAATTTGGCAAGCATTAGATACACCCACCAGAAATCATTTTATTTTGTGTAATTTAATAGCAGACTTATTGTAGCATCACAGTTTATGACATACTGAAACAAATCAGCGTGGCCTTTTTTTTTTTTTTTAAAGTTCAGGACTGCTATAAAGCAGTATTTCACAAGTTAAAGAGAACAAAGACAGAGAAAGATTCCAACATTCCTTTTGCTGTTCTCTTATTTTCATCCTCTGCTACAAAGTTTTGTTGCCTGCTTACAGATATGATACAGACTTCGATCACCTTTCCTTCCCTGTTCCCTACACCTGTTCCCTACACCTGTTATGATTGATCTGGTCTCACACTGTCAGATCCTCAGTCCGGAAAAATCAGTCTAATTCATTGGCTTTACATTTGCCAAGGATCTGTCCCAGGATATCAATGAGAAATCATAAAAACTGGACTTTACACGTCCCTTTGAGGGTTACACGCCAGAATATGGCCCCGACAAACAATCTGAAAATTTACAAAGGTTTATCAACTTTTTCCTTCCTGCTTCCTCCACTAAATGGGGTGGGGAACAAGAGGAAGAACGGGAGAGACAGAGGAAGACTAGATACTACATGAAATAAAACAGATTTAGAATGGCCACAGATGACCTTCACAATATGGGTTTTGCAATTTTGGGTGGATTAGAAGAAAGTGATGACGGCTTTGAAACGAGCTTTTGGATAAAGCCTGGAAAACTCTAATCATTGCAAATCCACTTCTTATGAGAAAAATTCTTTACACTGCACCGTAGCTTTAAAGAATAAATGTCTTGATTTCTTTCCACCTCCTAAAAAGCTTATTTTGCTTTCACTAATTCTACTCTTCTTACAAAAACCCAGTTGTTGTTTTCTCCCCCTGCCCCCGCCTTTTAATTTAAGGGAGCCTATTGTTTTTCAAAATTGTGATGCCCTTATACTGCCTTTTGCATCTACTTTAGGACTCATAGAGTTAATAGGCGGGAGAAGGGGAAAAAAAAATCCTCACTTGCATTAAGCCTGAAGCCTGTCACCTTTTCTTGGCAATTACACTGCTAATGGCTGGATCCCAAGCAAAGTGGCAAAGAATATCTCTTCTCACGTTCCCAACTCACAGTGCATTCCCAAATACCAGATGGTGTTTTTGGAATCCATTTCACTACGTTTGATATGACAATACTTTTGTATAATGTTAAATTATATATAACTATTTCAAATAGCTGATATCGGAACAATGCAAGAAATGGAATATTAGACACAAGGAGGAATGGTAGAAACTGAAGACAAAAGGTTCTCCTCTCCCCCTATTGTGTTCCACATCTCTCAGAGTTTCATGTAATTTGAACAAAAGAGGAAATAAAAGTGGTTCTACAGGCTGTAACTCTTGCAATGGTATTATGTGAAGCTGGTGTTGTTTCCCATTCTAGAATCTGGTGCACAACTCAGGAAACTTGCCAGCTATACAGGAGGCTTGTGAAAGATCCTAAATAGTGCAGAGAGCAGAAAAAAAAGTCATAAATAAGCAAATTCCATGTATTTTCTTTTCCAAACTATTTTTTTTTAAACTTTGGAAAAAGCGGGGGTTAGAAATTCAGTTGGTGTACATCAGTGTGGCTCCATTGACTTCAATGGAGCTACGCCAGATGACACCAATTGAGTTAAAATGACGGGGATCTAAGTGCTAAATCATCTGTACATATCATTATGACTGATTCTGATCTTTTTTGCACCAGTGAATATCTGGAATAACTCAGCTGTAGTCACTGGAATCACAATGGTTGGAAAATATCCATCAGAATCAGGTCTGTGACTTGAGCCCCGACACAGGAGTCGCACTTTTTATCCCATGGTTCAACTGGATAACACACTCCAGATATTTATAGGGAAAACAAATAGAAGTCAAACACTGAGGAAGACCAAGATTGCAACTGGTAACAATAAAGATGTTTGTTGAAGAAACGATACAGGGAAACAAAATGAACCATAAGAAAAAAGTATATATAATTCCACGTGTAATGCTCCCATTTTATTTTCAAAACCCTACAAGGGAACACTGGTTACACTCTAAATGGCTTCTAAACTTCATTTTTAAATTGTTTATTTTTTGTTACGTGAAAGCAGAACGAAACCAAGTCCTAACTAGCAGCTTCATTTTGTTAAATCTGTTTCAGTTCACAGTACATTATGAAAATCAGTTTTACAACGGTCTCAAGATAAATGGTTGACAACAAACACACTTTCTCAACCCTAACTATAACATGAATCAGGAAGTTGTAAGAATATGACTTCACCAGTGATCTGCTTGGTTCAGTTGATTTATTTGTTGCATATGCTACTAACCTATGAGGCAGATAATCAAGATGAGGGTTTCAGTCATATGGTTATGCCTGAGTGACTTACTACATTAGTACTTACATTATATTTTATCCAGCAAATAAAGATCCCCCCCCACGTTAATACTTCTACTGATAGCACAGAGCAAAGATTATCATCCCCTAAAAGGATCATAGAGATCCAGAGACTACTACATAATTAACAATAACTTGTAGTAATGCAATTTAAGAGTCCCTTTAATGGGCATAGATGGCAGAACGCATAGCCCATCTTTCTTTGTCATCCTAGAAAAGGGGCCCCATGCAGAGCTGCTGGTTGCTGAGTGATGCTTTGTAGGCTGTACCAGACAGTTGCACAGTACCAGCTGCATTGGCAGGTAGCCGAAGTGCAAAGAGATAGCTGCCAAACTATGCTATACAAAGGAAGCGGTGCCAGAGAGAAAGGGACCTTTGCATAAAATGACCTTTGACCTTTAAGCCAGCATGGATCCCATATTCATCACTTCCAGACAATTGCATCTTTCATTCCACCACAAACTATAATTAGAAAGGGTCTATTTGTGATAGCGATTGTTAGTTTATAGTTCCCAGAGACTGGATTATTTAATCTTTTGTTTCAATGGTGGCAATATTTTCCCTAACCCTTTATAGTGCGATCCAAGTGATTATCTAGCAAAAATATTTGTTTCATTGTATACCTAGAGACTGATTACACAGATAAAATATGTGGAGGAAAAGAAAAATCAGGGTCACATCAAAATGATTTAAGTAATGTCATTTTAATGTGAATTCTCAATTTGCAGCAGGAAAGAGGCCAGTAAACAATTCATATTAAACGTATCAATTTTAATCAAACTTTTATACCTTTTTAAATTTTAATAGCAAAGATTTTGTCTCAATAGCTCTGACTGAGAAACTAGGGTTGTCAGATGCATCATTTTCAGACAACTGCAGCTTTAACTCTAGGTGTTGTGGGTTTTTTTTTTTTTTGGCATGAATAACTTTTACTACATGTGCAAATAAGAGGCCCATTATTCAAAAACAAACCAAGATAACAGAAAAATATAAACTACTATTCAAGACAATACACTAATTAGAAAACAACTAATGGCAAAAAGTGCTACTTCGACACTAACAAAATAAAAGCAGCAGAAAGGTATTTAGGCCTGCATTCTGCAAGCACTTTTGTGCTTAACTTTGCATGTGTGGGCAGTGTCACTGGTCACTGGAAGTACTCACTTGAGTAACAGTAAGCACTGCACGAGTGTTTGCAGGATTGGGGCCTTAATAAATAGGGTTTTGGTCACAAAAACTGCATTTCTTTACATTACAGTACAGATAGCTTCACTTTGATATTTCTTTAAGCAATATTGAAAGTTACTGGAACAATCAAGTGCATACAGGATGCTACATCTGAGAATAAAATCCTCAATAGCAGCTTTCCACAGTTTTCAGAATGGGGTGGTGGGAGGGAATAAAATGCTAGAAAGAACTCAGATTGGTCACTGGAAAAGGAAAGATGTTTAAGAGATTTGGGCTTCTACAAAGCTTCCCTGAAAACCCTTTTTTTCATTTGATCCTTACCCCCTTATCATTAGGGAATGTTTCTTTGAAAGGGGAAAAACCCCACACCTATACCTGAAGGCTAGCTTTATTGTGCTGCACCTGACTTCTGGCTCACATGTGAGACCGTCTGTTCTTTATTTTCACTCTGTATGAAGCTAATGGAATTTGCAGTTGATTAACCTCAAATCTGGAATAATGATCCAGTCTGGGACTGCAGCTGGCAATGCTGTGGCTACTTGTACTTCTTAACTGAGTAAGACAGCAACAAGTATAATGGCACAAAGGTAAAGATCCAGGCTAGATGAGTAAATGTCAGAGGTGCATATAGGGAGCTAACATAGCGAAAAGAGACTATAAAAAAAAGACCCTTCCCAAACAGAGGAAGCTCCAATACTGAGAAAAATCAGTCACAATATAGTATTATAAAATGAGTGTATGGCTATACTCATTTTATTTTATTCTGCAAGAGACACTCAAACGACAATATTTTTCATTTTACGTACACCTCGTTCCATAATTTGGTAGGAAAAAGTGCTTTATTATCAGCTAAAAATAGCCATTGTAGATGCTATGGGGAGGTATAGTGCATCAAAACTCCTTTTCACAACTACATTTGTGCATAAAGAAGAAGGGGTCCTTATTAGGTCAACCCCCAAAATCAAAAGTTCAAAGGTCTCTTGTCACCAACTGGAGAAATGGATAGAATTATACAGTATTGTGAAAAAATTTTGTGCTCACTTCTTATCCCATGTCAGGCATGAAATATGGCAGCTGAATTGCAGCAGTTTTTAAAAATGGTAAGAAATAAATAGTTCAAGCCATTTTTTTTCTTAATGGGTTTGTTTCTATTTTTGTTCTTGCAAATTGTTCGAAGCATCAATGAATGGAATTACACAAATGTGCACCAAACCACAGAGCTCATTTAGTTTAGCAAGTGTTTCTCACGTCTTCATTTACTCAACAATGTTACTTTCAAATCATGTCAACATTCCTCCTCTTCTGCCTCATGACTAATACAGTGATACAAGCCATTTCACTTCAGACATTTTCAGATCTTTACAAATCTTTTCCCCTGGTTTTACCACCTGCTTTCTAATTAAAACCAAGCACCTTGCACAGATGCAAATCCTACATGTGCAGGCCGACAGACACTGATGGAAGAGGTAGAATGCAACTTCCTTCCTAAGGTATCAATAGTAAGAGAGCCTTATGGAATAAAATAATAGTTGCGGAGAAAACAACTTGGACAACTGCTCTTGGTCGTGAATTCCGACATTGCTCATGTGATAAATAAACCTTCACTCAATGCAATGAAAACATAAAATTGCTCAGTGACTGCCATGCAAAGCCATTCATTTCAGCCAATATACAAATCACTGAATTGATGAATAATTATGGGCTTTGCTAATACTATTCTAATATCTTATATAGATACACAAGTAGGTATGTATAGCATATGTCTAATATCTTTTTAAAGTACACGTTTGTTTCTTCATGAGCATAAATCGAAAATTAATCCAATAATTATTCTTTTTAAATGAAAACCTAGCAATCCCATCAGTTTACAAAACTGTCCTGTTTTATTTAGAATAGTGACACACACATTCTGAGCAGAAAGAAAAATGCACAAAGCATTCTTTGTCTGGAGGCATGTGGTAAGCATGCCTATCATTTTAGGCTTTTTAAATCAAGTTTTACTATAGTATCATCATGTAACTTTTGAGAATGATAATTCAGTGAACAACTCATATTGCTTTAACTTGTGCTAAGAGTGAAAGCAGCATATGCTATATGAGTAACCTATAGTATTTGGCCGATAAGCCAAGTAAAATAAAATCAGCAATAAATACACAGTAAAAACTGAGACAATCATGAGACAAACTGAGACTACATGACCATTTAGGTCTTTTCCATGTTTAATTTCCGTAATTGTATGAAAACATTAAGTATGTTCTCTCTCATACACGAAATGTGTCATTTATAGCACCTTTCATCAGATGATCTAGAAGCCCTTCACAAACACGAATTAAGCCTTAAAACACCCTCCATGGAGGTTAAGTTTTATTATCCCCATTGTTCAGATGGGGAAGCTGAGGCATGGAGAGGTTAAAGTGTAAATCTAGAGGAATTCCACTGAAGTCAATAGAATTACACCGTGTCTCCATTTGTGAGAACACACACATATAATAATACCTAACTCTTATATAGCACTTTTCATCGGTATAGCTCAAAGCACTTCACAATCTAACATTTTAATCCTTGGGAAGTGCTATTATCCCCATTTTACAAATGGGGAACTCATGCACGAAATGGCTAAGTGACTTGTCCAGGGTCATACGAGAAATCTGTGGTGGAGCAGGGAACTGAACCCCCAAGTCTTAGTCTAGTGCCCCAACCACCTACAACTTGCAGATGCAAATGCCTGCAGTGCACAACGTCATCATTCTAAAATGTGCTCATACACATTAGACAGTCTTACACCCGCGCGTACACATACGTTAGAATTTACATTCACCAAACTCACTGGGACGAGGGGGCTTTTCACGGGCTGACTAACACACACTTGGACAGGTGTTTCAATCCAAGGCACATGAGCGGATGTTTACCTCAAATTTAAGCTTCCTGTCACCATCCTCAAGACTCTATAGCTCTGCCCCTCCCCACTTACCCTTCCTGGTCAAACTTCATTGCCTCCGCTCTGCCTATATTCTTACTTTCATCCACCTGCTTGCCACATAGTCACCCCATGCCTCCTGCCACACGGCCTGTTTTTGCACAGTATGATCTCCCTGACCCTATCTCCAAATCCCTTATCCTGTCCACATGAAAGGTTCTCATACAGTCCCACTTCTGCCGTGCCGCCTATAGCAAACTGAGCTGATTCTTGAATATCTTGAAAATGGCTGGTACATCATGAGCACTACCATAAAATGAATAACTACAGGGTTGCACACTAATTTTTTTTTTTTTTTAAACAAATAGTACTTTATACTACTTTAATTTATGATGTTATTGCTTTAAGCAAAGATGTTGTTTTTAGTGCCTTTAGTAAAAAAAAATAAGAAAATTAAGTATTCAACAAAAAAAAAAAAAAAGAAAAAAAATAAAGCAAAAATCTCAGACACATAAAGCAAAACAAAAAAAAACTACTCCTCCTTCTCCTCCTTCTCATGGGGGGGGGGGGAAAGAGGGGAATAGAATATCAGAACACTGAACATGCAAGAACATAGAGCAGTGGTCCCCCCCAGTTTTTTGCTCATTCCCCCCCCCCCCCTTATCTGATCTGCCCCCATCCACCACCACCCACTGCCGTGCCAGGAGGCGGGGACAGAGCTGGGGCTGGGCGCACCGGTCAGAGGAAAGCCAGCAAGCCAGTGGGGTGGTGGGTGGGGGCCAGGAGGGGAGCTGAATCTCCCTCTCCCTGCCCCCGGGGCTGGCTGGCCCTCTGCTGGCCCCCGTCCCTCCCAACCCCTTTAGGGGTCCGCCCCCCAGTTTGGAGAGACCACTGGTTAGGCTATTTATTTATAATAATATTACTTTGCTTTAACTTAACTTTTTTTTCCAACAACATATATTTAAGATGGTGCAGGCTTAGTTCTTTACCACACAGATATTTTGATAACCACTGTTAAGGCTTACAAATATTTTTCCAGTATTCAAACAGGTGTCACCTTGATTTTCCTTTCACTTACTCCAGCTGAAATCAGGCTTTTCCAGCAGCAAAGAATCCTGTGGCACCTTATAGACTAACAGAAGTTTTGCAGCATGAGCTTTCGTGGGTGAATACCCACTTCTTCGGATGCAAGTAGTGGAAATTTCCAGGGGCAGGCTTTTCCAGTTTTCTAATTTTCACCAAAGCCAATAGGGCTCTGCCCACTGAAGCATATATATCTCCCTGAAAATGCTGGAATGGATCAGATGTGGTGTTCAAAAATTCTCTCATTATGGACAGACTAGGGTGACCAAATGTCCCGATTTTATAGGGACAGTCCTGATTTTGGGGGCTTTTTCTTATATAGGCACCTATTACCCCCCACCGATTTTTTACACTTGTTGTCTGGTCACCCTAGGACAGACTGACAAACAGAGAAAAGCCATAGAGTTAGGTAAGGGGCCTCTCTTTTCTCAGTCAATAAAACAGCTCCCTGGCTTCAATTTGTGGATTGGCCCCAGAATAGAGAGTTCACACCAGTGAACTCCTCATCTTCAATTTCCAGTCCTTTCAAACCCTCATGCATGAGTGTGAAGCAAGAAGAAGTTAACTCCTGCTGTAAACCAGCATCATTCTCTTGTGTGGTGCTCCAGGGAGGGTGGAGGACCAAGGAGGATGGCAGTCTGATTGTTAGAGGCCTGGATTTTTAGTAGAAAAATAAAATTGACCTACAAGTAATGTAGAGTAAGAGATGAAAGGTTGCCCTTATCCTCACACCCATCACCAGAGTGCAGCAAGTGCGATCTCCTGACCATCAGTCACCACAATGACAGAAAAGGGAGCCTCTAGCTCAAATCCTCTCTCTCCACCTGCCAGGGAATGTGGTTGAACAATTGGGCTTTCGTTGGCCATTTTCTTTGTCTTCTTCAGTTTTCTCTTTTTATAGCAGAAACCAATGGCTGGGATAAGCACCTCTCCCTGGTTGACAGGTCTGAGGTTTTCACCATGGGGCAACCTCACTAATTTAAGAGTATACCCCCTTTGTTTCCTTGCTAGTCACCTGGAGAATGGACATCCCCGTATTTCCACGTGGAAGAGCACTATAGAATTGAATATAGATGAGAACAGGGATCTATAGAAATGTAATAGGATTCTATAGCAATTACTATAAAATCCTATGGGATTTACTAAAGACTGAGGTCTTTTCTATAGGTTTTTTTAAAACCACCCTAGAGAATCCAAGAGCAGAAATATAACTTTCTATTAAATTATATAAGATAGTCAAAAATACTCATAGAAAAGTTATTCTCTATTCAATTCTTTGGGAACTGTTCATAGAGATTTGGACATGAGGCAATTGTGTGTGCTCGATGTCTATAGCAATCATTGTCTTGATCCCATACGGCAGAATGTGAGTAGTCAGGCTCTGCCTTTATAAATGATGAATTTACCTTACCGTGGTTGCTGAAGGGACAGTTTCCCATCACAATAGAGAACGGCCTCCACAGCACCACTAGGTGTGTGCAGTACATGTGAGCCAACAGCAGCAGAGGTGAATGTGGATTGTGTCACAATCCCGCAGCAGGGAGATGTAGGATAATCTGCCTTACACATCCATCTCATCCTGTTCTCTACTAGTTAGAGACTGGCATGTGGAGATCGGAATTTTTTGTGATGCTCCTGTGTCGCATGATTTATAAGAGCTGCAAGGATCTATTAGCAACAGCAAAAGTTAAAAGTTGTTTTAGATGTAGCTGTATCTGTACGTTGCTTTTGAAAGCTTGCTGCTGTCAATGGCGGTAGTTCAGACACCTTGGTAACAGGGCCGCCCAGAAGGGGGGGCAAGTGGGGCAATTTGCCCCAGGCCCCGCAGGGCCCCCACGAGAGTTTTTCGGGGCCCCTGGAACGAGATCCTTCACTCATTCTGGGGGCCCTGGAAAACTCTCGCGGGGCCCGGGCCTCCGGAGTTTCTTCCGCTCTGGGTCTTCGGGGCACTTGGGCGGCGGGTCCCGGAGCGGAAGGATCCCCCGCCGCCGAATTACCACCGAAGCAGGGGCCCCCCGCCACCAAAGACCCCAGGCCCCCTGAATCCTCTGGGCAGCCCTGCTTGGTAATCCATCCAACTTTAAACCTCTGTCTTAAGTAGTCCTTCCTTCATTTTTTCCCCTTTCAAGCCTGCTTCCAACTACCTGAAAGGGGGTTCCAAAGAGGATGGATCTAGACTGTTCTCAGTGGTACCAGATGACAGAACAAGGAGTAACGGTCTCAAGTTGCAGTGGTGGAGGTTTAGGTTGGAGATTAGGGAAAACGTTTTCACTAGGAGGGTGGTGACGCACTGGAATGGGTTACTAAGGGAGGTGGTGGAATCTCCTACCTTAGAGGTTTTTAAGGTCAGGCTTGACAAAGCCCTGGCTGGGATGATTTAGTTGGGGATTGGTCCTGCTTTGAGCAGGGGGTTGGACTAGATGACCTCCTGAGGTCCCTTCCAACCCTGATATTCTATGATTCTATGTTTTCAGACAGAAAGATAAAGGAAAGCTTTTGGTAAAAATCTACTATAGGCAGACTGTGTGTACATCACACATGCATGTGCTCTCTGTTCCTAAGAGTAAGCATGTAAGCCAATTGTCAGAGCAAGGTTCCAGAAATCAGATGGCCTGGTTTCTCTTCTTACCTCTGCAATTGGTCTGTGTGTGACCCTGGCCAAGTCAGCTTAACTAACTCCTCCTAGGTAAAATAGGTACATTGCTAGTGACCTTCCTCGCATGTTTCAGAGTGGTAGCTGTGTTAGTCTGTATCAGCAAAGACAACGAGGAGTCCTTGTGGCACCTTAGAGACTAACACATTTATTTGGGCATAAGCTTTCGTGGTCTAGCACCCACTTCATCAGATGTATGACGAACTCTTTAGTAAAGACTGGGAGTGGTTGGGTTATTACAAAACCTAAACTTAATTTCCCTAATACTAATTTCTCCCTGCTGTTAACTCACACCTTCTTGTCAACTGTCTGTAATGGGCCACTCTCTTACCACTTCACTCTCTTACCACTCTCTTACCACCATTTTTCCTCCCTTGGTATCCTGCTGTTAATTGATTTATCTCGTTAGACTGACCTCACACTTGGTAAAGCAACCCCCATCCTTTCATGTATTTATACCTCCTCCTATATTTTTCACTTCATGCATCTGATGAAGTGGGTTCTAGCCCACAAAAGCTTTTGCCCAAATAAATTTGTTAGTCTCTAAGGTGCCACAAGGACTCCTCGTTTTTTCTCACATGGGTGATGAGAGACTTAATGAATATTTGTAAATGCTCTGAGATGCTCAGAGGCTAAGCACTATGGAAGTGCATAAGGCCAGTTTCTACTCTCATTTAAACCAGTGTAAATGTGAAGTCAACGGAGTTGCTTCAGATGTACACCAGTGAAAACAAGATCAGAATTTGGCCCCTGGCACCGTGATAGTGATTTCTCTCTACTGGAATCTGAAATTCTGTAAGTCCGGCTATCAAAATGTGAGTGTGTGCGCGCATGCACATGTAGCAATAATTTATTCAAAAAGTCCTTGGTGAAAGTGTCTGGAAGTAAACTACCTCAGACTAGGTTTAGGATTTGGGGTAATTAAAAGTGCTGAGTGATGCCAAGATGAATGAGCAAAGAGGTTTTCAGCTTTCTAGCCAGCAATGACAGGAAGATAATAAAAAAAAAATCATTTTGTCTTCAATAGCTGCTTTCATTTGAGAATCTCAAAGTGCTTTACACATTTTAAATTAAGCTTTCGCAACATCCCTGGGAGGTCGTTGTTGGATGTAGCAGGATCACCATTGAAATGCAGCTACCTCAACGATGGAACACAGCAGTTGCTTAACATGGCACAGCAACTCTACACAATAGTTTGGGTCAGGAAGTGAAGAAGACTACTGTATTCAGTTGAAACGCCAGGAAGGCAGGATATAATTAACCCAGCTAGAACCTGGTTGGGACACCAGGATTCTGAGTGATGGCTCTTAAAATTCTTGACTTGCTGGCTTTCAGTCACCTGGGAAAGAGCCTGTTCTCAGCAAGGACTTTTTAGTGGAGTTCACCCCTCCCCAACATCATTTGTCATATGGCGATCAATCTGGGTTTACTTAGAAGCTATGCTTCTGGGAATAGAGCAGCACAGTATACCTAATGAGGCATTCCATAGCGGTCGGAGAAGAAATGTTTTCTTCTCCAAATCTATGTTAACTTCCCTGCACCGTGGTCTCAGATCCTCTGTGGCCCAGCAGCTTAGGAGTTCTTTATTTAAAGCAAATATTTCAAAAGTATATTTAAGCAAAATATTAATAGAAAAAAACTTCTCTTTTTAACTCAGTGCTTTTTAGTAATATGGAGTCAATATTAAACTTTGAGAATGAGAAAATAATTGTGAAAATGCTTTGACGTTCTCAACAACCAACTGGATTCTTGAAACAAAACTGTATCTTACCAAAACATTTTCCTTGCTGCAGGGCCGCCCAGGAGGGGGAGCAAGTGGGGCAATTTGCCCCAGGCCCCGGGCCCCACAGGAATATAGTATTCTATAATATTGCAACTTTTTTTTTATGGAAGGGGCCCCCGAAATTGCTTTGCTCCAGGCCCCCTGAATCCTCTGGGCAGCCCTGCCTTACTGCATATGCATGCAAACTTGTTATTGCAGGGTTGCCCCTGCAGGCTGGGCAATGGTCATTGTAGGGGTTTGAGCATGAGTACTTAGCTCTAGGCACTGCAGAGAATTCCTTGGAGAATCTGGGTGTGGTTTTTTGTTTCGTTTTGATTTTAAAGAAACATATAAGGTATGGATGTTACAGAGTTATACAAAATAAAACAGGTAGTTTAGGCCAAATTTAAGGTTATACTAACCTTGAAAGTATAAGACCTCTGTTTCACATTTGCTTTACACATACATTTTAGGCCACATTCTGCATTTAGTTACACCTGTGTTAATAAGGCAGAACTCCTCTGAATTCAATTGCAAATGTACTTGAGTGCAGAATTTGGCTCATTTTCTCCATCTCCTTCTGGGCAAAATAATCTACTTTACGTTCCAGATATAAATTGTGGAAGCACTTTGCTAGGGGCTGAATCTTACCATAAATATTTTTGAACCAAACTCCCATTGATTTAAGAAATGTGCATTGATCAATGGCAAACTATGCCCTGATGTATTCTGAGTAGTCCTGTTTTAGCCATAGTCAATGAGGCTAAATACAGCCTTCAATTTCTACCCAGCTCTGACAGACAGCCTTAATCCATGTGTGCAATTCCACTTGAGTTTTGAAATAAATATGGGCTGATTGTGTGGATCAAGGACAGCATGTTTTCCTTTGAAAGTAAAGACATTGTAATTATTGGTATTAAAAGTCTGCAAAACACGTGGCATCTGTACTATACCACACTCTAACAAATCTCTAGCTGTATTGTTAAGTTTGTGTTTGGCAGCTCTCTGGAAAATATATGTTTATATGCAGCAAATGGTTTGAATTCCACTCCATTAGCCAATATATCTGTTTTCTCTCTTCTATGAATTCTTATATCACTCAACTACTTTTCAGTAATCTAGTATATGGATATCAGATGTGTGATTTTTATTATAAGTTTTCATTCACAGTTTTGGGGCATCTGTACAGTGCCTGGCACTATGGGGTTCCAATCTGGTTGGCCTCATTTATTTATTATGTAGGACTGATTCTGCACCAATGAGGTCAAGGAGAGTTTCGCCATTGATTTCAATGAAAGCAGGATCAGGGCCTCAGTGTTTGTGCATGCATTTGCCTATGTGAAGAGCTTAAATTTTCAAATGAGGTTTGTAATTGCTAGTAGGTTCAAATCCCACAGTCCTTGCTTAGCCAAGACTCCTAGTAAAGCTAAAGGGAGTTTTGCCTTCATAAAGATTTTGGCCAAAGATATTAGCGAACTAAAAAATGTTTTCCCCAGTCTGAGCCGCTGATTTACACTTAGAATATTTTATCTGCTTTAAAGGACCTTGTGTAGTTATGAACATTTAGCACTATTCATCTTTAAAGTGAGTTGCAAAACTTTTATCCTCACAATATCTTAAAAAATAAATAAGTGCCATGAGGAAAATAAATAAGTACAGATCACCTGATGGAGAGAGGTGAAGTGAGTTGCTGACCGCCACAGTGGGAATCATTCAGTGCTAAAATTGAGAGTAAGGGATCTCTGAGTTTTAATTCTGTGCTTACACCAATAAACTTTCCATTCTCCCCTCTGTTCAAATTAAATGATAGTTCATAATATTTTCTGTTTCATTAGAGAGAGATTCAGAATCGTTCATATTCTTATTGAAACAGATCCATCTTTACCAACTAAGCCTTTTAAAAAGATACTTTCCTTCCACTTCTATTTTCACCTGTTCTTAGTATCAGTCTGGGTGTCCTGCTGGATGACTCAACCCCACACATCTCAGAAGCAGCCAAAAAGCACCATGTACATCGGCGGTTCCCAACCATTCCTGACAACTCTTCTAGTTTATCAATCTAAAGTTCTAATTCTGCAGAGATTTATGCTCATGCTTAATTTTAAACACAAGTGGTCCCACTGCCTTTGTAAGTAAGTCTCTGCGGGATCAGAGTAGCAGTGCCCATTTCCTCCCATTCAGCTGTGCGCTCTAATCTTCACCGGCATTTGGGATCCCAGTTTAGTATAGTATATAGTGTGAAAGGGAGATGGACAGTGGTAGCACAGAGAGGTATAAGGTCCATCATAGATTAAGTTTAGAGCTACTTTTAGGTATCCAGCACAAGAGAGATCCTAACCCCCCACGACCACATTATTATTTGCTATTTTCATGTATTACAGTAAACTTGGTAATAGAGGGCCATGATCATCCCTAGAGTAATTCTACTGAAGTCAATGGAGCAGATGGATTGGCCCATAAAGTTAAAAAGAAATGCTCCCTCTCCATATCCCGGTCTGTTATCAATGGCTCTGTGAAGTGTTCTCACCTGGCAAGCTATGAACTGAACCATCACACTTGAGATTCCTGGCGCAGTTGGTAGTACTAGGAATCAGAGTTAAGTCTTCCAGATAAATTGGCTTTTCTCACTATCCCTCCCTTAGGATGTTTCCTGGATATACCATTACGTTACAGTGAACCTGAATGTTTCTGAGGGGGAAAGGGTTGAATAAGGGTTAATGTGATGCATTATCCTCTTACCAAAATAACGTCATTCTTTCCTCGCGGAAAGTATTTCATTATCTGCTGCTCCGTTGTTTACAAGCTAAAGTTCATTTAATACATCTATATTACATACATTGATATTCTGAAATTGAATGAACTCTCAGATCTAAGGATGAAGATACTTATACAGACATCATGATGTTTTAAGACTACTGGATGTCAATGTTGCACAGATCTATTGACTTTGTGTCACTAACTGCCTCTTTCCCCCATTTTGCTGCTTTTTAACAAAAAATAAAATTAAAACAAACAGAAGTAATGACACTGTAGAAATTGTCCTGTTGAGTTTGTAATCCAGTGCAAGTTACTGAGTGCTGATAGTAAAGGAAGTTCAACCAGACAGTTTAATCCTCCAATTTCCTGTCTTCTAATCAGGCACTAACTCCTTTGGCTTTAAATTAGAAACATTCCTGACAATATTCAGGACAGGTGACGGAAAAAGAGAACAGAAAATAAAGGAGGACAAACGCATATACACTAAAGAAGAAGCAGTAGAATAACAAAAAACCAAGAGACTTTCGAGTAGCTGAAGTATATCTAATGGTGCACTGTATAAATGTAAGCAAATTACTATTGCATAAGTTACGTTTGGTAATCGTCTGAAAACACTAAAGGGGCAGGCACTTTTAAAAAACAGTATTTTAAATATAGTTCCGCAGCTGCTGAAGAGTTTATAACTCTAAAGAAATTACTTTACAAAACTGTGTACGGAAAATCTTTAGTGCAATATTATTTTGTTTCCATTTTGTTATTTTCATAATGACATGCCACAGATAAGTATTAATATATGTAAATCTCTTGCTATTTAGTAAATTCTCTGCAGGAGGCTAAAATTAGGAAAGCCAAGTACAACTCAACAGCATGTTAGGGTAGTTAGAATCCATTTAACATATATAACAAGCAGTTATAGGCTTTTACGCTGACAGACATTTTTTCATCTTTAAAGAATGATCGGGTTTCCAAATAATAAATGTTTTATTTCATCTCATTAAATATGTTACTGTTTACATTCCCCTCTGTGCTAATACTTTACATTGAGGATTTTACGCATTCTTAATTTACTAATCATTACTAATTTTGATAATTTTTATGCTTTAGCTGCTGCAGAGATTACCTGAACAATTTTAACCACTTGCTCAGAAAATTGAGCGTAAAGGCACGAAAGAAAAATATTTATCAAGAGCTGCAGAGCAAAGAACTGATGTTTTAAAAACATTTACATTAGTAAAATGACCGCTTTGAGATGATTCCAGCATATTCATTACACGAACTGGGTTTTTTAAAATTGTATTTGTAATATGGTAGCACCTAAAGAAATAAAAGGAGATACTGAAATATGTATTCTTAGTTGTATATAAAAAAACCCGTCATTAATTTTGGAATATTACTGGAGTTGAAGGATCCATTTTAACTGTCACAATAACAATAGTTTGCATGTTAACTCTTACATGTGCTCCTTTGAAATGGCTTTTTATTTATTAATAAGGCATCTTTCTAGAGAAGTTTGGAAGAGGACAATGGTTTGTGTTTTAAAACAATTTTGACTAAGAAATTCTAGAAAATGGATCAAACTTTGCTCTCAGTCACACAGGTGACTAAATCTGGAGCCACTCCATTCATTTCAATGCAGTGACTCTAGATTTACACGGATGTAAACTGAGAGTACGTTTGGCTCAATATCTTTACATAGTATAGTGACATACTGTAAATGAGAATTTTCCCCACATATATAGTTTGGTGTATGTTCATTTAAAATTCACAGACAAAGGAACTGTACAGGTGGCTTCCTCATTAAATGGACCAACACCATCGCATACCAACTTGCTAGGATTCGTGCGTTTTTGAAAACAAAATGTTTATAAAACAAGTACAGCAATATATATTTGTTACAAACACAAGACTGCAAAAACCAGTGGAACTTTTGTCTGATTAATATTTTATAGTCTCTTTCAGACAGCATCAAGTTTAAATAAAATGTTCCATTATCATTTTTCCAATATGTTCATTTACATATTTTTTCCAACTCCTGATATTTTGCATGTTGTTTAAGAGAAGAGGTGAGGGTTGAAATCAAAAGAAATTCTGTAAACTTTTGTGAACATTTTCAACCAGAGATGTCACAACACAGTAAAGCTAAATTAATATCTATTTCTGGATTTGCATGATTAAAGCATGAGAGAAGTGGATCAGATTTCAAAAGATTTCTTAAACTGCTGTGACAAATGTAATTATTCTTAAAATATACCCATGCTATAAGCCTTACTTAAAATACTTTGAAGCATTTTTAACTCAGGTTAAAACAAAAACTTTACATTTTTTGTTTTACTAGGACAAAAGATACATTTCATTAGCCAGTCCATCTGCTGGCTACAGAGAACATACTAGCTGCAGTGTAGAAAAGTGTATTTTTTAGAGATGCATTAATATAGCCTTATTTATGACAGAAGATAATGTCAGCATCAGAACTCCATATGATAAAGCCTCCATTTCTTTTTAAAAATGCAGGCTGCTTTACCCGAAGATAAAAATCTATTCATTTTTACTAATCATCCAATCAACCAATCGCCATTATCTCCAGCTATCTAGCTATAAACATAATGTAGACTGGAGTGAAAGAGCCTGAGGTTGAGAGATAGATTACTACACTCAGCTTTTAATAAAGCATTTTCTTTCATTATAACAGGTCTTTTCATCAGAAGGACACAGAACCTTTAAAGTTGGTCATAATAGTACAGTAGATGACTGTGGCTTAAAATCTCGTTCAGAACCTGCTCCAGAAAGAAAACAAACTCACTCATTTGACACACAAATTGTTTTCAAGTCATTAAAAAGCAAAATTGCATATCCCAGTGCTGGCAGCTGAGTCCGTATGGATGGAAGGGGTATTCACTCATCTCTTTGTATGCTGGCAGTACCCAAACCGAAGTTTAGCACTATGCAGCAGAGATTGTTGTGCAGCCAGAAGATGCATGAGGTAATTTTAAAAGCTTTATTTGCCTTTAGAACATTAAAATCTGCTTTTTATCTTACTTTTGATTAAACAATTGTAGCAACCCTGAGAAGGTTTTGGAGTAAAAATAACTAATACATGTGTACTTTTGATTATACTAGACATTATAGACTCAGACGGTATACCAAAACTGTTATTCTTCCATCAATAATTGAAATCTTATCTTAAAATTATTTGTAACTAACACATCTATTGTACAAGTTCTTGAATTATTCATTTCAGTTAAAATAAAGTATCTTTCGTGTAGCTCAACTTCTTTTTAAACAGACTTTTATGGGGTTCTTTGGTTTTTTTCCTTGTTTGTTCATTTAGAAAATAAATGGTGTGACTTGTTCACATTCAAGAAGAATTTTCTGCAATGTTTAATCTAAACAACAGCATGTGTGGATTTAAAAAACTGTTTATTTTTAGTCAAGTGCATTACTAAATGTTTTGAGCATTTTTACATATTATATTCACAGCAGTAAAACATCTGTGAAATAATTGTGAATGAAAAGCACTTTCCAGGATACTTTCCAAAGGGAGATAATAGTTGTCTAACTAAATTTGAAGATACTTTTGAAAAAATAAACATTGACACCCCCATCATCAAAGCAGGTGATAAACAATAAAATAGGAGTGCTAATAAAATAGACAAGTGAATTAGAATAAGCTTAAATTACATTGTGACATCAAGTATCTAGTTAAAATATGCAGTTTACAACTTTGCTTCGAAAATGATAGCTGAGAATCAATAGGGTTATTTACTGGAGTTTTACAAGCTAAAAGAAGTCAAATGAATAGTCAACAGTTACTGAGCATGCAAACATTTCATTCTTTCCTCCCCTCTCCCTCCCATTTTCTCTGGCAGAAAGTCTAATTGGAAAATCAGTAGTATAAGTAAAGTGGTTATTCTTCCACTATTATAATTAACCAAAAGCTTCATGTAACGTTTCACTGGCAAGCACTGGTAAACCTCTAATGGATGGTTAAGAAATTAAACCTTAAAACAAAACACTAAAAACACAAAAACAAAACAACCCCCCCAAAAGCCCGAACACCTTTAAACACAAGCCACATGATACACACAATGGCCACCACCAAGGAGCAGAATAAAAACCTTCCGTATCTCACTTTTAAAAGTCTTTCAAGTCCTCAGAGGTCTTAAACTTTCCAAATGATATCAAAAGTGGTACAGGGAGGTGAGGGGGAGGGAAAACCCCCTACTTGTTTCAGCGTATCATACAATGAAACTGATCATGCCTTGTTTTGTAATTCCACTCGCCAGTCCTTTTTTAACTGATATCTATGTGAAATGAGCTGAGGTTCACGGTCCAGTTAGGAACGGATAATACATTCATTGTCCTGGCAGCGAACTTTTTCTCTCACTGGAAGAATTCACGCTTGCCTCAAGAATAATAATTACAGAAAACTAAAAATGCACTGCTAACGAATTAATCCCTAACGGACAACACGCTAACGAGGGCAGTAATGATTTGAGGACTCTCTTCATCACAACAGGACTTGCATCTTCTGCTACAATGGACTATTGTGCATCCTCCTAACTCACTATACCTCTTATAGATTCAAGATGTCAAAGGTTGTCTGGCCCGACTGACCATGACATGCTAGTTAACTCATTCTGCGGAGCTCACTGGAACTTTATTAAAACTTTAATTGTGCCCAAATGCAGCTCGAGCCAGATTATGTGGGATCTGTAACACATGGCTCGGGATCATAACAGAATGGTAACCTGTTCTAATGTAAACAAACGGAGGGAAAAGTTAGATTGGGGTCTCAGATGAAAGGCAACGCTTTGCAAAACACACTTCTCTCACACGTGATGATTTTACACTGTGACATAAATGTACCATCCCAGAGTTTTACTGTAATCAGGTTGTTCTGTAATGTATTGAACTTTCTCCCTCCCCTCTACAGAAAATATTGCATGGCAAAAATACACATACACATACATGCCATATTTGAAAAGCAGCAGATAAAAGTAAAACAAAGCTGAAAGCCTGAGGGAGCTGCCTGAGACAAGTTACTCTGCACCAGGCTTTTTCAAACTACTTCTCCATGTACTTTTAAAAAGAGAATTGAATAAGCTTCCCTGTGGAAACTGTAGTTCACATTAACGGTCTCTTGTTACAGAAAGGAAAGCATACAAGTGGGACAAGAGTGAGGCTGCTCCACGGAAGAGTGTGAAAAAAATCAAATGTTAATTTGATAAATGTGAGGTCTGGGACATTTTGTCAAAGAGGGAGGGAAAGCAGAAAAGGGAGGAAAAAAAAAAAAGCAGCCCTGCTGCCAACTCACCATCCACCAAGTTCTGGCCGAGATGTCGTAGCAGAGCTGCCATTTGATGGAGCCGTCGGAGGTTTTCCCTGCCATTATGCTGTCAGCAAGCTTCATCTGATGCTAACTCACGGGAGATAAGACACCTAATTGAGAAAACATTTGCACTGGCATGTTGGGCAACATGTAGCCCGGTCCATACCATATGGAATCATGGGTAAAAAAAAAATCTCCTTGACAATGAACCAATCTCTCACAGACCCAGTGGCAAGGTGAAGTAGAGATGAAAAGTCATCTGCTCCTAGCACTGTCCTCTCCCCTCTCTCCCCCCCTTCTTTTTTTTAAATAAGAACCCACTGCTCAACATCAAAGAGAGGCGGTCAAAATTAGGGTTTCATCACTCATAATTTTGTTCTACAAGGTTTTCCCTTTTTTCTCCCCCCTTCTTCTTTTTAAGAAGAATAAAGAGATTTAATAGGACAAAGGCAGGTAGTGGACTGCGGAGGGAGATCGCCACAGGCTATTAGCCTAAAATTTCTGCTTGACAGATGGAACTGCTTAGAGACTATCATGCAATGTTTTGGCTTTTTTTTTTTTTTTTTTTAAAAAGAGTTTCAGTCTCATTCAGTATCTGTTTATCGCAGCTACTTTTCCCATGAACATGACCGGGAGGGGGAAGTGAGGGAACAACCTACTGAATGTTTTCAATTTCTTTTTTCTTGCTGATTTTTTAAATAGTTATGGACATAATCATTTTAGTTACAAAAAGCAAAACAAACGTATAGTCTGCCTAAGTATATTTACCCCCAGTGATTGATAGAGCTTTCCAAAGGAATCAAATACGGTCTTTCATTGTTTTTTTAAAAAGGGAAAGATTTGGCTCTATCCTTATTTTCAGATACTAGAGAATGTTGTTTAAATGAATGGCTTTCCATGTGTAGATCAGATGGCTAAAGGGCTACCCAAGAGCTAATCAAACAATTATTTTTTCAATATAGTTTTTCCACCTTTCATTCTTTAAACTGGTTTTAATGTAACATTTTATAATATCGTTTGGTAACAACCATAGCAGTCATGTATGTTTGTTTCTCTCTACTGCAAAACTTCTCTATGCATCAGCGTCCTCATTAACACACAACTTTTACTCTAGGAAACAATACCCTAACATGGAAAAAGGACATCACAAAACAACAGTTTTGAAAAGTTATGAAATGCTGACATTAAACAATATCCTCCTTTCTTGGAAAATAAAATAAAAGATAATCATTGCATTGAGATATAGAGGAGGTAAATTATCTCAGTGCATTGTGAAACCAGGAAATACATTTTCACTTTTATGATGATAGAATATTAAATAGGCACTGAATGGTTTACATTTAAATCAGACCATTTTATAATATCAGGAGACAGATGTACAATATATAACCACCATCATATAATAATAGGGCACTGCAATCTGTATAGTAGTTTTTTCCCTAAAGTGTTCCAAGAGTGAATTTGTGAACTTGCAGACGATTGCCAGTGCTATTTCGAACCTCTGTTGAACTATGAGTGATAAAGTCATTCAAAGACAGCTGTACAAGTCTTTTCACTATTTAGACACAAGGGGAAAAATGCATTAAGAATCTCCAATCTAGATTAAACAATATCCATTTTAGTTTAGATCAAAATGAAAGAGTTTGCGGGCACATAATTTTTCAGATTGTTCTGCATGCTATAATGATGGTTTAACTATTTGGCTACAGCAAATTACATGTCCAGATTATATAGTTTACAGAATAGTTATTTCACTATGGTATAGAATTTCTTTCATTCAGTTTGAACTATACCTTGAGATTTTTGTGATTTGAGAGATGACAAATGATTTAAGGTAACCCTGAACTGCTCTATTATAACAACAAGGACTATTCTTTATTTTCCCTCTTCCTGATGTCAACCTTAACAATATGTTTGGACAGAATTAAAAATATATAAATATGTTATCTGTACAGCATCCCAATGTGCTTCACCAGTCTGGACTGCAGGTACAGTATCAACTCTATTTACAGGAAAAGGTCTAACTAGCATGGGAAGTGTTAAGTTGTATTCAGAGTCCAGGAAGAAAATGGACATTCTGCCAGGAACTGTCCCTGCACTGGCCAGCCAAAACATTTATTGTGTTGTGTTACTTCAGCTTCGTTAATGCTACTCCTCATTGCTTAGTGGAAGCATTCTCTCAAAATAATCATGCAAAATATAAAATAAAACGATTAAACAACCGTCAACCTTTGAACCAATGTCAGATTCAATTTCATTCTGCCTTCTCTTCTACATCTCTCAAATCCAACAACCTACCCACCCTTCTTATTACTAATTTATTATTACAAAGCCAGACTTGCTTTGTGTCTTTCCATTAAAAAATTCTGACAAAATTTATATTCCTGCCTAAGTCATTTTGTGTGTCCTGATGTGGTTCTACATCAGCTGACAATGTTTGCCTATATTCCTACAGTAACCACTGCTTCGGTCTTCCTATTAAATAGAAATACATCAAATAAACAGTCATTTAAAAAAAAGGATACAGATTTCAGTTTATGAATGACAGAAGCATGAAATCATTTTCTTCCTGACGGTACAGTAGTTTTGAAAGACATGATAATTGTTGTTGGATAGTAGAGTTTTAAATCCCAAACAATTAAGTGCAGTTAACGTCGCTATTTTTAAAAAAAATGAGGATGGCAGTGGTGGATCTACTAACCTAGAGCAATTACTCCTTTTGTAAGTGGGCTGTTAATATTAAAACAAGATTAAATACATGCTAAATATTGCAATTATTGTGGAAAATAAAATTATTTGGTGAGCATAATGGGGAGCAAATCAAGCATTTAACATGATCCAGGAAATGTTACTCCAAACAATTGCATTTGTTTTATGCAATTTTTCCCTTTGATTGCTGGCAGATGCTGTTTTGGAAACCAACATCTAAATAGTTTCCCTTCAATCAGAAAAAAAGCCACACAGAAGAAAATGGCTACATGTTTTGAATTTAACTCTTGTCAATAACATTCTGCACAACGCTGCATGTGAATGCTATAAGGACAAAATGATGCCTTCAGAACAACAATAAACCACAAAGAGGTTTGTTACTAACCTAGATTTGTTCTGCAGGGAGAAAAACTAAGTGCTGTACATACATTTGTAGGGGCACAGTGGCAAAATAAAGGTGCTGGTGATTCATGACTGATATTTCATGGTAGCAATTGACTAGATGTTTGTATCTGTGGGCTACAAAACTACTGATTTGTTTTCTAACAACTTCAGGCCTCAAGCAATGGATTGAGGTACTTGCCAACCACTTTCTGGCTTCCTACTGGAGATGTAGCCAACTATCCAAAGATAATTTGCTTAATTGTTGAGCAGAGGTACCTGCCACAGCACAAACAGCATGAGTATTTCCTGTGTATCTTCTACAGTGCATTCTGATGAGGTTCTCGCTACTATCAAGAGCACAAAACCAGGAAAGAATGCTAAAACAGGCTAGCAAAGTACATTGATTCAGATGAATATCTCAAGCTGGTATATATCCTATTGGAAATTGACTGCATGAGAACATTAGAAAGTTTGCTACATTGGGCAGCTTCTCCCAACATTGGTTTCTAATATCCCCACTGGTAAAAGCAGCTAGGTAGTACCATTCCAGATGCATGCAGCTCCCAGTAATAGATACTTACTTCAATGTATATACTAGATTATCTACTTATTTTATATGGTCTCTATTGCCCATTAACCCTTTCTTTAATTTTCTCATATCTCTTTAGCTGCAATTAGTTGGAAGCTTTAATTCTTAACAGAGTGCAATAGCATAATTTTAAATCTGCTCCTAATTTTGGAGCTATTTTCCCAGCATCATCTTAAGTTAGATGTGCTATGAAAAGGATTTCCTAATCTTTAACAATGACAATTAGTTGATTTTTGGACAACCTCTGAACTCATGCAAAGTCGCTGACAACAAGTGTATGTTTGAGCTTTTGGAAATCCTACGATACTGGCTTCAGTCAACAGGCTCTGCTGTAGCTAAAGGCATAAACATGGAGTGATGCAGCATGGGGGCCACCGTTTCTGCAACTGCATGGATCCACTGGCCAAAATGAGTGCAACAGTTGAAGACCCTGCCGGAGACTTCAGGATGCTGTAAAATTGCCTAAGGGCAGCTCATTTGTACCCTCTCCCAGGGATGAGGGAGAGGATTCTTCCCCAGATACTGACGGGTCTCTTTTTACTCTGAGTGTCTGATCCTTTACCTGTAATTTTACTCAGTGCATACGACCCGTTAGCTGTAATTCTTCCTCTCCATCACCACTCATTATTATCCTGTCACCCAGATTTTCCTCCTGCCAAATCCTCAAGTGGAGTCATAATCCTCTGTTTCTGACATAATCTGTTATTATGGAGACCAGATTGATGTCAGAGATGCAGCACTATGACTTCACATCAGTATCAAGTAGGAGGAGAGAGAGAAAAGGGAGGGAAAACCTTGTTTCAACATTTTAATACATTAAAATAAAATCCCCCCCAATGCGTTAAGAAGTGTAAGCAGATTTATTGTTCACACTGACATAACTGAACATCTTCTGTAATTCTAAGGCCCCAATTCAGCAAAGCACTTAAGCACATACTTAAAGTTAAGAACATGTTGTAAGTCCCATTGTAGCACTTGCTTTAGTGCTTTGCTGAATCAAGGCTCAAATCACAGCCAGTTAAATTACTGGAAAAGTGCTAATTACAATGCCATAGGATCCAATCCTGCAAACACGTACTATCAGGCATGATGCTTTCTGTTGTGAGTAGCCTCACTAGGGTCATTGGGACTACTTGATGTAGGAGGAAAGACAGAAAATATAAAAGCGTAAAAAATTAATACATTTTCCCCAACATGCAAACAAAGTTATACTAGGCTAAAAACACAGTATTTAGGTAATGAAAACAGAGAATATTTCAAATACTCACACCAGGTTTACTCTCACCTTGCTATGGATTTTTTCCTCCTAACATGAAATACCATAAAAATCTACAAACCTATATTTTTGTGTTGTAATTCTTTGGGGAGGAATTACAAGCCCAGTATTTCATTTGTCTTGTGAAATATTTATTTCGCTTGTGATGTTAGAGAACATCCAAAAGACTTCTGCTTCTCTTCTGTAACCCTAGCAAAGGATTCAATCCACTGCATAATTCTCATAAGGAGATTCATAACTTGTACGAGAGGAGCTTAAGAAAACTAAAAGGTTAATATATTCTAACTAGATGTCGGGTATAGAATGTCAGATCTGTCAAATTTCATTACAGTTTGCTGCTCAATGAAAAAGATTTGATTTCTTTTGCCACTGTCCTACTATGTTCAAGTCACACAGTGCCAGCAGCAACCAGCCAACGACCACAGGCTGGCACTGAGCAGGCCTGAGTGGGAAGCCAGCCGCAAGGACCATCTGTTTCCGATTTCTAACTAAGCCAAGATGTGCAGTGAAGTGCATTCCATTCACTGAGCCAGCCTTCTCCCTGCTCAAGTTATTAGTGTTACAAGTGAAATTATCTTTTCCAAACAGCAGGGGAGCTATAATCCTTATGGAACAAGACTTAAAAAAAATAAAAATAAAAAGGAAAGGAAAGGAAAAGGGAAAAAAAATAAAGAGTCAGACATCTTTTCTTAAAGTTGTAGAAAAAGACTGCCTGTAAATTTAATTACAATCTTAATGGAGTTTATTATTTTAAAACATGTTTTGTTAAGCATGATAACCTCTACGCGAGAGTGTATAACTGAATAAACTAATCGAATATCTTTAGAATGTTATTTGGGAATAAAGTTAAAAGTGACAAGATGAACGTACAAGTAAACCTGTTTAAGGTTAAATGCCTTGAAAAGCATCATAGATTTTTATATATAATTTAAAGTGAGAGCACCTAAACAAGGCTAATTACACCTAGTTACACTGTTTCAGGACGTAATTTATATTTAACCTCTAAGGAAAAGAAGCGGTCTTGGCATAGTAATTATGTAGATTTAAGAGTATGCTAAAGACATAGCTGTCTGTGGAATAAGCCCTTGTCATAGGATATTGGTCTCCTACTAGTACATAAATGCCAGGTGAAACCAAAGGATTTACTGGAATCAAAAAACATTGGAGGTGAAACTGAGAAGTTTATTTTCAAAGTGGGAGACATTTATCCTTTGACACCATTCCATTCCAATGACTTTATTTCTAATATACCGTGTGATTAATGATGTGGCTACTGTCATTGTGTCCGATGAACACCGGCAGAGTTGTGGAACAGTTGCTCTCTTTACTATTATTGGACATTTCAGTAAATTGGCATATATAGGATGAACTTGTTTCATGTGTCACCCAATTGGAAATCACCTCATTCATAAGAGCACAATTTTATTATTCAACTGCACAGTCCATACAATGCAAAGCTGGTTTGTGAATGGCTTAAATATTGTCCTAACTTTGACAAGTTAGCAGTCTAACCATTTGATTGACTGGCACTATTTTCATTAGGTAATACGTGTATTATGAAAACCAAGTTGAAAGAAATTAAGGAAATAAATTATGGGCATTAATATGTGGATCATTAACATTCCCCTTGCACAGGCAAGTCACTGGCTAGGCCTTTGCTCAAGACACAGTCTCTAACACAGTGTCCTTCCTCCATGTTTTAGTTGGTACAGTTGGGCAATTGCTTGTTGTCACTCTGGGGTGTCACTGGGTGGCTCCCACTGCTCAGCTTGTCACCCCTCCTTTTCAGTGTGTAGGAAAGGCCATTGGGGGATGGAGAGATTGCTCTGTCATCAGTAGGCCCATGACACTCATCTCTGTCCCTCCACTGGCCCCATATTTTAGATGTTCACTATTATCTCAGTTTCTGGCTGAGGTAAGAGTTGGTCACAAGCGGCCGGGAAGGAAGACATAATGACTGTTGGCCGGGGGAAGCATTTGGAGGAGCAGCCCAATGCCTTTCATCAACAATAGTTCACAGGCTGTGTCTCCTACTGGACCCATCAGTGCTTTGGGTTCTCAAGCAACAGTGCTAGCTCATGATGCCTTTTTTACCATCTACAGCTGAACAGAAGGCTGCAACTCCTCCTCCCTAATCTGAGACTTCTGTAAGGCTCTCTGCTTAGGTCTATTCTTGAAGACCACTTAGTATCTAAGACAGATGTAACAACGAACATCAACTTCTTTCAAAGAGCGATGCCCCAAAAGCAGATAAAATATAATCAAAACAACCAACACAATGAATCATTATGGATTTACAGTGCCCACAGTGCCATGAGACAAATATGGATGAAGACTGACCAACTTAGTTGCCTATGTTCACTTGCAATTCTTGAGCAGAGTAGAAGTAAATCCATTTTTGTTTTGATTTTAGAAACCAATTCTCTAATGTTAGCAATTGCTCCTGTTTGCCAGCTCAGTTGTCTGTTAAATGCTTTTCTATTTCTTTTGCTGCATCTCCAAAGGGAATGTTGACCTCATCCTCTTGATGATACCACCTGAATGGCAGCCAATGTGCTGAGCAGTATAGGTAAATACTTAGACAAGGATTCACATACCCAAGTACTTTGAAAGGGATTGAGCTGCATGTAAATTTTGTAAGCAAGTCTGGGATAATCCATTTAAGTGGCTCCGGATTACTGAACATTATACAGCAAGATAATGCATGGCTGACCCCAGATATATGCACAGAACATCTAACCTCTTGTTTAAACCACACCACTGGAATTAAAGGAAAAACACATCTTTGAAAGTCAGTCTCTGAGCACAGTGTATTCAAAGGGTCCTAGAAGATAGGGCCAAATTCTCTGCTGGCATGACTCCACTGACTTCAATGGGGACTATGATGGTATAAGCTATTTTAACTGCAGAGCACTCTCCACTTTTGAAGCAGGTTCACTGTAAATCTCTTTTCAGATTGTCAAAGTTATTAAGCAAAAAATTCCTTTGGAGCTGAAATTTTCCATGCTTAGTCCCAGCCTGGAAGTTATTTATATTTTTTAGTGGAAAATATCTGCAAGTCTTCATAGGTTCGAGTTGATTTTCAAAAAAGTAAATAAAAAGGAAAAATTTTCAACTTGCCAAGTTTATAAATTATTTTATAACTTTAGAACTACTAAAATCAATTTTCTTCAAACTTGGCTGAAACTAAAAATCAAACCAAGATGTAAACTTGATGTACTATAACTTACTATACCACATGGAAAGTTGTTCAAGATATTCCAGTTTGCAGATATTAGATCTTGTATTAATTGACCATTTATAGTAATATCACGAGACACCATACATTAGAACATAAGCTCAAGGAGACAGAGTTACAGTTAGGCTTTCCACCTCAAGTCTGTATTTCCTGAATTCTGAGAAATTGATTTCAGCCCTGTAGTGATACACTAACACTTGCCTTTGCATGGAATAATAAACAGTGTTACAACTGGAACACACAGATGTTTAAAAGCATAGATCCTCCTTAGTCAAAAGACCATGGAACAGATTAAAAAAAAACTAGTGAAGGGAGATATAAATTACATGTCCTGGTGCTAAGTAAGCCTCTTTCCAGTGTAGGAATCCACCATGACAGAGGTTAGGTGGTTTTTCCATCCCTATTCTCCCACGGGGTTTTTGCTGAGATGGGTTGTACCCTTAACTCCCACTGGAACGTCTCTGGAGCTCTCCCAATGGGTGCTGCTGAAAGGAGGTGCTAATCCAGTGACTCTCCAGTTACCTTGTTTATAACCCCATCCTGGATAGTGCTGCCCACTTTTTAAGCTGGCCTGACATCTAAGGCTACGACTACACAGCAGGGGTCCCCAACACGGTGCCCGCGGGTGCCATGGCACCCATGGGGGCATCTAAGTGCGCCTGCGTACTGGCAGGTGGACGAGTATCCACCGAAATGCCACTGAAATTCAGCAGCATTTCAGTGGCAATGCCTATGGATGACGCCGCTTGTCGGCGGCATTTCGGCGAATGCTCGTCCGCTGCCACAATCCTCCATGGCTCGTCGTCTGGCACCCGCCAGATGAAAAAGATTGGGGACCACTAGTACATAGCAAAGAAAAGTCCACGGCTGGCCCATGCGAGCCAACTTGGGCTCGTGGGGCTCAGATGGGGGCTGTTGTACTGCTGGGTAGACTTCCACGCTTGGGCTAGAGCCTGGGCTCTGGAGGGTCTGAGAGCTTGAGCTCCAGCCCGAGCCCAGAAGTTTACCCAGCAATGAAACAGCCCTGTGGCCCGAGCCCCGTGAGCCCCAGTCGACTGGCACAGGCCAGCCGTGGGTTTTAATTTGCTGTGTAAACATACTATTACAGGCCCTTTCTTGCAACGGTGGTTGTGGCCACTTTACGCCACTGAAATTTTGTCCTCCAGTAGATTTTCTCCAAGGCTCCGTGCCGGCAGAAGACAGGGTAAATCCTGGAGTGAATTTAGTCCTGTGTTTTATCTTTCTAGACACACAGTATGGAGTATCTGTAAAGTGGACTAGCTTCCGTGGCTGAAATTGGATGTTCTCTGTGCTGAACAGGTCCTGAAACCATTTTTGATTGGCTTTGAAGCCTGTGCTGTAAGCATGGCTGGAATGTATACCTAGGTTAACAGCAGGCTGTTTTGACGCTTCAAGCAAAAACATAAGCAGAATCCACATTTGCTCCTGAGAAAGTGTTTTAAAGTACAAAGTAAAGTAGCACTGGATTTATGTGTTGACTATCACCCTTATTTTAATGTCAATAAATGCACTGGGTAAATTTCTCTTGTTAGCTGAAAACCTCAGAATGAAACAGAAATATTCTGGTAAACCACAAGCTTGTTCTTAGACTATAGAGGGTTACATTTCCACTTCTGTGGCATATACAGACTATTTCCTCACTCGGTAGCGGAATAGTCTAGTGAAGATGAATGCTATAAATAGGGGTTTTCAGTGTTGTTGTAGTTGTGTTGTCCTAGGATATTAGAGAGACAAGGTGAGTGAGGTAATATCTTTTATTGGACCAACTTCTCTTGGTGACAGAGACAAGCTTTCAAGTGGCACAGAGCTGCTCATGTGTGGCTCTCGAGATTCTACACTGTGGCCTTCAAAGGTGATTGTACTGAGAAGAGACGGGGCCTGGCATTACGAATGTAAAGTGCGTTCCCTGAGCTGCACCTGGCAACTTTTAAAAATGAAGGGTTTGAGTTGGCTCCCTTCACTATAGGGAGCAAGCTGGGGGTTTGCCCATTGGGCTGCGGAAGCCCCAAGGACAGCTGGACAGAAGCTTGACTGGCTCTGACTAAGCCTGGGTCAGTGCCTTGCAAAGGGTGGGTCCTCTCCTCCAGACATCAAAAAAAGGAGGAAAAGCTCATGACCAAATACCAGTTTCATCTCTCTGAGCTGGAGGAAGAGCAGAGCTCCAGCTGGTGACAGCTGGCTATGGTGCCAAGCAGGGGCGGCTCTAGACATTTCGCCACCCCAAGCAGGGCGGTATGCCACAGGGGGTGCTCTGCCAGTCGCCGGTCCTGTGGCTCCGGTGGACCTCCCGCAGGCATGCCTGCGGAGTGCCCGCTGGTCCCGCAGCTCCACTGAACCCTCCGCAGGCACTCCTGCGGGAAGTCCACCGGAGCCCTGCCTGCCGCCCTCCCGGGGACCGGCAGAGCACCCCCCGCAGCATACCATCCCAAGCACGCACTTGGCGTGCTGGGGTCTGGAGCCGCCCCTGGTGCCAAGGGACTATACACTAGCTAGGGACAGTTTGAGCACCACTCCCCTCCCAACCACTGAAACACCGCCCGTGCCAAGGGCTTCATGGAGGGAGGTGTAAGAGCCAGCTTTGCTAGTTCCATTTCCACTTGGGTCTTCCCTGGACCAGGGGAATCCCCAGCAGGGGTTGTGTATGGTTTCTGCTCCCCTTGAGCAGCACAAAGGAAGCAAATCAGGGCACAACATCTGGCCCCAAGAGCTGACTGCGACTCCTTGACATTTTAGAAATAATATGTTAATCTCTCAGGCTAAAAAGGTTGGACAGCGCTGCTATGAAGAATTACAGATTGCTTTCTTCCTTCTGTTCCTCAGCAAGATTCTTTATTCTCTCTTACTAGCACTTTGGTCCTGTGTCTTGCCAAGCTAATCCAGGCAGGGAAAGTGCTGTACTCTATATTTGTGTAGTGTTTTGTTGATTTGTGGCACAATAGTAGTGTTTTCTGCAAGACCTCTCAAACAATTGTTTTGTGTGGCTCAATACTTCCTGAAGCCTGTGCTGTTAACTAACTCAATTCAGTTCAAACACCAGATTGCCTAGAGAGGCCACCTGTGGCCTCATAAATCTATTGCCTATTTCTTCAATGTAAGCAACCTACCAGTACCAACAATTAGCAGACAATATAAGATAGCTTACCTTCAGGGCAGTATGGTAGGACAATGGCTGGGTAAAATAAACTGGGTGACATTTCAAACCTACACAAAATGGCTTGATTGGAGTCTTCCCTTTCAGTTTGTCAGATGGGCCTATACTGTGGGAACCCTATCCTTGAAGTACAGGTCAAGACTTATCAAGAATAGCTTGTGATACAAGCCCAAGAACAATGGGAAAGGTCTTACCACATTGGGAAGCAGTCATCTAAGAAGATTACCCCATCCGAAGAAGGCAAATAGAGGAAGCTGATTTTGGACTACATCCCATATTCTCAGATTTTTGCTGAACCGCATGGGCAACTGCATGCATGCAGCATACACACAGAGAGTAATATCCACGGTTTACACACCCCCTAGTCAAAAGTCAGCCCACAGAAATTATAGCAGAGCTATAAAGCACCTCTGAAATGCAAAACATAAATTATGAAAAAAACATACAGCTGGAGAAAAAATAAACCAATAGAAAAGGACCCAGAGCTAAAAGAGAATATCTCATTAAGCCATTGGGATGCTATTCAAGTTCAGCACTAAAATAAAGTTGCAGGGATGTGGTAGGCCAGGAATAAGATACGTTGACAGAACTATGCAAGAGAAGCTGCACAATATCTGTCTACTGTACGCATTAGTACCACTAGTGCCAACAGTCCCTCACATTAATAAGCACTAATAACTATTATTATAAATAAATAATGTTTATTCTTTTAAAACCCAAATAACTATTAAGCTGATGCTAAATTAGAGACAGTAGAAGAACTGGTACACCTTAAGCTTGTCAATGGTGGACAGAATTTTACACAGGATAAAATCATTTTACTTAGCTTGCATTGTAACAGATTCTGGGAAAGACCTATACAGAACCCAAAGAGCTATGAAGTAAATTCTCACTTAAACAACTATGCAAAATGGTATTAAAAATAATAATATTAGGAAATAAGTCCAGGTAGCATAGTATAAATCAGGTGAGCCTGGCTGCAGGTCAATTAAGGGATAGGCAAGACAATTTGGCTAAAACAACAGCTGATTTAGTCCTCTAATCGAGTGGCTCTCAACCTTTCCAGACTGCCGTACCCCTTTCAGGAATCTGATTTGTACCCCCAAGTTTCACCTCATTTAAAAACTACTTGCTTACAATGATCTGACATAAAAATACAAGTCTCACAGCACATTACTACTGCCTTTGCTAGTGCTTTTCATGTAGCCTGTTTCAAAACTTGGCAAATATTTAGATGAGTTGATATACTGACTGGAAGACCTCTGTGTACCCCCAGGGATACACATACCTCTGGTTGAGAAACACTGCTCTAATCAACCCATGATCCAAACCCTTTCTGATGTCCAAAAAGTCTAATTTTTAATTTTGTGCACTGGTGCTTTCAATTTTGTTCCCAGACAGAACTAGACAGTGTTGAGACACAAGACAGAGGCATCCATTTGGCTGCTCAGTTTTTCAAATAGCTAGCCTATAGTTCGATAAGCAGCCCAGCTTTTGGGTGCTTATCTGAACTTTGGGTTTCACCAACTTAATCTTCATGCAACTTTAAACTCTGAAATAAGGCACTCATTTTATCGCTGCTGGAAAAAGAGAATGCAATATGAATAACTGGTGCCATTTTATCCTGAGATGGTAAACAAAGCACTAGCATCTCTATGCCCCACAAATAATTCACATATACAGAGGCAGATTCTCGCTCACGGAATGGGAAAAAAAGTGTGTGAGCCAAAATATGGATGGGTAAACCTCACTGAGGTTTTGTGATCCTATGAATTAAATTTTAGGTTCACAAAATTAGTTCAAATCCATAAGCCTCTCCCTGCTGTAATTTAATCCACTATTTTTCCAAGGCGATGCATGTTGGTATAGCGACAGGGAAGTCTGTGCTAAAGTACTAAAAACAGAAGACCAGTTTCCAAAAGCTACACTGGCAGAAATAGGTGTGCACACACAGAGACAGAATGCATTGTTTCATTAGAATTTTGCTCTCCTCTCTGATTCTCTCTCATTAGTTGCACCTATGTAAAACATAAGCCCTTTAACATTTGAGTTGAACTTTCAGACCCCCAATATTTGAGAAGATTGCAAATTAGGCAAAACAAGTTCCCCTGTTCCTCATTTTATCCTTTCATAAATGTAGGTGAGCACTTTTGAAGCACACAGGGTCAATCGATACTGAGCTTATTTTGATCAGTGTGCCTCATTTTGGCTTAAAAATATAGAATAGGTTCCTTCTTGTAATTACTTTACCTGACAGTGTACTGATTGTCTTCCTAAACAAGAACAGCATTATTTGGAGCACATTTATGTTTGTTCTGGAAGACCAGGGCTCCAATGGATAATCCAAAAGATTATTCCATGGTGGATTATCCCAGACAATACTTATAAAAAATGTCACACAACACAAATATGTGCCAAGAGTCTGTTATTGGAAAAGATGCCTAGGACAGCGTAATATTAAAGAACAAAGTGTTATGCACCAGGGAGTGTAAAAGGCTTGAATAGTCTTTGACCATACATAGGTTTGCTGGAAATTTTACACCAAATTAAAAATTAAAGTAAAGTGAAAAAGCAGGAATTCCATCATGTGGCATCATATTGACATCCACATGGGTAATGAACAGGGTTGGAACCTTTAGATTTTCCACATAGACCTCTACCTCTTGAGCCAATCCTAACTGATAGCATAGTAGGTTGTCATCTTCTATGTTGACCAGCATGATGGGAGGATGAGACAATTTGCCAGTGGGTTTCAGATATTTGCGGACAGCAAAGGAATCTTTGGTTCCATTCCCTGCTCTGAAGAGAAGTGTGCTCCAGTGGGCAGAAGATTCCCCACAAGCATGATTCCTTCTGCCCCATTCCAGTCAACCTGCCCCTGCCCCAGTCTTGTTTCTTTCCCACCCATGACTCCTCACTCCAGTCCCATTCTCCTCAGCTAGACTTTCCTAATCACCACTCTTCAGGTTTCTCATCCCAGATCCAGTCTCCTTGCTCAGTTCCCTCCGCTTTTGATCCAAGCTCAGTCCCTCAGTCCTGTCCCTTGGCTCCCAATCTTCTCCCACCCCTACTCATAGTATCCCTCTCCCCTGCCTCCAGGCGCCTTATCCCAATGTAATGTGCTTGATTCCCTGCCCAAGGTTCATCTTTGGTCCCCTCTGCAGTCCCTCACTCCCTTCTCTGTGCTGCCTGGGCCCAGGAGGGAGGGCATCAATGTGCCAGTGAGGCAGACTCCCTGCTTTCAGTTTCAGAGCCCAGACCCATCGCATCCCACAGGAGCTCAGAGGTGCAATTGCTGGGGAAGTCCTGCTCAGCCCCAGACTGGAGCATGGCCTGTGCAGATGGAATCTTCTAGGAACTTAGCTGTGAAGCTCTTGAAAATCTCTACTGAGATCTACTGATTGTGCACAAATGGCCATTTCTCAAAGGCTTATCAGTTGGCCAAGTTTGATCGAATCTTCCTGGGCACAGCAAAAGGACACATCGCTGACACAAAGAACGCCCCACTGCCAAATTTCCAGGGTGAGCCAGAGCTTCTTAAAAAACAAAAACAAAAAAGGTTGCCAGAAGTATTGTACATGGCAAAGACAACAATTTCCCCTGATCTTGTTCTCAGAAACAACTGAACTGTTTTCCTGAATATTTTCAAGAAATTCAACCTGAGGCAGACCCCCAGCACAGAAAATTTCAGGCCAAACACTTAAACTTTAGCAAAGTTAAAAGCACAAGAAACTAGGGTCTTATAATGGACAGTGTCAGGCAAACTTAATAATAGGCTACCAGTCCCACCTACAATAGTCCAATATTAACATTAAGGTTGTGCAATTCATCACACAAAAGTAAAAAGATACCTAAGTTATAAAAGCACATCCTCAACTCTCCTATTCTGTGCATTATATGATACAGTCTTTAATATATTATACAATTGTATGCTTGTGACGTTATCTGATTAAAATATGACCATATAGATCATTGTTGCAACCGCTGTTATATCTTTGCAACAAATCTTGTACAAAATGTGGCATGTAAGATGTCTGTGAAAAGGTTATGATTTGCTGGTTATGATTATGCTATCCATATGTATGTATCGGGTTTGTATTTGAAGTTATGAATATTGGTTCTATACTTGGATTTCAAAATGTTTGCTCCTGGGTAATGCCCACAAGGTAGTTAGCTTGCATACCCTGGAAGGACTATTAAAATTAAGTGGCTCAAGGAAAACTTAACTGACGATGGGAGACACCTATCTACACTGAATGGACTGTCTGGCAAACATACTGTCTGGGGTATAGATAATGATTTTCTGCTGTGATCAGGGGCGGCTCTAGGGATTTTGCCGCCCCAAGCACGGCAGGCAGGCTGCCTCCGGCGGTTTGCCTGCGCAGGGTCCGCTGGTCCTGTGGCTTCGGCCGCCAAAGCCGCGGGACCAGCGGACCCTGCGCAGGCAAACCACCGAGGGCAGCCTGCCTGCCGCCCTCGTGGTGCCGGCAGAGCGCCCCCCATGGCTTGCCGCCCAAAGCATGCGCTTGGCATGCTGGGGCCTGGAACCGCCCCTAGCTGTGATTAAGCAAAATTATGCATGGACATGTGATTTGCCCATGTGACTTCGACCACCATCTTGTTACTGTGCTTTTCCACAGTAAGATGAATGGAGTTCCCTCCACATGGCAGAAGATATAAGAGGCCCTGGAAACCCTTCCATTTTGCTTCTTTTCTGCTCCCGCCTCTTTTCTGCCCAAACCTCTGGACTATGAATATACATTAATGGGTGCATTCTAACCGAGGGGCTGAGGGCCTACCAAGGATTTGGAAGGAACCAGAGACTTATTAAGTCAGCAGTTTATTCCATCACTGCTACAAGCCTGAACCAAGAACTTGGCAATTATTGTATTTATTTGATTCCTTTAACCATTTTTAACTCTCACCTTTTTCTTTTTATGACTAAACCTTTAGATTTTAGATACTAAAGTACTAGCAACAGTGTGATTTTGGGGTAAAATCCGAGTTATATATTGATCTGGGTGTGTGGCTGGTCCTTTGGGATCAGAAGAACCTTTTATTTGAAGAGATTGGTTTTAAAGAACCACTCATCTTTATATCCAATGTTTTTGGTGTAATAGAAGGACTGGTATGCCTAAGGAAACTGCTTTTATGACTTCTTGTTAGCCAGTGTGGTGAGACAGAGATTTACTTTTGTTGGTTTGGGGAATTAGCCACCAGTCTTGGGGTGTATCTGTCCTATTTCTCAGCAGTTTGTCCTGAATTTGGCATCCTGAGTTGTGAGCCGCAAAGGCACAATTACAACCCTGTGCCTGTATTTTTGCATTATTTTCTTTCATAATTCTGCATAATGGTTGCAATCAGCTTCTATTACGAAGTTGTATTTTAGATCCCCTATAACTTTGGTTTGAGAAATTCATTTTGTCTGAAAACTGCCAGATTTCCTCAGAAGGACAAGGAAAATATTTCTGAAAATTTGAGAACACTGACCACAGAAGTTAGCTCCAACTTGCCAGTGTGTACACAAAACTTTCTCCAAAACTTTTTTACATGCAGCTTAATTATAGTCAATGTTGCAAGTATAATGCCTGACTGGCACTCACTGTAATATTATGTAATAGAAAATGCAGACATTTGTGGCATCTTAATCAGTGAAGTACATATCTCTTTTGATTTTTAGAAACAGCATGCCACTTAGTATAGTCTGAAATACTGCTGGTTTGTGGCCTGGCACAGCAGGCCCAGATTAACCAATGTACACTAGGTGCACTTCCATAGGGCCTCCATTTCAGTGGGGCCCTGACTACTGGGAGGAGGAGAAACATCTAAAAACATACAGGAGCAAAACAATCCAGGGCCAGGAAGGTGGCAGGGCAGAACAGTGGGAAGCCTCTGCCTGCATGCTGTGGCGAGAACCAATGGCCCAGAGCAGGGAGTCAGGCCAGCCCCATAGGACAGGCATTGCTGCAGGTTGAGTGAGAAACAGACTCACTCTCCAACCCCCTCCCCAGAGCCTCCCACCCCCAGAGTCAGGACTGACTCCTCTCTCCCCCAGGGTTAAGGAAGGTGTGGGGGGCACCCCAATTGCCATAGCGAACAGGGCCCCAAAATTTTTTAATCCAGCACTAATGCTCAGCATAAAAAGCCCTCAACAGGACAGGCACATATTACGTCACAGGCCACCATTGTTCATGAGGTTTTCATAATAACTATGAACAGAAGGCACTAGGCTTGCTGTAACCTAGGCACAGACATAAGAAACCAGAAGCCTTCTCAACAAGCTGGGCCACCAATCTGGAACCCTCTCCCCAAGGAGCTTGACCTTGGTGTAAGGAACCAGAATGAAGGAAAATTAGACAGCACACTCAATAGTAGCAGCCCGTGATGAAACCAAGGGCAGGATGCAGAACTGCCAGAGGTCCTGATCATACTTAGAGAGGAGGACTAATTACTGTTTGGATCATCTCATTTCCTTACCTCCCCCACTCCCATTCTACATTCACATATTGCCCTGAATTTATGATGAGAGTCATTACCCTTTCTTCTCCGCCTCTAGATCCACTTCTGCCATAACCTCTGGAAGAAACGGAACAATGCTTACTGGCAATTGGAGTAATTCAGTTTTTATTTAACTGAATGTTTTGTAATTACATAAAGTATAGGAACACGTGTACGTAGCTGACTGTCTCCTTCTCAACCACCCTCTCTCTGTATGTTGCTTATTTTCGTAGACTGTTAATTCTTTGGGAGAGGAACTTTTTGTCTACTTCTGTTTGTACAGCACCTAGCACAACACGGCCATGACCTTAAATCAGTGACGGTAAGTAAACATCGATGCATGAGGGCAAAATTTAGCCCAATCTGATTCCAAAGACGCGGTGAACTATTGTTCAGAGCATAACAGCTGATTCATTTAACCATACAATTACTGTACTACAAGTATTTAAACCATAAAGAACTTAGTGATTCTTTGAGTATGCAAAGCACCACTATGAAATCAATTTCTATTCTGGTTTATATAACCTAACCACTTAAAGCCTTAATTTTCTGCAATTAATTGTCATATTTTCTGGCTTCTTAAAAATGGGACAAGCTTCCAACTCAACCCTAATCTCAGGCTTTTCTGAGCTAAACTATTTAATTATTGCATAGCACATTCACAGTCCCAACAGCCCTTGACAAGTTCCCTTACATATTTTCTTGTTTAATGTATTTATATTATTAGTTCAAATTGCACTTGCTTGAGAATCTGCTGCCTGTTGTTCCAAGATCTGAATGGGTGAGGCTTTGGTTTGAGTGAGTGATACTCCATTTCTCTGCAGATAAACAAACAGAATAACTAGCAGGAAATCGTGGCCGTTTGGTGAGAAGGGCTCGATCTCAGCTGGGAACAGGCAACGCAGCATCATTTTCACTCCAGCACAAAGTGCCTATTCTTGACGACTCAACCAAAGGAAGCAGAAGCAGAGTGACTCCTAGCAAAGCACATCTGCAAGGCTGTATTTCACAGGAAGTAATGCAGCTCCTCTGCAGATAAGTTTCACTGAAGAACAAAGAATAAATTTGTTCAATGCTTCAAGAGTGATGCATTGAAACCTGGACCTAGCTTTTCAGTTCCTGAAAACAAGACTCAGAGAACTAAAACTAACTCCCTCCTTCCCCAAATTAAGCACGATGGCTTTCAAACCAGCCTCCATTTTCCATGTGAGGAAAGCTTAAAAAATGCCCATTGATCTCCATCCCTGTTTATATGTTTTATTAGACTATTTTGCCAAATACGCACAAGTTAGCACATTTGAGATAAACAGTAGAGCAATAATAGCTAAACCCGTTGTGTAAAACGTAGTCCCCCCAATGCATATCTGCTGTAAAGGTGCAGTGACAAAATATTTATGACTAAGAACAAGATAAGAGGCATAATAATGGATTAGCAGACAGTATTGTCATTAATTGAAAATATATCCTGATCTTAAATCTTTCCTGTATGCCATGAACTTCAGAGGCATACTATCCACCACAGTTGGTTTTCTAGCAGCTAAACATTTAACATGAGATAATGAGGTGTGTTTCTGAATGATACAAGCAGCATTTATTCAGGAGTCAGAGGTAGTTGGGAGCCAAAAACATGATCATATTAAAAACAAACAGCAGAGCAAAGATTACCCTCATGCCCCGTCTTTTAGCTTGTGCAGCACATTCTGATCAATGCAGAAGAGAGGCTGTCAAGTACTCTGTTACAGTTTAATTTTCTATTTCATCTCAATTGTTTGCAATGCCCTTGCCCTCCTTTAAAAGCTGGAAAATATAATTCCTTTCTCTATCAATTTTGTACTTTCCCTCTCAGCAAAAAGTGACTGAACCCCACCCCACAGCTTTTCTCCAAGTGCCTTCTATAACATTTTTAAGGAGATTGCGTGTGCGTATATGTGTGGGGGAGCTTGGGGGAAAATAGTTAAAATAAGAATCTTCACACAAAATTCGAATGGAACCCAAAAGGTTAAAATAAAAAGTCAGCTGTCCCCTTCACCCCCCAATTTCTGTAGTGCACCCTTTCATTAAACAATAGTAGAATATTTTTACAGTGACGTTCTCAAACACTCAAACTATGGTCTTCTAGAGGAATACAATATTTTTTCTTGTAAGGATTTTGGCATTTCCTAGTTCCAACTAGGAAAAGAATTTCTGAGATTTCATGAGAATGGTCTGCAGGGGGTCACAGAATTTAAATAGTGTCTCTATGGCAACTTAGTGATGAACCTTCTAACATATCATTTTCCTTGATGTCCCCACCTCTGATCCAGAATCAGTTATGGATTGGAAGGCAAGCTGAAAGACAGTGTGTTTACACTGGCTCTGGTTTCAAGGGTTGGAAACCACACTGGACGGATGTGGTTGCCCCCTAACTTGGCAGTTGGAGGCCACACTGGAAGGTTGTGTGTTTACTCTGGCTTGGGTATCTAACACTGGAAGTTGTGTTGATGGTTGCTCAGATTCACTGGCAGAGGAGAAAAAAAAAAGAATTCCAGACTGGGGATTTGTAGTTTATTTGCTGTCTCTTGAGATCACTGGAGGAAATGAGCTTCTGAAGGGTGGCCTTTGGTAAGATCTTTCCTTAAATCTTAAGACTGATCAGGTATTGTAATAGAATAGTTCTTAAAAACAAAGAAAACACCCCTAACATCATTATATGTATCATAACAACATTGTATCGTGTGTGTATTCTCTTATATTTTATTCCATACATTGTTGACACTCCCTGTTCATAATCCTGTGTGTTACCTGTACATAACCCATAGTTTGTGTTAAGATGTATGAATAAAACTGGTTTTCATCAATTTCCCTCCTCACATTTTGTTGATAATCAAGGAATAATAATTCAACAGGGAAGAAGTCTAAAGTTAGCACCTATGAAATATGTTCTTGTAACATCGTAGAGGTATCAGGAAGACAACTCTGAGTCCTGAGATCACACACATGCAAAATAAGAGTTAATTTGATGGCATCGTATCAAATGATTGCCCTCTAATAATAAATGGCTACACTCTTTTGTTACAGTAAGCATTTGGGTCAACAGATGTCATTGTGAGAGTGAGAAAGGCTGTTCATGTAGCTTTCTAGCCCAGAAATAGGAAGTACAGGAAAACCTCAACAAAAAGTCCTTTTCTTTCCCAATTTCCAGCCTAGTTCTGAAAAAAAAAATCTGCAACTTCTGATTACACTGGCTCTGGGATTAGCCCTTCAACATTAACATTTCGGGGTGATTTCTCCAGCCAAAGCTTTGAATCATTTGCGCTTTTCTCATCACTAATTTTAAACCAATTCTCACACAGCATGAGCCAAGAAAAAGCGAAAAGAACCATATCAATCAGCTTTCTCCAAAATTAGGAATAAACTAGAAGTTACTAGACCTTAGCAAGCCTTCCTAGAGCCACGCTAACTGAAGTCAGCAACTCCTGGGAATGGCTCTGAGGGTCCAGAAAATTGATCCCAACATGACCAACTTTTGCAACACAAGTTCCAAAATTAGGCACCATACATTCAACGCTGGAGCCAGTTCCGCGTTCTTTCACAGCATTGTGTCCCAAATAGGTGTGGCAGGGGGTGGCATGCTCCTGCTATTGCAGCACTTCCGGGCCCCTTACTCCTTTCCAGCAGCTCCCCTTACTGTTACGGAGCAGGAAGGAATGTGGGAGGGAAGGAGCTGCTAATAGATTTTGGGCAGGGGGGACCTGAGCGCATACATTATTTGGGAAGGGGAAGCCCAGGGAGAGGTGCATAAGCCAACTCTGAGTTGCTGGGCTTTTTATGCGACTCCGTCCCCTGTTGTGGATAAGATGTTGGTTCACCTGAGCAACTCCCTCCCTCTTCTCCCTTCTCCCGATCTGAAATCCCCTACTGGCTGCTGGGCAGCTTCTCTGCTTGCCTCTAACGCTTCTCACTGCTCCCTGAAGGTGAGGAACCAGAGGCCTACAACTGAAATAGAACATACCGCTAAGAATCCTTGAGCCCAGCAGAGCAGGGGGCCAGCTGCAGCAGCCCTGAGGCGGGGGATGGAGGGAGCAGCCTCTATTAATTGTGGGGGCTCATTAATTGCAGGGCTGGTAGCATTGATGGTGTGTGTGGTGGGGGACAGAACTAGCATGAACTGTGTTTGTGGGAGGCATGAATTGTATTTGGGGCTGTCATAGCAGGGATCCTTCCCCCTTTCCCACAAAGTGCCCTACAGGCTGACAGGGCAGGGGTCCTGTTCCTACCTCCATAATATCCTCTGCAGGGACCCATGCCAAGCCAGACCCCAAATGACCAAAACAAAGAAGACGTGTTCCATTACATGTCAAGCTATAGGCAAAAGATTACAATGTTTTTCCAATGATAAAGCCTGTTTTTTTAAGGATCATCTCCCACTGTGGGATCCAAAGAAACCTGTTCTACAATCTGTAACAGCCGCCATGCACCCCCAAACACACAGTTGAGCTGTCAGAAATTGACAACAGATTTATTTATTTCCGACAGTGAAATAATATTCTTAAAAAGAGATTCTACAGTTAAAAGCTTTATAATCTGTCAGTTATAAAGTGACATGCAACAAAATATGGATGCTCCAGTTTTTATCGTAAGTCACACATTTGCAAGTTTCAGTGCCAAGGGTCATGCCTGTGTCTCTCACTGACTTTCCAAGATTGAAAATGTTGGTCAACATGTACTTTTACTGCAGTCATTTATTGAATTTAGGTAATACTAAGCTGTATCCAGACTTAAGGCCTGTCAGAAACAAAGGTTCTCCCATTTCTTCCTCTACAAGCCAGTTTAATATTCTTTCCTGTAGCCAAGGATATGATCTCTAATCATTGGAAAGATTCATCAGCATCACCATATGCAGATTGACTTGCTACATTTTCTAGCACAATTCTTATGGACACAATTACATATGCCAAAGACCAGAAACACCATATGCTCTCTAGCAGACATGGTCTTGGGTCCTCTGCAGTCTCTCAATTGTGTCTATTATTCTCTCAAACTACATAGTGCACAGAATAGAATGCCCTAAAAATTTACACAGATGCAAAACGGACATGAATACATGAAAACGTTGCATATTGTTGACTTATTCAGAGCCCATGATGGGCTGTGCTTCTGTGATATTCTGAACTATAAATCAAATGCACAGATAGGATAGTGTTTGAATCAACCAAAATAACCTACTCAGATTTCCAGCAGTAGATATTTTTGATACCACAGGCTAGACATACAGAGAAGAAGAAATATTTCCAGCACAAAAAGTATGTCCAAACTCACCACTGAAGTCCATGGAACCAAACGTCTTCCCCAATTAATAATTCTTTATAGAAAAGTCCTGTACAAAAGGAAGAAAACAACACGTTCTATAGAAATTATTCTGAAGAGAGCAATAGAATTTAATAGAGACTGATATTCTTAATATAGGGGGGTTTAACCCTTCTTCAGAATTCTCTTGTACTGATTTAATTCTGTGAAATCCCATTGGATTGTCCAAAAATACAAAATACAATTCTATGTAATTATACAGGCCAGACTGTGGCTTAAAAGCCACAACCCTGAACCAGGGGCAGCACAATTCTTCACTGCCTTAGAAGGACATTAGAGACAACCCCTCTAAGAAAGGCACAATTCAGTTGTTAGTCCCTACATAGCAGGGTTGTGGCAGGAGCACACTCAGCTCCATCTTTTAGAATAGAGGTGGGCAAACAACGGCCCGCGGGTCACATCCGGCCAGCAGGACCGTCCTGCCCGGCCCTTGAGCTCCCAGCCGGGGAGGCTAGCCCCCGGCTCCTCCCCTGCTTTCCTCCCTCCCTCACAGCCTCAGCTCGCAGTGCCATCAGCGCTCTGGGTGGCGGGGCTGCAAGCTCCTGCCGGGCAGCGTGGCTGTGAGAGTCGCCGGCCTGCCCTGGTGCTCCAAACTGCGCGGCTGGCTCCGGCTGGGCATTGCGGCTGCCAGTCCTGGTGCTCTGAGTGGCATGGTAAGGGGGCGGAGAACGGGGGAGTTGGATAAGGGGCAGGGAGTCCCGGGGGGCAGTCAGGGGACAGGGAGTAGGGGGCAGTTGGATAGGTGTGGGAGTCCTGGGGGGCCTGTCAGGGGGCGGGGGTGTGGAGAGGGAACAGGGCAGTCAGGGCACAGGGAGCGGGGGTGTGTGTGAATAAGGGGTGGGGTCTCAGGGGGCAGTTAGGGGTGGGGTCCCGGGAGAGGGTGGTCAGGGGACAAGGAGCAGGGGAGTTGGATGGGTCAGGGTTTCTGAGGGGGACAGTCAGGGGGTTGGAAGTGGGAGGGGGCAGGGGCCAGGCTGTTTGGGGAGGCACAGCTCCGATGTGGCCCTTAAGTTTTGGAACCCCCAAAAGTTTGCCCACCCCTGCTTTAGAAATCACTTCCAGACGGGCTTCAAAGTCCATTTCTTTCCCCACCCTGGAGTCACCACTCACAGACTATAGAGGTTTCCCATCCGGGGTTCCAACACGTTAATGACCAGAAGCCCAAAGGTCCAAACCACACAAATCAGCCGTGGAGATTTATTTGAAGAATCACAGTATTGACCCTCATCTTTAAATTCCCAACTCTTTCTTTCAAGTGCATCCCCAGTACTATTGCGTACAACACAGATATTAGCAGCTAGTTTCACATCAGCACTGCACACCCAATATCTGCCCTTGAAGAAACAGACATATTGGCCTTCTCGACAAACTGCCACACCTCTTGTATCCTGAGGAAGGGGCAGCCTTTGCAGACCTGGAACTCAGTGACGCTCCGAGAGTGCTCTCTCCCTGCACTACAACAGTGTAATCCACCTCCAGAGAGGCCCTGCTCCCTGGCACAGCGGAAGGCATATGGTGCAAGCCCTGAAGGCCAATAGCTGTGGGCACACTCCCTTACTGTACGCTAAGTTGAATTCAGCATTATCTAGTCCTCAGTTATTACTACACAGTATTGGGTGTGCCAAAGCTGTCTGCCACTCAGAGAAGTGCTGGAGTGGGGGGAGCCACTGCAAGGGTTAACTCAGGACTTGCAGTGCACTGTCTTACCTGGAGAAGAATTTCCCTAAAGAGGAAATCATCCCCCATAGCCTGGACCCTCTGGAGAGCCAGCAACACAGGGTGCTTGCCCTAGGGTGCTTGCTCCAGTTTGAATCACCTGGGCCCCTGGGCCTGCTTGTGATTTAGAGGTGCACACAGCGCCAACTAGTGGCCGAAATGAAGTGTGGCCGACTCCTGTTGACTCAATTGGGAAACATCACTAGCAGCTACAGTTTCATGATCTTGTCTTGCTCATTCAGGGCTGCCCAGAGGGGGGGAGGAAGTGGGGCAATTTGCTCCAAGCCCCGGGCCCTGCAGGGGCCCCCATGAGAATATAGTATTCTATAATATTGCCACTTTTTTTTTATGGAAGGGGCCCCCTAAAGTGCTTTGCCCCAGACCCCCTGAATCCTCTGGGCAGCCCTGTGCTCATTTCTTCTGCTTTCCCCTCCCTTCATTATTAGACAGCATTGGTATCTCCTTGTCCCCACAGCGGGCTAAGAGGGCCTGTTGTTTTTAATGGATTTTAAAGGGGGGAAAAGATAGAAAAATGTCAAGCTTGTGAGTGGGGTGGAGGAAAGGGAGTCAGGGATCTTTAAAATTGATTTCCAGGTCAAGCAGTTCAGGACTCCTTAAATCCCAGAGCAAAACTGAGGTTGAGTGTCCCTACGATGCGTATTTCTGGTTGTAATATTTGAGCCTATGAATGGTGTAGTAAAGTGATCACCATGGCCCTAAGTGGGATTCCAGAATATTAGGGGATGGAGCCATGCTCCACCACTTTCTATTTGTCAGTGGGAGTTCCCGCTACACAGCGTTTGTTGTGCTGTACTTGAATCCAGCAGCAAGTTCTCAGCCTGCCCTTGTGTGAGTAGAATGCTATTTTTTGTTGCACTGGGCAGCCTCTTTGGGAAAAAAAATGGCACCTTTGAAAAGCACTATTTTGTAGGGGGGACTTTCCACCCTGACTGGCCTTTGTTACATGCTACAGCCATTTGAGGGTGAGGTTATAGAAAGTTATTCATCAGCATTGTTAAGACTACCCTTTTCTAGTCTTTCTGTGCATGTTTTCCTCTTTGCATTTTGTATCTTTAGCCCATATTGTGGTTCATATTTGGGCTCTGATAATTAGTGAGGTATACCATGGATATCTTAATGGCAATACTATTTTTTACTTTTCTGTCCCAATTCTGCCCATGGAATCAGACTTGTGTTCCCAAGGGTGGACTTTAGCTTTATATACAGAATTGGTTCTCATTTGCACCAGTATAAATACTTGACTTCAAAGCAGATAATCTGGATTTACTCTGGTATGACTGTTAGCAGAATTTGCCCCCTAACTTTTATATTTCATAGACTTCTATTACTATTTTTCTGAGAAGTGCTTTGTTAATTTTATATACACCTCTACCTCGATATAACACTGTCCTCGGGAGCCAGAAAATCTTATCGCGTTATAGGTGAAACCACGTTATATCAAACTTGCTTTGATCCATCCGAGTGTGCAGCCCCGCCCCCCCAGCACTGCTTTACCGTGTTATATCAGATTTCGTGTTATATCGGGGTAGAGGTGTAGTCAGAAATAGAATTGTAAAATGTCAACAGCCTCCCACCTGATTTTTCTCTTATGTGGGTTATTATGAGTTAATCTTCTGTTCAGCTATACTGTATTTTAAATTGTTGGCATTGGCTTCTGTAGTGTTGGCAACCATCATTGATTTCCTCCAGTTACATTAACAAAGAAGGAGGGCGAAAGAAGGATTTCTGGGCTTTTAAATAAGAACAATCTGAGCAACAATGTCCTGACTTTGCCCACTGAGATGCGTTGGCAATTCATTTGCTATTTGCACCCAAACTGATTCTGCTTCAGAAGCATTACTTCATGCAGTGTAATCACAAAACCTCTGCTAAACCCACTGTCTTACTTCTACTGAGCTATGGCATACTAGTGCTAAAAACTAATCACAAAGCCCAAACAAGATTGTCAAGGTGTTCTTGGCTGAAGTACAATCAAATCTTTATTGCAGCAGCACAAATAGTTCTGCTGCCATAGCTAAGGCTGTGTCAGCACTTCTGTCATGAGCTCTTATTTTCAGGAGTTTATATTAACTCTGATACAGAATTTCACTCCAGAATTTCAGGGCTTTGCTGAGGAACACATTTATTTAATTAGTTTGAATAAAAACAAAAAAAACCCTATTCATCTGAGTAGAGAATTATTACTCTATTACACTTAATTCTTGGAAGAAGCAAACTCCATGTCAGTTGTTAATCAAAAGCAGTATGTCACCATAGGATCTTATATTTTTACTCTACTAAAGGAAGTGGTTTTGCAGCACCCAGATGGAATCAAGGAATGAGAAGGTTCTTAACAAGAGCCTGTAACCTCCTGTCCCAGCAAAGCAAACACCACCCATCTGAAAGCTTTAAGGGCCTGTAGACAAGTGGACTCATCCCTGCAGCACCTCCTGCTGGTGACTTCTGGGAATTAGCTCACTACCAGCCAGGCGCGCCCTCTGTAGGCCAGTGATCCACCTGTCCTCTGTCCCCGTGTCCCTCCCTGGACCCTGGTGCCCCTTTAACAGGGGTGCTGCCCCCTGGCAGTACCCCACCAATCTGGGTATCCCCTCCCTGGGGAACCCCCAACCCACTATCCCCACTTTACCTCAGTATATGGCTACGGCCCAGTCTCCATCTAGCCCCCATTCACTGGGGCAGACTGCAGTATCAGCCACTCATCATAGGCAAAAGGGTTTGGACCTGCTGCCGTTGCCTACCCCCTGCAACCTCCAGTACCTCTTGACCTTATGCTAGGCCACAGCCTGGGGCTTTCCAGGCAGGAGCTCCCCAGCCCTGCTTCACTCAGGTACCCTGTGTCTAGCTCCCTGCAGCCAGGCCCTTCTCCCTCTCTAGGCAGAGGAAGACTGCCTGGGCCTCTGGCTCACAGCCTTTTACAGGGGCCAGCTGGGCCTGATTGGGGCATGGCCACAGCTGAGCCTACTTTCCCCAGTCAGCCCAGGCTTCTTGCCCCAGCCCCAGCCCTCTCCTGGGCTGTTTCAAGCCCCACAGGGCAGGAGCGGGTAATCACTCCGCTACAAGGCCCAATTCTGCAATCTGCTTGTGCTTTCAACTCCCATGGAAGTCTATAGGAGCTTTGTTATTCATTTCAGTAGTAGCAGGACATGGAAGCATTCAGCATCTCCTGCCTAACATGAGTACCAGGGACACCATAGAGCAAGAGTTCCAAAGAGAACAAAAGTTCCTCTTTTAAACAGAGATGGGTGTGGGCCTAACTCCAGCTTTTTATTTCATGATTATCTCCTCTCCCAACAAATATATACTGCACAGATGTAGAAAAGTATGGCTGGGTTACTCAGCCTTTTCCATCCATGACTACAGTAGTGTATAGGAATAGAACAGAGGCAGTCACTATCTATTTAAAGGGGTACTACCCTATTCCTATATACTACAACCCCCCCTTTCAGCCACTTAAAATCAATCTCTTCAGTTTCATCTCAGAAAGCCTCTAAGTGAAGCTTCAAAGGCAGTTCCAGGTCCTTCAGCTTATATAACATGAATAACAGTGCAATGGACCCTTAATGATTAATGGTTTATGGGGTATTTCTGGCATCTGAGATGGATCCGATGATTAAGTAACTGAGTGAATTTGTCTGACTGGAATGATCAGACACAGGCAATGGGGAGTATCATACCATCTCTCTCCAGATGCCCATCCAGAGGATATGGCTGGAAAAAGGGCAATCCTGCTTTCCCCAGCTGCCAGAATATTCCACTGGTGCTCTTGACAGTGAACACAAAGTTAAAATGGCCCCAGAATCAAGGGAGAGCAAATAGTAACTAAGGATGTGACATAAATCCCTATCCTCTGGATTTGCACGGAGCATTCCTTCCCATATCACAGAATCAGGTTCATACAGCCTACGCAAAACAAAAAGACAATTGTATTATGAAAAGTTGTTTTCATAATATGTGGAGCCTTTCTGAAATGGTATTAACAAAAATCACTCAAGAAAGCGTGGTCTTGAGAGTTTTTCTGTCAAATTTTCCAGCTTTAATTGGATTGGATAATTTGGATAAAGAACTATTATGAGCTAGGTTAAACCTTGTTATGGGTTGAGTTAAGATCTCATTGAAACTGATGAGTGTGAATGCAGTGTTCATTTAAGATAGCTGTAAGAGAGCCACACCTAAAAGAAGGCCTGATGTCCAAAAAGAAACACCATGTGGGTTGAGGTTTCTACATATTGTTCTGACAAGGTGGAGGTATGTGTCTGTGGGCATGGCAAAGACTAGTTGGGGCATGGGGGGACAGATGAGAAACTGAGAGGCAAAACAGGAAGGCTAAGGTGCTACCGTTAAGAAGGGTGTTTCCCTGGGAGAAGTCTAGAGAGAGAGGGGTTAAGTTCTGGGTTGGGGTACTGGCTGAAAGAAATGTGGGGCTGAAAGCTATGAAACTATTCCTTTTGTTTTTGGTTTCTTCTGCCTGCAGAGAAGCATGACTTAGTGCATTCCATGTAAATGAACAAGATCGCATCCAAGAAAATACCAAACTCTATCATCAATTTCTACTTCCAACTGGAACAACCTACAAGGTCCTGAACTTTGACTAGCCAGCTCAATTGAAAAGAGGTAACAATACAGGTAGATATTCACACATACTTGGGTCTATCTGAACTAACCAACTGAACCTTTGTACATTTGAATCACTAAATAAAATTAAAACAGTGGTAGAGAGTTATATTACTCAGAGCTAGAGATGAGCACGCTATCACTTTTCTATTGAGTATTCAAGTTTGAGAAGAGGAAATGGGAAAAGTTTGGGTTGGATTTTTTTTTTATTCAAAAGAAAATAATGCAATTGGCATGAAAGACACCTATGCAATTTATTCTTTAAAAATATTTCTCCTGACCCTTTGAAAATGCCTCCCTCTATTTTTAGTAAGGATTCTTTTCAGAAGAACTTTGATTTAAAAAATAAAAGAGTAAAAATTGCTTGATGGCTAAATGTCCCTTTAATGACCAGAGCTAATAAGGAAAATGGTTCTAACATTTCTGTCTCTGATAATGGTTCCATTGTTTTGATTTTAGAGACATAAATGAAACATATATTCTGTGATGCATTCCCCTGATTAAATCACCTGTAAGATTGCATTTTGTATTTGAGAACTGTTTTGCAACGTTTGTTCTCAGAATATGATGCCACTGCTGCTTTGATGTGGTTAAGTAATTTTTGCACAATCATGTAATAGATTAAATTATACTTAGTCTTCCTTGAAATTTTTTTGATGAGGGCTGAATGTTAGGGGTTGCTTAGAACCGTTCACTCCAACTGAAGCCAATGGAGTTGAAGGCACTCACCACCTTGCAAGAAATGCTCAGCATGTTGCAGAATCAGGCCCCCTGTGCGCATCCCCCGTCTGCTCTGTACAATTCTAGTGTCCGTACATCTTTGTTCCCAGAACTATGAGCTGGAATATCAAACAATGACGATTTTTCCCCCCTCTTTGGCTGCCTTTAGAACATGTAATAAAAGTGACTGCTCTGATTACCCTAATGTAATATTCCAAGAAGAGGGTGCAGGCTTACAGGCAAAAAGGTTTATGAGCTCTAACCTGCTCTCCTTAAAATCAACAGCAAACTTCCCCTTCTCTTTGGTGATGCGGGAAGGAGGCTTGAGCTGGAAAATGAGCCTGGAATGATTGCTTCTCTCTTTACATTTAAAATAGTGTTTAACGATGGGATTAAACAATCAACAAAACACACATTAAGCAGATATTTGCATTAAAATGTCTTTGTTAGCTGGTCCATTTTGGGGAAAAAGTATTGTCTATCTGGTATGTCTCACTCAAAAATACAGCAGAGCATGCATAGTCTGGTCATACAAAACTTTTATCAAATTAACAATCTTTGCTGGAATTCCATAGCGTCTCAGGATCCACCAGTGGTTGGCATTGTTTTAGCTGATATGATTTCCACAGTGATTTTGCCCCTGTGTAGATTGAGGTGATCTCCGTCTAATACATATTAGCTGGTTGTCATTAAGCCTAGCTGGGAGAGCCTAGGTTTAAGCACAATCAGCAAGTGTTAACCAGTGACTAGACTAGGATCAAAATCATGGTATATTAGCGAACAAGATGTCAACCACAACCTCTTTGCCCAATCTAGACAAGGTTAATGCATAGGGGGAATCATGTTTTAAGTCTCCCGGGTTAGCATAGTCTTTTTTAATTTGCCCTGGTTTGTGTGAGTTTACCCCAATTACGTTTTTTCTTTGAGTTATTTTGCTTTGAATTAAAATGAAACCTCAAAGTGAAACTCATCCAGGCTGAAACTGCAACCATCTGAAACCTTGAGGTGGCTGAGGTTTTTTGAAAATTTGGCCTAAGCTCAAATCAAAATGCTTGCCCTGGTTGGCAAATATGCTCAGAGTTTCAGGTTTGTAACAAAATTAGAGGCTTTGTGAGTTCTGCCTGGTTTCAGCCTTTGTTCTAGAAGCATTAAATAGCCCCAGTAGCAAATTCTTTCCCAGTAAGGGCATGAACTTCCTTCCACTGAAGTTAATAGTAGAGTTCCCACTGACTTCAGCCAACACAAGATCAGACCCTAAATATGTAAATCCCAACACTTTCCAAAATGAATCCAGAAGAGTCTGTATAACAGGAATCTTTTAGCCTGTCCCTTATGTAAGATAACATATCCTATGTCAGAGTGGTCTATCTCTGGCCCACTGTTCTAATCTGATGTTTTGTTTGGAAAATTGGAGATTGAGTCACTAATTAATTTACTTTTAGCATAATTCACCCAGAAGACTTCTGAACAATTAGTACTCTGCTCTGAAGGACAAAATTACTTTGACAAAGTTATGCCCCTTGGCTATTCAGTGATGTGTGTAGTGTTGGAGATTTTCAGTATATACTTAGAATTGACAGAGATTCGATACATAAGGATATCCCTTAGGATTCATTTATGTGATAACTTTACTTTTGTTGGCACGGTAATATGTTGTCTTTTAACCTGATTTAAGGAGGAGCTGGTCCCAGCTTTAGTCCTCATTGTTTTGGATATCAAGTTGAAATCAAGATTATTTTGACAAATAACAAGCATAGTATGAATTCTATCTGTTCTATAAATATTGATGTCTTTAATACATTTTGTTCTGTACATATGCTGCTTAAAGGTGTACTTCTATATTTTGAACCAGGCTGCTTGACTTGAATGGACTTCATCTTGATTTTGCTCTGGTATAAGTGAGATCAGAATCAGGCCCAGTGCATCTGGAAGGTTAGGGATGTTGGGATGCCATTAGGAGTGTGTGTCAGGGCCCTTGCCATTACTGGTGGGTAGGAAGTCAGAAGGCTTTCATCAAGGCGAAAGAGAGGCAGGGCTCTTTAGAGTCCCACAGTTAATCTTTCAGGGTGTAGGTGGTCAAACAGGACATTGGAGGAGGAGGTTGTGTGTGCTGTGAAGGGGCTCTGACAAAAGAGGGAACTGTGAGGCACAGGGCCTTGCCTGCCACATGGAAACTTGACCTCTGCTTAGGACTGTCCATCCAGGCACTGTGATTCCTTTGGTGTTATCAGCTACTCTGACTGCCATAGCTGGTGGTCCCAAGAATAAAAGAGATAGAAGCAGGGAAAGAGGACATTGTTGCTGGGTGCCTCTATGTGAGTAAAATTATTTTGATGGTTGTATTTATATATAAATTATATAGATATAAGTTTGTACAGCCCCCTGCTCCTGAACTGCTGCCCAGGATCTGATCTATACTGTATTCTTTGAGAGGCAGAGAAAGGAACCTCAGCTGTGTAAATAAGTATAGCTCCGCTAAGCTCTGAGTGCCAGCCCTGTCCTCACTATCAGTACAGTAATCCCTTGCTAATTCATATTGATGTCCGGGAGACCCATTGTGAATTAATGACTTTTTATATGTATTTTAGCAAGTAGGTGAATAAACATGATTACAAAAAAATCAAGGACAGTTGATAGTAAAAGAAGAGTTGTAAAATTTGAAGAAAACAATAATATGATTCTTCACCAAAGAGCTGTGTTGAGAAGTAGGGTGGAGTTGTTGGGGTTTTGGGTAAAATATCAAGCTGGTTGGGAAGTCATTCTGCCCCCCAACCCCCTTGTACCTCCCTGAAATTTTTTTAGTTAAAATATTTTTTTTTAACAAAATTTGTGTTTTTTTGTTTGAATTGAAAAGCAAAATGTTTTTTTTTATCAAAATTTGTGTTTTTTTGTTTGAATTGAAAAGCAAAATGTTTTCAGTTTTCAAGTTTTTCAAGGGTTCCCCTACCTAAAACTGGAATGTTTTTGCCATATAGGGAATTTTTCTCAAATCTTCATTTTGTTGCAAAAGTCATTTTCCATTGAAAAACTGTTGCAACAGAGATTTTTTGACCAGCTATAGTAAAAATCATTTGGTTTGTAGCTCAGTGAAGAGAGAATTAGAATATCTACTAATATTTTATTTTTATTTTTCCTAGATCTGAAGTAGGGCCGTTTTGCCTTCTGTGACATATCTAGTATTAAGTATTATCAATATCCATCCCTATTTATGCAGAAGAGTAGAGACATTACATTCAATATATTCAGCAAAAGAAGGAAAATAGAGGTGATCAAATCTGCTAACATTATTTGCACTGTGTATTGCTTGATAAATAATATCCACTTCAGAGCTGAGTACGTGCTAGCAAAGGTTAATGGTCTTACTGATGTATTGTTACTTTAGTAGTGCCAGAAACTAAGTTTGCTGGCACTGAAATTAGACAAGAGCCTAAATATTGTTTGACCCTAGCAATAGAATATTGGCAGCAGAGAGCTTTAACTTTGCTGCCCAAAGTACATTGCAAAATTACTCCAAGAACATACATGAATACTATAGTGCTACACACTTGCCAGTTCTACAAGGAAGCATGGTTTATGTAATCACTTGTCCAGATAAAACAATTTTATTTCCTACAGTTTCTTTTTTACTGTCAAGTTTTAAGAAGCATGGTGCATGCGTATTCTCACACAGCAAGTGGAGCTTTGGACTCTTTTGCAGAAGTATGAATAACAATAAGGAGAATTACTGGATGCAATAGTTCAACCAGTCAGAGTTAGAAAATATCTGCGCAAAATAAGTTAGTATATAGTTAGCAGCATTAGTGACACAAGTTGGTACTTATCAAAATGTAGGACTATGGGTGATGGTATTGACTCTTAGATGTGAATACTTTAAATGTGCTCTAACACTTCCGCTTTCTTTTGCAGGGGGTGGACGATAGATAGACAATCCAAATCTTATGCAAAATAGTCTGAGTTGAAAAAAGAGCCATAATTGAGCATGCAAGAGTGAAGTTGACAAAAACCACTCCCACCCACATAAGTAAATGATGTGCTGCTTTCCATTGATGAAAATATAGCATGCCCCACATATATGCAAACATATCCACTGTGGAAGTTAAGGTTGGAAAAGGCTAATACAACTGTACAACAGGGATGATCTAGTGTATGGATTTGGATTAGGAGACAAAACATAGATCACTCAGGAGTTCAATGATGGCTCAAAATCTCAGCTGTTGTAAATCAGCACAGCTCCACTGGCTTCAAAGAGCCATGTGAGTTTATACCAGCTAAGGATCTGGCCCTTTAAGTTATTTTTGTTCAGCTTGGATGGGAGACCAAGGAAAACCCAGGCACTGCAGGAAGAGTTGCTGATTCGGTAGGTGGTGTTTCGCTTTTTAGTCAGTACAAAGGTGATAAGAGCTCTAGAAATACTTGGAAACGAATGCTGAACCAGTGCCCTAATATAATGGCATATAATAGGGATCTATGCCCACTAGCTGGCAGGTGTCTATGCAAAAGACATCTTTCTCTTGCAATTTATTTTCTCTCCCGATGGTCAAGACTGAAGTGGCTCAGAGGTTTAGTTGGGCAAAATACCCACAAACTGGATGCTTGTCCAAACTTTTCTCATATAAAACTGGGCTTGAAACTGGCTTTCCTTGTGGGAACTCTGGATGGGAAAGAAGCACCCAAAAAACAGCCTGTCTCATAGCTTTCCCTCTCCCCCTGCCTCTAGTTCAGGCCTGGCTGAAACCTGGCAGTGGCAATTAAAACTAATGAGAAAATAAAGATTAACCAGACATTTGTGGCCCTCAGAAGAGTTTGTCTGGTTCTGTTTCCCTGTTGGGTTAAGCTTCAGGTCAGTTCTTATTCTAGCCAAACTGCTTTGTTCATCCTTAACTCTCTTGTGCCTTATCTGGAATTTAGCTGTAACTGTAGCAGCAAACGAATCACCATGTAAATTGACACAAATCTAGCCCTGTGGTTCTAAGTTTATTTTGCTAATGCACCCAGAGTCCTCTAAATCTGATGTCCCCAAAATTAAAGATAATAAGCTTAATGAATGTACAGACTTTAAGAAAACAGGTTCATGAACAAGATGAACTGTGCATTCAGGAGGGGATTATAATTCTCCCAAGGCCACTGGAAAAGGCACAGGCCATGTGGGATAATGTCAGTTCCTTCGAGATCCATGCTAATAGCAGTCACATGGTTGGTAATGAACTCTGGAGTGGAGAGGAAGGTAACATTTTTGGACATTGTCTGAGCAAAGAGGTGAACTCAAAAAGTGCCTGTGAATGGGGTAAGGAGAGGTTAAATTCAACTAAAAAAACCTGAGCAGTTTATTAATAGAGCTGTGCAAAAATTTAGAGCTTAGATGGAGAGTGAGAGTTAGGCATCAAAGTTCCATATTGCTGTGTGGTGAAAACACACAATCTTTTGTGGCTTCTGCAGTCACAGCAACATGAGCTGAAGCACATATGGCTACAGTAAAAGCAGATGAGATGTCTGGGCTAGTTAATAAGGCATTAAAATAGATAACATGGCAGGGACAAATCTTGTAAGAAGAGTGTAAGAGATTTATTTACAGGGGGGGAGGAAGTTGCAAATAACTGAAGAATCCAACAGTGCTCTAGCTACCTTTTCTTCAAAGGTTTCAGGGGGGTAGCTGTGTTAGTCTGTATCAGCAAAAACAAGGAGTCCTGTGGCATCTTAGAGACTTGGGGTGAGTCCTGTGGCACCTTGGGGGGAGGGATAGCTCAGTGGTTTGAGCATTAGCCTGGTAAACCCAGGGTTGTGAGTTCAATCCTGGAGGGGGCCACTTAGGGATCTGGGGCAAAAATTGGTCCTGCTAGTGAAGGCAGGGGGCTGGACTCAATGACTTTTCAAGGTCCCTTCCACTGGAGGATGGCTCTGCCCACATATCTACACCAGCAACACCATCACAGGACCTAACCAGATCAGCCACACCATCACTGGTTCATTCACCTGCACGTCCACCAATGTAATATATGCCATCATATGCCAGCAATGCCCCTCTGCTATGTACATCGGCCAAACTGGACAGTCTCTAAGGAAAAGGATAAATGGACACAAATCAGACATTAGGAATGGCAATATACAAAAACCTGTAGGAGAACACTTCAACCTCCCTGGCCACACAATAGCAGATTTTAAGGTGGCCATCCTCCAGCAAAAAAACTTTAGGACCAGACTCCAGAGAGAAACTGCTGAGCTCCAGTTCATCTGCAAATTTAACACCATCAGTTTAGGACTAAACAAAGACTGTGAATGGCTTGCCAATTACAGAACCAGTTTCTCCTCCCTTGGTTTTCACACCTCAGCTGCTGGAACAGGGCCCCATCCTCCCTGATTGATCTAACCTCGTTATCTCTAGCTTGCTTCTTGCTTGCTTATATATACACATCTGCCCCTGGAAATTTCCACTGCTTGCATCCGAAGAAGTGGGTATTCACCCACGAAAGCTCATGCTACAAAACATCTGTTAGTCTATAAGGTGCCACAGGATTCTTTGCTGCTTCTACAGAACCAGACTAACAGGGCTACCCCTCTGATACTTGACACCATGCAAGGCACTGCATTTAGCCGTATGGAGTGGAAATCCATCAACCTCATGAAGAAACTTGCACAAATACAGATGGATATCATCTTCCTTTCCAAATGTAAACGGATGGACATCATACCTAATGGACTAAAGGTAAAAAATCCACTGCTATCTACATACTACACAGACCACAGTGAGAGATTATGCCGTACTCTATCTAAGAAACTGAGGAACCACCTGATCAGCATACTATACAGCAAACAGGAAAACATCAAAAAAGAGCTCTCCAACCTAGAGACTCTCATCAATAACCAAACTTCCATACAAACGGACTTCACTAAAATAAGACAGGAGATCTACATTACCCACTTCACCTCTCTAAAAAGGAAAAAGGACTGTAAGCTGTCTAAACTCCTACCTGCCACATGGGGCCACAACCGTGATACCCCTAACCCACCCAGCAATATCGTCAATCTATCCAGCCACACACTCAGCCCAGAAGAACAGTCTGTCCTATCTCGGGACTCTCTTTCTGCCCTGCCACCCCACCAACATGATACAGTTCTGCGGCGATCTGAAGCCTACTTTCGTCTCCGACTCAAAGAATACTTCCAGGACAACACTGAACAGCGCACTGATACACAGTTACCCTCCCACCAACAGCACAAGAAGAACTCCACATGGACTCCTCCTGAGGGTCGAAATGACAGTCTGGACCTATACATTGAATGCTTCCCGACGTGCACAGGCAGAAATTGTGGAAAAACAACATCGCTTGCCTCACAACCTAAGTCGTGCAGAACGCAATGCCATCCACAGCCTCAGAAACCATCCTGACATTATAATCAAAGAGGCTGATAAAGGAGGTGCTGTTGTCATCATGAACAGGTCTGACTACCAAAAGGAGGCCGTCAGACAACTCTCCAATACCAAATTTTACAGGCTACTTCCCTCAGATCCCACTGAGGAATACACTAAGAAACTGCACCATCTACTCAGGACACTCCCTACACTAACACCGGAACAAATCAACATACCCTTAGAACCCCGACCAGGGTTATTCTATCTACTACCCAAGATCCACAAACCCGGAAATCCTGGACGCCCCATCATCTCGGGCATTGGAACTCTCACTGAAGGACTGTCTGGATATGTGAACTCTCTACTCAGACCCTATGTTACCAGCACTCCCAGCTATCTCCGTGACACCACTGATTTCCTGAGGAAACTACAATGCATTGGTGACTTTCTAGAGAACACCATCCTAGCCACCATGGATGTAGAGGCTCTCTACACAAACATCCCACACACTGATGGAATACAAGCTGTCAGGAACAGTATCCCTGATGATGCCACAGCACAACTGGTTGCTGAGCTCTGTGCCTTTATCCTCACACACAACTATTTCAAATTTAATGACAATATATATCTCCAGATCAGTGGCACCGCTATGGGCACCCGCATGGCCCCACAATATGCCAATATTTTTATGGCTGACCTGGAACAACGCTTCCTCAGCTCCCGTCCACTCACGCCCCTTCTCTACCTACGCTACATTGATGACATCTTCATCATCTGGACCCATGGGAAGGAGACTCTGGAAAAATTCCACCACGATTTCAACAGCTTCCACCCCTCCATCAACCTCAGCCTGGACCTATCTACACGGGAGGTCCACTTCCTAGACACCACGGTGCAAATAAGTGGTGGTCACATTAACACCACCCTATACCGAAAACCTACCGACCGCTATGCCTACCTTCATGCCTCCAGCTTCCATCCCGGGCACACCACAAGATCCATTGTCTACAGCCAAGCACTGAGGTACAACCGTATCTGCTCTAACCCCGCAGACAGAGACCAACACTTAGAAAATCTCCACCAAGCATTCTCAAGACTACAGTACCCACATGAGGAAATAAGGAAACAGATCAACAGAGCCAGATGTGTACCCAGAAGCCTCCTACTGCAAGACAAGCCCAAGAAAGAAACCAACAGGACTCCACTGGCCATCACATACAGTCCCCAGCTCAAACCCTCCAACGCATCATCAGGGATCTACAACCCATCCTGGACAATGATCCCACACTTTCACAGGCCTTGGGTGGCAGGCCAGTCCTCGCCCACAGACAACCTGCCAACCTGAAGCATATTCTCACCAGCAACTGCACACCGCACCATAGTAACTCTAGCTCAGGAACCAACCCATGCAACAAACCTCGATGCCAACTCTGCCCACATATCTACACCAGCAACACCATCACAGGACCTAACCAGATCAGCCACACCATCACTGGTTCATTCACCTGCACGTCCACCAATGTAATATATGCCATCATATGCCAGCAATGCCCCTCTGCTATGTACATCGGCCAAACTGGACAGTCTCTAAGGAAAAGGATAAATGGACACAAATCAGACATTAGGAATGGCAATATACAAAAACCTGTAGGAGAACACTTCAACCTCCCTGGCCACACAATAGCAGATTTTAAGGTGGCCATCCTCCAGCAAAAAAACTTTAGGACCAGACTCCAGAGAGAAACTGCTGAGCTCCAGTTCATCTGCAAATTTAACACCATCAGTTTAGGACTAAACAAAGACTGTGAATGGCTTGCCAATTACAGAACCAGTTTCTCCTCCCTTGGTTTTCACACCTCAGCTGCTGGAACAGGGCCCCATCCTCCCTGATTGATCTAACCTCGTTATCTCTAGCTTGCTTCTTGCTTGCTTATATATACACACCTGCCCCTGGAAATTTCCACTGCTTGCATCCGAAGAAGTGGGTATTCACCCACGAAAGCTCATGCTACAAAACATCTGTTAGTCTATAAGGTGCCACAGGATTCTTTGCTGCTTCTACAGAACCAGACTAACACGGCTACCCCTCTGATACTTATTTACATAGTGAGCCAATTTTGTATAGTGGTTAAAGGACAGGCATCTTTTGGGAAGGAGGGGACCTGGATATACTCTATTGATCTTTGTAAAGCATTTTGAGATTTTTGGATAAAAAGGTGCTTTATAAACCCTAGATGTTGTTCTGATCCCTCATTCGCTTGAAACATTTGTATGGGAAATTGATTTTAAGCTCATTCAATTCATTTCCCATGTTAAGTCTTTTCGGGTTGAGCATGGACCAGTGATGTTCACGGTGGTATTGGAGGTACTGAGAATACTTCATGCCACAGCCTGTACTTTTGACTCATGCATTCCTTGATTGATGAAAGCTGATGGGAAAGAAGTTGGTCCATTGCCAATGCAGATTGTCTACACATTCTATAGGAAGGGCAGAGGACTGGCTTCTGTGAAGGCATGGCATTATTGATATATAATGGTATAATTTAATGCTGGCAATCTGTTTGTCTGCCATACAGTATCTCATCTACCATTTCTGGTTAAGATGACTTAAAAGGATGTGGTGAGATAGCTGTCATAGCACCTGGATGACTCAGATCTCCTGGAGCCTTATCAACCTTGGTACAAATCTGGGTACAGCCAAGAGATGACATCTGGTGGCATATGATCTCCCTCTTGGTAATGGCTGAACTTCAGGGTAAAATCTTGGTCCCATTTAAGTCAACAGGTTTGTCATTGACTTCAGTTGTGCCAGGATTTCATCCTGGGTGTCTATGCTGATATTGTTAGGATTATCACTGTTCTTGGGAAGTGTTGATCATGAGAGGTCATTGGTTTGCCCACAAACCACATCAGGAGTAGGTGGGGCTGCCATTTTAGTCTGTTTTGTTTTTAAAAGAGTATTTTTGTGGTTTGCTTTTCTCTTGGAGGCTAATGTATTTAAAAATAAATAATACTCAAACAATAAGACACGGTGGTTCAAATTCTTTGCTCAGTTATAATTGTTCAGCTGAGTAACTTCATTTGGGTTGCACAGGTGTAAATGATATAGAATTTGTCGTGATGTGTGTGTCTATTGTATGCAGATCCAAGAACTCTCAGAATGAATTATCCTTGTATGAAAATCACATTATGTAAATGACATTACAAATGACATATAACTTCTGAATAAAAAATCAGCATTAATAATTACTGAAAGTTCTTTAAAGAAAATTGCATCTCTAGCGATAACAGCAGCTCAGAACTTCAGAGCTTGCACCCTGCGCTCCTGTATGCTGCGATTCTGCTACAGAAATCCATAATGATAACTGAAACTGGTGTCAGTCAGAGCCAGAGGGAACGGCATGAGATTCTGATTTGTAAATATCACTGGACCACTCCGAAGTGGTCTCATTTCTGGCTCTGCCTCAAGCACCATTTGAAGGGCTAATTCTGTTTCATTTCTCTCTGTTTTCAGCTATTTAGCATAATTAATTTGATCAGCCCAGCGAAAGGAATGCTACTTTCTTTCATGCCACAATGATGTAATTTCTTTGACCCTTATTTTAATCATACTGGTGTGGAGGGGAAGTTAGTGCTGCTAGCGGAATACTCCCTCACTGTTTCTGTTAGCAGGTATGTGGGCTAAACACCTGCCATGCTAGGCTGATAACGCACTGGGACTAGTATTTACTTCTTAAACAAGAAAGAGATCAATGTGCCTCGCAGTGTGCAGTGTGTTATATTACCTCACTGCAGCAGGTAACTAACACCATGTGATGTAATGAAAGCTGATATAAACTTGGAAAGCATGATAAGTGTTAAAAATTGAATGGCATCCATAATATGGAAATGTCACTTTTTCTCAGAATCTTGTACATACTGATAGTTACCCACAGAGATGCCACCTATGGAACAGGGGCAAGCGTGGCTGGATACAATAAAAATCTTTGCTTTAACTTGAACTCAAAATGTTAAGGTTCCAAGAAGTTCTGATCACTAGAGTGCTATAGGTTCCTTTAAATAGGCCCCAGTTGTGTCCTGTGTGTGGGGTGGGTTTTTGTTGCTGTTGTTTTTGTTTTTAACACAGACAGTGACTCCCATTTTCCTCACCATGGCCCTAATTCAGCAAGACACTTAAGCATGTGCTTATCTTGAAGCACATGAGAAGACAATGGGACTAATGTGCTTCAGCACCTTGATGATTTAGGGTCTGTGCCTGATTTTGTACTACTGGCATCTGTGGTACAGGATTAGACCCTCTATACCTTATCGTCTCTATTCCGAGAATTGCACTCGCTCCCAATAGGCATCTGCAACCTAGGGAGATGTTCTGAGGACAATGGGCAGGATCTTCAATAGTGCCTAAGGGAGATAGGCACCCAGCTCCCACTGAAAGTCAATGGGACTTAGGTGCCCAACAGTTTTTTGGCATTTTTGAAAATCCCACTCAATATTGTTTAATTCTCCCTCATTAGAATCCTAGCCCCAGCTGGTCTGAGGAGTGAGATGTCTAATTGCACATTCTACCTGAGCCAAACTTTTTGACATTGCTGTACAGTGAGTCAGGACCAGCCACTCTTGTATCTTTATCTTCCATATGATATGTAGGGCCGTATACCAAATTCAGCAGAACCACCAAGATGTGCACGCACATCACCCCACAAGGTCACCTTGCTGTAACTCTTGTCCCCCTTACTCCATCTCCTCCCTCCTTTAAGTCACCCTCATTCTTTCTTTCACATGTAACAATGAGACTGTAAGGTCATTGGGGCAGAGACTGTGTTATTTCTTTCTCTGAAGCACCATGTGCACTTTTGGGTGCTATAAAATTATAATAGACTAGACCCTATAGATCCTGGGTGTAATATATGAACAGCACAATAGGAGTCCTGGCATTGATCTCACACACACACATACACACACACACTTACAGATAAAGCCATTCAGGCTTGCCAATGTGTGTCTGTCTTCCTCAGTTTGACTCATTCAATCTTCCCTCATTTTTTTTTTATAGCCGTGTTATGATGATAATTGGGTTTACGTTCAAAGTGAAGTCATTTTGTAAGACATAGAGCTCAGGGTAATACTTTCATTTTTATTTTACAGGCTCTTGTTTGTTTTGTTTACAATTATCAGCGCCTGCTGAGGCTTCTCCAGAGAGCCTTTTTTTAAAGAAGCAGGTGCATTTTCGGCTCATGTAATGGATTTGCAGATATTTGGCCATAAATAGATAGTGTTAAATGCTGCTGTAAAAATGAGATAAATGTTTATTACCCAAAAGGTTAATAAAGAATCCACCTGGGACCCTTTAGAAAAGAACTAATCCCTTTTAAGCCTGTATGAAACCAGTGACAGTTGTGCAAGATTCACAAGCAAATTGCTTGCCTAAAAGATCCTAAAAGCACAATAAAATAAATAAATAAAAATTCCCAGGCTGCACACAGAGTAAATGGCGTGCAAGGCATTCGGGAGATAGGTGCCATTTATTATCTAATGTAAGCACTTAGTACTGGCATCTGTTTACAAATTTCCACACTGAGCATTAGGCAAGCCCCATGTAGGGTTTTGCTTTCATTTCAAGCCCTGTTATGAAACAATATGATTTTAACACTGAACCTCTGGGAGGGGGGAAAAAGGCTTTTCAAACCGTCAACAAATAATACAAAACGTCCGTCAGAAACTAAAGCAGCACATGCCAAGGCAGCAGGCGATTAGTGTATATATCTTTACTGAACGTACGGGTTCTAACATGTATCCTTGATGACTTAAAAGGTTTGACATTTTGCTTCCTTTACCCTTTCTGTGGTGTATGGAAATAATGTATAATGGTCTGGGTGGAAATATAGAATTTATTTTCATAAGTTCCTGGATGATGTCATAGCTGACAGATCTGACAATTTTCCACAAATAAGTGCAAATAACTTCCATATTTTTACCTAGTCCAATGTATTTATATAACACAAACTCCTTTAAGTTTGTTACGTTTTACCATTTACTTGGCCTCTCACATCTGGCCACCTGTTTTAGTTTCCCTGAGGGAGGTGCAATTTTCAGATCCCCCAATTGCTTCCCTTGTGTCCTCCCAACACTTTCCAACATCCACTCTCCTCTGCACACATAATTCAAGTCTGTTAGTTATAACTCTCCTTTCCCCTAGCAGTTAATATATCCAGCAACAGCTTCTCTCAGACTGTGGCCAAATTTGTCCCTGGTGTTCAGTAGCCTCGTGGTGTAAGAAATGAAGCCGAGTGTTCTATTTCTACATATCAAAGCTGTTGTATATCCTTTCTACATACTATCAGTGGAATTACACCCAGGATTAAGTTGGCCCTCTGAGCTTTTACAACCTGGGTGTCAGCGCCCCCTTCTGGCTGGTTGCTATAATGTTGTGATGAATCTTCTAAATACATTTCCTGAAAGGAGCTTAGATATGGCAGGACAGGTGATATGGGAATCACCAAGAGAGATGGTTTGTCTCTACTTCATGTGGCAGCCCATTTCTCCTATCCTCTACCACCTTGTGTTTTCTTCTGGGGGCAGCCTTCTTCTTTTCAATCAAGAAGCTTATTCAGGAAGCACAATCTACTCAAGGTGAGATCAAGGGGCCTAATACATCTAGTACAAAGGAAGCAAGCCCCTCGCTGCTGGACCCACTGATCTGACTGCTTTAAAATTTAAAGGCATTCCAAGGGCTTTCCCAACATCCCCCGAGTAAAATGTGTTATGGGTTAGCAGAAGCCAATTTTGTATAGGAAATCAGTGATCTTGTCTATACTGGTATTTTACTGCTGTAGCAAAGACTACTGCTCCAGACTTGGACTTTGACTCATGATGCTGCAGCATAACGCATAGTGACTGAGCTGCTTTAATGCTTACACCATCTTCTTTTGAGAAGGAAGGTTGCCATCTAGGTGTTCAGTGATTAAAAGTTGGAAGTGACTAAGTATCTCTGCTTTTTTTTTTTTTTAAGATATGCAAACTTCAATCAATAATTTTGAAAATATACTTTAGAGATGGGTTTGAGCTAAGAATTTCTGACCTCAGTCTGAACTTCCCTAAATTCAGGGTTTTCAGATTTGGGTTGTTAATTCTGGCCTGCTGTAGATGGAGACATATGAGTCACAGAGTTCAGCTCCCAACTTTTCCTATAGATCGGTGGAAGGTGGAGCTAGGCTCCATCTCTGCTGTAACTCTTTCAGGAAAGTACTTAAAGTCTAGATATGGAAATCAGTCCTCTGAGATTAGAGTGTGCAATGCAATGTGGCCCAAAATAACTGGGAAGTCATTTTATCTTTATCACGCTGACACAAAACAGAGAGAGATGTTGGCTGGCTCACCATTAAGCACAAAGCACTTCTTTTTTGATTACTGGGATGGCTTGTTGTACTCTTGTACTGGATCAAATTCTACCTTTATATTCATGTGTCAAGGATCTGTTTTAGGATACAGGCAATCTGGCTTCAGTTACTGGGTTGCTACGTGTGACCTTGGTCAAGTCATTTAATTTCTTTGACTCAGTTCCTCATCTGTAAAAAGGGAATAATCCTTTCCTACTGTACATGGGTGTCATGAGGATAATTCTTCAATGTTTGTGAGACACTCAGACATTCTGGTGAAGGGAGTTCACAGAAAGATCTATCCAGACAGATAGACAGCTGAGGGCAGAATTTGACCCACTACCATCTGTGCCTTTACTCAACTCCTTGTATCTATGCATTCTTCCCTTTTCATACAAATTCTTCACAAGAATGATCTCCGATTAATTTACAGAGTGCACATGAAATGTATTTAATATTTTTCACCATTTTTATACCTCACTTCTTTATGCTGTCCATCCTCTCCTATTTATTATAATTGAGATCTTCCAACAATTCCAGTTTGACCAAAAGAGAGAGAGAGAACCTTGAGAGGTGTTTGTTTTGCTAAATTCACATAGCTTCAAGATATAATCGTTCTCTCAGGCACACATACTTCACCTTTTGTCCCCATGACAGGACTTAGGAATGTCTGGCTTATTCTATGTAGCAATGGCAGACCACTTGCTAAAAGCAGTACTAAAGGTCCTGAGATATCCCTGCATATCAGAAGTTTATACCAAACATTTCAATCCCCTCCCCCCAACTTCATGATGTTTTAAATTAGTACACAACTTCAATTAACCCTGCCTTTGTGTATACCCAGGTTTAGAGGCCTGCACTGATAGAATAGCCTGACTCCATTTGAAGATTGACAAGCTATTAATTAGGACAGCAGGCCTGTCACAACCTCTAAGTCTCACTGTCACTACCACCCATTCCTTGGAAAGACGTATTGTTGCCTAATGTGGGGATTAAGTCTCACTTCCAAAATAGAAGTTTCAATTATGGCAGTAGATTGAAAATGACTCCATTAGTATTTTTGTAGCCTCTTGGCCTGTATTTCTAACTTTTAATTCTACGAGTGAAGTCCTGGCCCATTGAAGACAATGGGAGTTTTGCCATGGACTTCAGTGGGGCCAGAATTTCACTGTGCATGTTCTAATAGGAATCTTGAGAGAGCTGATTATCAAGTACAACAGAGCAGAAACATCTTAAAAAAAATATGATCCTTGGTTGGCTCAAAAACACAGAGGAGAGGGCAGCAGTAGTAGACCTAAAGCCAAGCTCTATTCTAGATCTTGTTCTATAGGTGGGTGGGCTAGGATTATCTCAAAGGGGATATGCACAGCATCCAAGCTGAGAGTGAGCTTAACTTTACCTTCTCTAGTAGCGAGTAGACCTGAAGGAGGCTGCCTCCAGTACAGGATAAATGCAGCAATCAAAGATGCTGCTAAACGAAAGGGGAGATTGGATGATAGAAGGAGGAAAAAGGTGCCCGAGACTAAAGAGTGGACTTGTGGGGATTCCCAGTCATACTAAATGTTAGTCTAAAACTACGTAACTCCTCGCTTAACGTTGTAGTTATGTTCCTGAAAAATACTACCTTAAGCGAAACGATGTTAAGCGAATCCAATTTCCCCATAAGAATTAATGGGGAAAAAGGGGGACTTAAATTCCAGGGAAATTTTTTTTTGCCAGACAAAAGTCTATATATATATATATATACACACACACACAGTATAAGTTTTAAACAAACAATTTAATACTGTACACAGCAATGATGATTGTGGAGCTTGGTTGCAGTGGTGGAGTGAGTCAGAGGGTGGGATATTTCCCAGGGCAGGGATTGGCAACTTTTGGCACGTGGCCCACCAGGGGCTGGGCCGATTTGTTTACCTGCCGTGTCTGCAGGTTCGGCTGATCGCTGCTCCCACTGGCCGCGGTTTGCCGCTCTAGGCCAATGGGGGTTGCGGGAAGCGGTGTGGGCCAAGGGATGTGCTGGCTGCCACTTCCCGCAACTCCCATTGGCTGCAAACTGCAGCCAGTGGGAGCCCTGATTGGCAAGGTTAAAGCAGGTAGATACCGTATGCACACACATGAGTTACGGTGTTATCTTTCAAAAAGGTAATAGCTGCTGCTGTAATATGCAGGTTCTGTATGTCCTTTAGGGCTATGTAGTTTGGAGCTCCCTTGCTTATGCTTAGAAATATTGTCCTCTCCAAATTCCAAGCAGCACAATGATAATTTTTCTTGACAGGGACTTTCATCCCCTTCCCCCACAGCTCAAACTGATGAGAGAAGGGTTTGTGCATGTTTCCACTTCATGGGTGTGGGAGGGAGCCATCAACAAAGTCTTTTGTGCACTGAGGTTCCACAATGATTTGTCTGATGTCTATAGGCTTTCTTTTGGTGGGCAGGAGATGGCACCTCTTGTGGTAGACTAGTATTTCACACTTGGTGATGCTTCTCTCCTGACTGAGCAAACACTTTTTTATATTTACAAAGCAAACACTTAAATATTACCTTACAACATTAGGATACAGATATTATGAGATTAATGCATGCAGCAACTTAGAAGCATTTCATAAAGTCTAAACACATTCTTATAATTATAAGATCTATTTTAAAAATGCCGAGACACAGGTGAGTCACGCTGGTTCCCAGCTATGCATTAATCAGTGCTCAATGAGACCTAGGGCCCTTGGCATGAGCTGGCACCTGACCTGCCAGCATCACAGTGCACATGTAAGATTAGTTGCCCTTGTTGGGCATCTCAGAGAGTAGCCATGCTTAGAAGAGGGCATACCTGCATGGCCATATTGGGAAGGGGGCAAGGAATATGCGGCTGTTCTTGCAACTCTGGCTGTTCACAGAAAGTTGCATTAATTGGACTAGACTCTTTTCTGGATCTCAGACCAATGTCATATGAGTCTCTGTGTGAGGTCCTAGCATTCTCCGAACTGTGAAAACAATACTCCATTTAAAACCCATGCTTCGACAGAGGAGACAAGGCCCCCTCTGTGATGGCTAGTGGTGTTTACTCACAGAGGAATATGTGTTTTCAAGAAACAGAAAGCAGAAATCAATTAATAGGAGGATTTTAGACAATGCAGACTAACTGTTCTTGCATTGTCCAGTCTCTCATTTCAGATCTCAGTGCATTTCTCAATATAGCTATCGATATACAATTTGTTTTCTCACTAGAACCTCTGCTTCAACAGAAAGGATTATATCAGGATTTCCAAGGATTCTGGTGCCCATAGATATCATACCATTAGCATTGGTATTGTACTTGGAAAATCAGACACGCAACACCAGGAATTGCCATTGAGAATGTGCATCTAATTGCACACCAGCCTGATGTGAAAATGAATGTTATATAGTAGGCTCAAAGTGATAGCTTTGATCCTAATTGTAACTTAGAAAAATAATGACCTTTCAAATTCTTTTCGAGTATACATTTCTTTGACACATCTAATCACTCTGGAATCATCCTGTCTGAGCCAGCAGCTCTTTCCTGAATTTTCTAATGGTTAGAGCCCTCCCCTAGGACTTGGGAGAAGCAGGTTCAGTTCCCTGTGCCATCACAGGCTTTCTGTGTGACCTTGGGCAAGTCACTTAGCAGCTCCCTGTCTGTAAAATGAGGATAATGGTATTTCCCTATCTCACAAGGGGCAGCAAGCTGTGGGGGGCGCTCTGCCGGCGCCGCGAGGGTGGCAGGCAGGCTGCCCTCAGTGGCTTGCCTGCGGAGGGTCCGCTGTTCCCGCTGTTCCCTCCACAGGCAAGCCGCCGAAGGCAGCCTGCCTGCCGTGCTTGGGGTGGCAAAATGCCTAGAGCCGCCCCTGCACAAGCGCATGGTGAGGATAAATATATTGTGAGGCGCTCCAATACTACTGTGACGGGGACCTAAGATGGCTCTATATCCCATTATAAAACCTTTCTCTTCCTCTGAGTCACCCATCTGTTGGAAGAGCCTTGTTCCAAAATGAACTAAATATTTTACTACCTGACTGCTCCTTTGTGGCTTTTGCGTAGGTTTACACTTATGGTGGTGTGTAAAGTACAGACCTTGCATGCCCTGATAGCACAGCTATAAATAGAGGTGTAGGCAATGAAGCACATCTTAGGTGAGTAGAGTGCCCTACGCACCTGAATCCTAGGATATGTACCCTGCATGGCTCTCTCCACGCCCACACCGTGCTTCCTACGTCTACACTGCTATTTTTAGCAGTGTTGTGTCCTGCTGCTTTCCCATTGATGGAGCCTTTCCCTGCTGCCTCCCTCCTGCCAAAGTCTTTCACTGCCATGTGTAAGCACATGCTAATCTGTGGACAGAGTACTGCCTTTCACTGTGGCATGTAGTTATATGTACCCTACAGAACGCTGCAAGTGTAGACAAGGTTTATGTGAAATGAGTTAGTGGTCTCAGATCAAATTCTTAGTGGACAGTCGTCTGCATCACAAACCCACCATTGTGCATAAGGGCCACCAGCTAACATCCCATTAGCAGCCTCAGCAGAGAGATCAAGGACGAGGGCCAGCCCTAGATCAAATGGCACCTCAGGTGAGGAGAGTCTTCAGCACCCCCCACTCCCTATTTGTTAAACTTCTGAATACCTTATTTTTTATTGCATTTTTAGCCTATTTCATGACTTTGCATGATTTACATGCATGATTCATAATGTTAGCATCTCTAAATCTGGATTTATTCATGCCACACATAAGCAAATAAAAACATTAGTTTCCTCTAAGCTTATAGAAACTTTTTAATGTTAAGAATAACTGACATGTACTAACATAAAGAAATTGAACTGTGCATCAACATTGGGTGGACCAGTATTAAATAGTGTTACAGTAAGTGACAACCTTAGAATGTTAACCTTAAGTCCTTTAGTTCAAAAGGTCACTTTTCTCGCCCTTGCGAACTGAAGCACAGCATCAGAGAGAGCCAAAGACTGGCCAATGGCATTTTCAAGCAATAAAATAGGAAGCAATGTCAGTCTCTTGTCCGCCATCGGCGATCAAAGATACTTTTTAATGAGTCTGAGCTTCGAAAAGCTGCACTCACCACTTGTGACTGTGACCAGAGCATGAACAGAATCCTCAAAGCTTTCCAAACATTAGGAAAAATGTCCTTCAGCTCTGCATCATGAATTAATTGGAGAGTTTGGAGTGGAGATGCTTTCTGTGTTGCAAAATGTGACAGATATTGTTCAATTCAACATAGAGGTCTTTATCACTGACGTTTGAACATTTCCTGTGTCTCAGCCTCCGGTGAAGGTCCGTACAATTGTTCAAGAGTGTTTTCTTGTCTGCTGGCATCTTATTAAGGTCATAAAACTCCCCATGTCTTTTCATGGTGTTTCATTTGTCCAAACCTTTCTTTGATGGACACTCGAGCAGTGCCAAATAGCAAGCAAAAAAATTCCTCTTGAATCTTCCTTCCGAGCTTCCCATCACCCCATCTTTGCCCTCGTAACCAAACTGTCTATTCTTCCAATGAATACAAGTTTCATTGAAGACAGGATCAACTCCTAAGTTTTCCACCATTTCTTTGGCAGCAGTGTTGGCATCTTCAAATCCATTGACTCTGTAAGACACAACGAAATCAAGGCAGCTTGTCATCAAAGTAGTAGTGGTTTTGACTGAGTTTGTAATGCTATTCTCACAATGTTTACTGAGAACCGGCTATCGTGCCAAACCACAATTGAGACTAGAAATTTTCTTTTTATAGGGTTGCATAGATAAGGGTTTGATAGATATCTCTGGTGTCTCATTAAATACGTCCTTTATTAGTCTTTAAAACATAAGTACACTTTCACAATTACACAATAAAACAAGGTTCGCAGTATCACAGCTAGGCTCTCGCTTCATTCCAATATCTCACTGACTGCTCCTTTTTACCCCATGAGGGCATGACTGATAATATTTTAGGAGGCTGAAGGAAAATGTAGTTCTCAGAAAGTCTGAAAGGTTTCCACGAGATTCTACAAAGGTCCAGAACATTCTAGGAGGTTAGTGAAAAATGAATCCACATATGGAAAACCTGAAACATTTTACTTCAAACATCCAGTTTTCCCTTTCATTGCTAACAGCAAAAACAGCTCTGCCAACCCGGTACCCCCCGCAGTCGCCTGGGTTGCCTGCCCCAAATCCAGCCCTGTCAAAGACTGCCTGGATAGGGAGACTGTACAACTGTATATGCCATCCTTAGAAGTGTTCTGGGTTGAAACACTCTTGCAAAGCAGTGTAGGGAAACTACTGCTCATGGCCAGGCTGTTCCATTGTTAAATATGGGGCTTCGTTCTTCAGTCATTCCAGATCTTTCAGAAACATGAGATTTTTTTGCCTGATACTTTAGTCATTGTTTTGTCACTTTTCATACTCTTTGAGCAATAATACTTACTGGAAATCCTATTAAATGTTAGCCAAAACCATTACAATTTGATATAATAGGAAATAATTAGGACTTGATTGATAGAGAAGTAAACAAACCTTGACGGATTCAGACATAAGCAATTATGTCACAGCTAGAGCTGTGCCATATCCTCACTCAATCTAGTAAAGCAATTGACTGATAATTAATGCAGAACAATTTTATTGCATACACAGTAAATTCTGTAGACATTCAAAGTGAGACTGTACTCTGATGAGTCACACTGTAAGGGATTTCAGTCATACACTTTGTGGCTGATCAGATCTCACTTTAAAAGTGCAAAGGGTTTTTTCCCCCCCCTAACTGCCAGCCCTGCAATCACAATCTGGGGTCTGAAAGTCAAGCTGGGTTCTTTCCTTCTTATGCATCATCCCAAATAATAGAGATTCTGCAGGTCATATTAGGCCCTCAGTTACACCTGTGCAGTGCCATTATTCATCAAGAGGACAGCACAGACAGGAGTTTGGACAAAATTTGAGGTCAGTGGGAACTGCACAGCTGTAACCAAGGGCCTAATCTGGCATGCGGAATCTTTGTTAACAGTGATGATATGTGAATGAATTAACTCATTTTGGCTTTTAGATTGCAGGCTGAGTTTGCAGGACTAAGCAAATTTGTTATGGAATCAATGTAAAACAACACACATGGAACTCCAGAATGCCCCCCCCCCTTAAACAGATTTACTTCTCAGAGTAAATCTGTGCCTTAAAGTGTTCCCAAGTTCTGTGTTTTCACAGTGAATTGAAGTAAATGAAGTGTTCCTGATGAAATATCAGCTATTTCTGGGTGGAGAATAAGGCATTAAATGTATAGAGCAAAGGACGAAGTGGCTTACTTGCCTGGAGGGGAATGCAGGACTGACAGTAGGCACTTAACAGCATGTTCCAATTACAGCATTTAAATATAATTGCATACTCTGTTAATCTGTGTCAGGATGGAATCATTTAATATGATCATGGCAGCTTCTTTTTAATATTATGAGTAATGTGAGTATAGCTGAGCCTATTGGAAAAAGTTCAGTTCCAGGTCTTAATATCCACTCTAATTCTATCCATCAATTATGCTACAGCAAAGAGTTCAAATAAAGGTCTGGGGATCTAGAGGCTGTAGCTACCTTTATTAAAGTACTTTTACTGTAAATACATATATGGGTCAGGAGACAGTTGATTGTTTGGTCCTGTTTTTTATGAGTCTGCTGCTATTAGAATAGACCTTTGTGTATAATGATTTGGACATGCCATGAAATCTTATTAGAAACACAAACTGTAAAAAGTGAAACATTTTTAAATTATGTTTTGACCTCTGCAAAAATGGTCATCTGTTCTTGCTGTAATAGTATGAGTGCATTTTTGTGTTACACATGGCAGTTATAGAAGACAACTACTCAAAGGATCTCAAAGCTCTTAATATACACAGGGGTTGATCTTGTATACCCAAAGCTCCCTCAGCCATCAGTGGAGTTTAGGTGTTCATGGAATGCAGGCTTATGTCCATTAATTAAATTTTATGATGCAATGTAGGTGAGGATTATCCTCATTTAAAAAATGGGTAAACTGAGGCACTAAGAGCTAATTGGTTCTATCAAGATCATGCAGTGAGTCAGAGGCAGAACCAGGAATAGGATTCCTAGAGTCTAACCTCTAGCTCCTTGTTATACTGATGCTAGTGAATGAAGATTTAAAATTCTGAGCAGCCTGTAAACCATTACACATTTTGTTTGTTGCCTTTCAGCGTGAAGATCCTACAAATGCTTTGCAAACCTTATATATAAACAGGAATTACTTCTCCCACTGCAGAAATGCAGCCACCTCTACTGTGGAATACATTAGTGGGTTTTTTTTATTGGTGATCAAAAATCATTATCCAATACTTTAAATCAAGAAGTAAAGAAAGCCGCATCCAATTGAAAATACAGAGTAGAATTACAGATAGACTGTAATTACCAAAACAATGAGCTGAACATTTCAGCTCTTGTGAAAAGTGCCAGGAGATGTTTTACATGTCATATTAAAAACAGCACCATCACCGCCCCTAGCACCAGGCTGGGTCTTGGGTTGATTTAACTCTCAGCAACAGTGTCACTTACTGAATCACCAGATTTTCCTTGGAGGTTTTCTATCCAAACACTGACATGATCTGGCTCTATTTAACTTGCAAGATCAGAGAGGACTGCAGCCAAACTTATATGGTTGCATATTTTCTTAGCCCTGTGATTAGCTATCATGAAAGACAAACAGGTTTCAGATAGCCAGCGGTATGCCTTTTAAAATTAAAATTCTCTCTTTTATGGCAGTTTTATTTCACTTAGCCAGTGACATTCTGTTTCTGGTCTGTAATCATTGATGCAGTAGCCCTGTTCTCTCATGCACAGGAAGTAGCCGTATAAGGGAGGGAAAACTCTGCAATTTTCAGTATGTGAAGTTTCCTGTAAATTCACCCCTGGAAGGAAGCATTTGTTTTGGGGGCTCCACCACAAATGTGAGTTTTGAGAGGGGTCTTCTCAAGTAAGAGAACTGCCATGCCTCGTAGCCATGGACAACATTCCATACAGCACCCACATGCTTCTAGGTGATCCCCCAACTGCCCCTCAGACACCTCTTCCAAACTGCAGAGGGGGTAGCAAAACTCCAGCACTATATCTGTACTTCTTGTGCTTCACGGTGTGATTATGGGCTCCTTCCCGGTCAGCCAGCAGCGTTTGTTTTGAGTAAGAAATCGGGGAAAGGCCAGTGACACGTTGTTTCCCCCGCATTCCCATACAAGTGTAAACCAAGAATAACTACATTGGTGTCCATATAGGGACAGGCATGTGAAACTATTGACAGATCACAATCAGGCCCAGATTACAATGGTAGTGTTTTACACTCACACTTTGCATCTCCTTTGCTAAATGCTACATAAGGTGCAAGGCAGAAGAGATCGGACCTATTGCCTTTGGAAGTCATGCACCCAAATGCAGATGAAAACCTAAGAGCCACCACTGACAAATATGGAGACAAGGATCCTCAAACCTTTCTGTGTCATAATCCTTTTTTCTCATAGAGGACACTTCAGGCTCTACCTCCTGCCTAACTCGGATATAGCTGGAATCCCACTCCTATTCAGCAATATGGGAAGGACAAGGTATTTGAGACCTCATACTGAGAACTGTCGCAGGCAATCTTTTTGATGGAAATTAAGAATATGAGGCTTAGCAAATGGGGAAGAATATTAGAGGAATCCCAGCTGGAGTTAGGTGTTAAGGAGTTTCTCGGGTGGTGGGTATCTAGAATATGGCCATGCCTTAGACACTCTTGAAATGATTATTTTTAAAAGATGATGACCATGCATGGGTTGAGGTAGAAGGTATCTCTTCCTGGGTAGATAAAGTACTGCTTAGAAGACAGTGAAATCCTTTGCCTTGCCATGCTGCCAAGGAGGTGTACGATAGTTCTAAAGGAGCAGTGTAAAGTTATTTTATGTCATGACCCTATGCTACCACAGGCACCTATGCTAATACAGACCTACAGACACACTGAGGAGAGGTGGGGATGTATAGGTGTTCAAGCCTGCCAAGAAAGTCAGCTGACAGCCCTTTCTTACAATAAAGGAGGAATGTACCCATTTTGCTACATTCCAATTATTATTCCCTGATTCTGTCACCTTGCCATGGAGATTTGACAATATAAAACTTCATGAGCTCTTCAGATCAGCTATTGTTAGATTTCAACCACAATCTGAAACACAGTTGCAAAATTGGGCCCATTTCTGGTTTTGAATGTGACTAAAATTATAGGGGAAGATTCACATCCATCCTCTGGAAACATAGAATCATAGAATATCAGGGTTGGAAGGGACCTCAGGAGGTCATCTAGTCCAACCCCCTGCTCAAAGCAGGACCAATCCCCATGAAGCTGTTAGGCCTAGACTCTGCAATCTAGTCATTTTACACTTGGAGCAGGACCAGGGAAGGGTAAAGGTGGTTTTATGTCATTTTTTCCTGAGGCTGGGCTGGCCTCCCCTCATAAGCCTTAGGACTATTCTAATTTATGTCCATCTGTCCACAAGGGGCTATTCAGCAGCTGCGGATCACCAGGGCATAAGGGCACCTTGAACAAAATCCTTTCCCCTAAGAATATCCCCAACATTGGAAGCCAAGAGGGAGTGTAATGTAAGGTAGAACTGTTACATTGGCTCTACTCACTAACTGGGAACTTCCCCTCTCGGGGAATTGATGAGTTTCCAGCTGTTTTGTATTGCCAAGTTTGGGATCTGTGTGTTTTGCTTTTGTATACCCCAGAGTGCTTCCCGACTTCTAAGATCAATTTGATGCACAAAGGGCCAACCATCAGACAAAAAACAGAATAGCTAAATATGTTTCTTAGTGTAATAATCACACACATCTTACAATTCCTCCGGCCCTCTCATATTGGTTCTTTAATGATGACTCTGCTTTGCCAGTGTTCTCTTCTGAACAGGAGCCACAGAGCAGCTGGGATAACCATAGAAATCGTGGCAGAGCAGCTATCAGAGGAGTTAACTAGTAAATTCTGGACATCGTTAGGAAACATTTTCCATGTCACTGTGCATTTGTCATGGAATCTGTGTCATCACATGATGAAGCTGAGTCTTGGCTGTTCTGCTCCCAAGCTGGGTCAGTTGGCACTTTGCAGCTGCCATCATCTCTGCGGCTACTGCACTTTGGCTGCCTTTCCTCAAATGGCATTCTTTTGATGTCACGTGTGCTGTGGCACCAACATGCAGGGCTAATTTCAGTTCTGGGGTAACTGGATAGAATGCTGTTGGGTTGAATGGCATTGTATTTGCTTACCGTAGGGATGGATTTTGCCCATGTACTAACAGGCATCTATGAAAAACAGGGGTACAATCATCTGCTTTCATCCAGGAACAGTGGAAATGAGAAAGAGGGCCAGGCTGTGCTCAGGAGTAACGGCACTGAAGTAAGTACAGTGCAGTGATTAGTGATTTATTCAGTGCAGTTCATTATCCATGTAATGAATCCAGTCATTGTCTAATGTAGAAATTTTGCCTGAACTCTTTAAGGATTTGCCTTTCCTCACTGGGAGCCTTTTAAGTTTTCTTATTATTGTTTCAAGTTCCTAAATCTCAGTTTGCAAACTTCCTCCCCTCCATTTCTCTCTACAACTGATATTTTCTAACTTCCATATTCCTTTTCCTTATCTCTGATTACTTCTTGCACTTTCTGCCTGTTTTAGCTTCCTTCAGCTCCTGGTGTATCATCCACGCTAGGTGGTACCTACAACTCTTGGTCATCCCATAATTTCTATGGCTATACTGAATGAGTATACAGTTTAGGGTGACCAGATGTGCCAGTTTTATAGGGACAGTCCTGATTTTTGTTTTTGTTTTTTATATAGGCTCCTATTATGCCCCATCCCGATTTGCTTGCTGTCTGGTCACCCTAATACAATTCCTACTAGGACTGGATGGGGGCTAAAGTGAAAAAGTCATTTTGTTCTGCTTGTCTCAAACCTGTCACCACTAGACATAAGAAAACACACCAAATATGGAGATGTTTGGTTTTAACCAATTCCCCTCAAGGATTGTCTTCTTGTATAAGCAGAAGTCTTTTTCAATACTATTAGTAATTTTCATCTAGCATGTTTGAACTAACGTAATTAGCTTGATATAACTATCTCTTTCCACAGTACAGTAGGGACAACTACAAAAATGCAATACATCTTAAAGCAATTTTTTCTCTAAACTTTACCAGACATTGTCTGGTTTAATTTATTTTTATGGCCAGTTCCTTAGCTTCTGGCAAGGCAAGTATTTAAAAAATGAACATATGTTACATAAAATGACAATGCATTTAAATTAGGCGCAAATTACTTTATTTTTGACATACATTCCCAGCTTAACCCTCTTTCTGTAGAACAAAACCATGGTTAACAATTTCTTATTTCACTGTTAACTCTGAGTGTCCATGTCTGTTAAAATGCAATTATATTTTAGAAGTCAATCATTGCCTGAAAATTGGGGTAGCAGATATTAACCGCTTACACACATGGAGCTCTTTCTTCTAACTGAATGGAGTTATCAGATTAGTGCTCAGCATATCGATATTTCAGTTCCTTGACTTAAGAAGCAACTTGAAATAGCTCCAGAATCAGACTGACATGATGATGAGGAGTTCTGTCTGGTGGTTAGAGCAGGTAACAGGGACTCAGGACTCCCAAGTTCTATTCCTGTGGCTGATGCTGGTCTATGCATGTCCTTGCAGGTTACCCATGGGTACTAATTACTTGCCTCGTGGAAGGTTTATATGAAGATTAATTTGTTGAAGTTGTAAAGCCCCATGCAAGTGCTAGGCATTATTGTTGGTATGGAGCAGTGCAAAAAAAGTACTTTTGGGACAGCACTTCCCAATAGCCGTTCTTAGTATGTTTTTGTTCTTAAAAACTGAAAGTGAAGGAGAGGAGACAGAAACAGAACTGCCTAAAATGTCAAATCTTGGGAGCAAAGCTTGAAGATCAGACAGATGGACAGAGCAAAAAGCAACCTCCTATGAAAGGGCTGAAATCTGTTGGAGCAGCATGTTAGTTGAGAACAATCAGATTCAGAATTGTTCTGCTGAAATTTTCTTGCTGTCAACCAAACATTGTAACTTTTGTCAACGTACCATGAGGCTGGCTTGGAGGGTGACAAGAGCAGAAGATTGGAGAGCAATCAGCAGATGTGAATGCAGAAACGTGAAGCCAGCACGAAATGCTGCTTCTGTTTATGGAGGGGAGGTGGTGATTATGACATTAATAAACATTCCCTCATGAATGGCAGAAGCTATGAAAAGAGTCAATAGCTATTTGCCCATAGTTATGCATACATCACATCTTCTGTATAACATTGTCATTGTTACAAGTAATAAAAAGAGTTTATAATGGTGCTCCATGACCGGAAAGCCAAGATAATGAATAGTAGCTCTATTGTTGTGCACGCCACAGAGGTGGAATGTACCCAAATACAATATTCCTGTCCAAAGTTAATGCATTTTAAATATAGAATGAAATATTCTAGCCATGCTATTAGAAATATGTTTTTGCCAGGATGTAATTAAGCACACACAGAATCCAATTAGATAAACGGTCAAAGCATTCCTGATAGCAATGGTCAGAGAAGCACTTTAGCCCAGGATTATACCAGACTTGTATACAATGGACAATTATAATCTGTTAGACTGGGTAATACAGTCACCTTTGGGCATGTCATGGTTAACTCTTTATTCCTTTTTTGGGAAGACTTTTGTTGTCTTTCTTGCCTCTCTCATGCTTCCAGTCTTTGCCATTTCCAAGAGTGAAGGGCTTAGCCTCAGTGTGGTTCTAAGATACCATAGTGATTAGAGTTCAGAAATACCTCAACACTGGGTCTGATCCAGAGCTCAATAAAATTAATGGGAGTCTTTGCAGTGACTTCTGTAGGTTGAGTTAGGGATGCAGGTAGCTGCACATCAGGGATGGTTTGTCATTTTAACAAAGGATATATGAAACCCTAAAGTGTTCCCTTTAACTGGTCAATAACTTAATTTTCCATTTTCAGAATGAATTGAGAAGAACACTTTGGTTCCCTTGTACTGACTGGTTACAAACTAGTTTGAGTAGCTGGAGTGTTAAAGGCTTATGGGAAACATGGCTAACAACTATATTCAACACTGCATACCCATGGGGGGAAAGAGGAGGCTCCTTTAAAGCTCTCCCGTACTGCTCCACTTGCATTGCGTAGTGTCTGGATACACTAGGCTAAGTTGCTTAATGTGATGTTATGTCACTGAATGTAACCAATCATAACCATATGGTCCATAAAGTAACTTGTGAAACAGTCTTACTTTACCCTGGGAATAGAGGCTGCTCACTTTGTAGCCCTAAAAATCTTATTTCAGAATTGATCACAAATAGTATAAGAGAGCAGTACTGAAATTGGATGCCTGTCTAAAAGTCTGATGGAAACCTCACTAGTTCAGCTATAAAATAAACTCACAAGGGCAGAGATACAGAATCACTGTATTATGCTGATTGCTATCTTTAAGTGTTTCCCAGTTTGAAAGAACCATATTTGAAAGAACCATAAAGTACCATATTATTATTTGAAAGAACCATAAAGTACCATAACTTGTTAGGTTAAACTGGACACCATAAAGACAATTACATTATTCTGGTTATTCCTCCGGGGGGAAAATACTAGTCTAGGAAGGCAATTTATCCCACCCATCTACCCTAAGGATAAAATCATCCGCTTGGAGTGTTCCTAATTTATTTCTTGTTAGCTGCAGTTCCTGTCTTTGGCGGCAAACTTGCTTGCATTCCTATGGAATTTAGTTTAATCAGATTACAAGTACAAAAACACTTCCAAAATATTTTAAATGTTCACAATCTTAGAATCCCTGTGTGTCCTACAATGGCGATTTGTAGGCCATTGGCACCTTTATTATGTACACAAAAAGCCCACAAACGTTTCTGTATTTGTCACTTTTGCTAGTAGCTGTATGTTACACAGCAGCTAACAGAGATGAGTCTTAACTGCAAGAGCTACTTCAGTATCTTGGGTTGATTTAGATCCAGGAGTTCGGTTTGGCATATGACAGAGAGAGAGGGGCAAGCTGCTGAAATTTGGATGTGGATCAGAACGTCCCCAAGGCTAACGTATGCTCAGATCTGTGGTTTTCATTTGAACCTGTCTCTAATATCTTACCTATCCTTAGTTTGGAATTTGAACTTGCATGGTAGGATGTTAAGAATGAATTTCTATGGGAGCAATATCAGGCCCTGGTGTGCAATAGATTAGCTCTTTTTTCTAGGTCTGTAGTACACCGCTACCTCGATATAATGCCACCCGATATAACACGAATTTGGATATAATTCAGTAAAGCAGTGCTCCGGGGGGGCGGGGGGGGCTGCGCACTCCGGGGGATCAAAGCAAGTTCAATATACCGCGGTTTCACCTATAACACGGTAAGATTTTTTGGCTCCCAAGGACAGCGTTATATCGAGGTAGAGGTGTATGACAAGAATTCTCAAAATATCATTCATACAAGCTTTGTTAAATACAATACAAAAATTTTGTTCAGCATTGTGAATTGTACCTATTAAATTAATATTTAAAAAGAAATAGAATAGAATGATAAACAAGAAGTTATTATTTTAATCAGCTGATCAATGAGGTAAAATTATGGTATTCTGGCAATCAGTATTGCTATTTAAAAATAACTGAACTGAATTGTTTTGATTAAAGTTGCATGAAAAAAAATGCAAACTCTGGTGCTTAAATCTCTTAATAAAAATTAAGTTTACTATCAGATACACCCTTTCCCACTTGCCTTTGAACTAAGTTTTATGGGTCAGGAACCACTGGCTGGGTAAATAAATCAAAGGGAGATATTCCTGATGAATGTACAGAGGCTATACTATATATTCCATGTCATAATCCTATAATTAAATGATTGAGCACGTTGGGCTGTAAATAAGCTGATTAGTCACCTAAAGAGTAGGTCTAAATTCAAATGTTACATCAACTATATATTGCTTAATTAGATGTATAGTTTTTTATGATCTATTAGATTAAAAGGAGGCATCCATAAAGACCTAAACCTCTGCTAAGGGTATAAATTTAGAGAGGTAGAACTCTATTTCATCACTAAGATTTATGCCTTTAACCAAAGAATATTTGACATCAATAATAAAGATCTATATAACCTTCAGGGGGATTGCTACTCTATACCTTCTTGTGCAAGTTTTCAGTTCTCAGTCCCTTTCAGGTGTTTTCCCCTAGACTGAACGTCCATCTTTTCATTTGTGTTAAGCGTCTCACACTGTATTTCAGCTAGTACTGGCTTATGTAACTCCATATACTGCTTTCTTATAAGTTTATTCATTTAAGGCCTACTCCTAATAAAATCAATCCAAATTTTGCTGTTGACTTCTGTGGCATGTTTCATGAACGGAGGAGGTGACTAATCAGGTTATTTACAGCCCAACGTGCTCAATCCTGCCAGGTGCTGAGTACCTTCAGAAAGTGCTGAGTGCCCTCAAGACTTCATTTATTACAGTAGTGGGGACCAATAGAGTTTTCACAACAGGCTTTGGATTCTTACTCAGACCTCATACTACAAGGCGATATTGGGGAAGGTGGGGAGGAAAAGAAGACGGGAAGGACTATTTACTGTCAGAGGTGTTTCTGGGTCCTCAGGATGGCATGTTTTATTACCACTCAATTTCTTTATGAATAGTACCTAGGCGTAGGCACCTGAAAAGTGAGCCATCAAAAATCACCTATCAGTTTTGAAAATCTTGACCTTGATATTTTAAATCTGAAAATTCCATTAATGATCCAAATCAATACACCAAACTAGCAATAAACGGTTTGTTGTCTTCTGGACATCTATTGTGTATATACATGATTCCTATTGAGGCTAGTAGGCTTCGTCAAGGAATGAATAGATCTCCTCAGCACTGACTGAAGACAGAGGTGACACAAGTCCTAAAAATATTGATTGCTTTCTAATTTTGTGAGACCTGCACCTTTTAGGGTATCTGGCATAACGAAGATTATTCCCATAAACATCTTCATGAATTGCATATGTTGTTAACATACGTTTAGGCCAGACTAAACATTCATCATCCCTTCTTTATATTTTTTTTCCTGAGAGCTCTCTCTCTTCCCCCCTGCCCCTCACTTGTGAAAAACAAAGTCACTTCCCAAATGAAATAATCATCTTCTTAAACTAAGAAAATAGAAGCTTCTGACAACTGTACATCATTATGGTATTTATACTACATATAATAATCCCAACATCTGTTTCTCTGTCAGTTTTCCAAACCCTAACCTACTAATATGGGCTGATGGTAAAATCAACTGTTTTTCTAGATTAATCTTGTTGATTGATTAGAAGGCAATGTGGGTTGTGCTGTAGTCTTTGTGACAATATGAAATGAAGGTAGAAAAATTAGAGAAGCCCTCTTCTCCTCTCATCCAAAACCCCCAACCTAAACAGTGTCATATATCATCAGTAAGAAGAAAGTAAAAGTAAACTCTATAACATGATTGCAGTATGGACTTGAGGAGTTGTACTGTTTTTGACAGCTACACCATTTACAAGGTGATCCCTTGCTGATTTTTGAAGGTATGGCTGGTCCAACATGGTGCAGTTTTCTTTCTCTGAGTGAATCTAATGCTCTGAAAGTTGATGGCTTGGCGTTCTTGTAGAACAAAGCCCTCTATTCACCCACAAAAATGAAGGGTCTGATCCAAAGCCTACAGAAATCAATGTGAATCTTTCCATTGCCATCACTGAATATTGGATCAGTCCCTTATAGCAGAGACTGAGTGCAAATTACCTCTATGCTTCCCAGGAGATGAGTTTTGAACTGGCTTGCTGCTTCATTTGTGAAAGAGGAACCTCACGTGTGTCTCCCGCTTTCCACTGAAATAGGGAATGCTGGTTTGACGTTGCCATTTTATTTTATTTACTGTTGCCAAGAACCAGATAACATTGATCAAATCCTTTTATGTGTTGCCTGTTGGGATGCAATCCAGACCAGGGTGGGGCTATGCCACCACCTGCTCTGCAACATTGGGTGCCTCAAATCCTGGGCTGCTCGCAAACAGCCAAACAGCATGCAGGTCACACCCTGAGTGTCTGTGTATAACGGCAGCCCTGATTCAGCCACTCTGACCCCAGCAGTCTGGCAGGAGCTCACCAGCTACACTCTAACAGCAGCCTGGGTTACTACCTGCAGGATGACCTCCATAGGCTCCCAGTCCCAAATTTTACCCCTAAGCATGTGTTCTGCTCCAGCCCTCTCCTAGACAGTTTAGATATTAGAGATCGATTGCTGATGTAAGGGGTCAATAGACCACAATCTGCTACTTTCATTGGAGTTAGCAAACAATTCATCTTAAACACAACACTGGATTAAATTTGATTAAAACTAGTTTATTTAACTATGAAACGAGAGATTTTAAGTGAGTTCAAGTATAAGGTATTAAAAGGATCCCTCCCTTTGTCAATCCAAGTGTGTCATAATACCCACAAGGCTTGTTAATTCTGTGATTAGAATTACATCACTGAGTAATACACAGATGGAATGATCCAGCCTAACAATTAAAGGGAATAAGCAGATTCTGATACAGAAGCTAAACTTATACAGCTGCATCCTGCTGGAGCGGAATGAATCTAATGCTGTTCTCAAGTGGATGGTTCCAGTGATTTATACAGATGTGTAACTGACAGATTAAATGCACTGAATGATGTGTGTGTGTGTGTTGGGGGGGTTACACAAGTACCAGAACCTCAAAATGGACATCTCTGCAAAGAAATACTGTTGCTGAACATGAAAAATTCAAACATATCTATGGCCTTTTTGACACTTAGATGGGGTTCCCTGTATAGATATACACATAGAGGAATACCAGCAAACTCCTCTAGGGAGGTGCAGTTTATACAAGCGGAAGAGTTCTTTTGCCATCATAACTGTGTCTACACTAGGGCTTTTGCTGGTATAGCTATAGTGGCTAGGGGATAGGGTTTTTTTGTTTGTTTGTTTTACCCACATAACAGGCATAGATACACTGGTAAAACTTCCTAGTGTAGATCAGGCCTACATCTTCCCTGTACTCCACATGCTTTCCCTTCATTTCAGGACCCAGTCAACTCCCTTGTCTATAGTAAATACCATAGAGCTGCTCCCCACAGATCTTAGGCTGACATATGGCCTCAGATACAACCCTGTCGCTCTAGTGATGTGAGTAGTGGTGGCACAGCTCCAGTTCAGCAGAGTTTGGCCCAATATGTCATCTTCCCTGTTCTCTCTGCTCACCCAGTGCTTGCCTCTTTTACCCAGCCCTCCACTATTGGTACAAAAGCCATCTGGAGCAGTCTTACTCCTCCTCACTGACTTGCCATCTCTCTTCAAACCTCGTCTTAAATTGTCCCTTTCCTCCTAGCCTCTAATGTTTCCCCAGTGTCTGTAACTGGCCTTATGAATGCATGCTGTAATTTAGCCACTGCACAGCATCATTTGCCACTGGTTTCTGTGCCATGCACTGGCTTGTACTATAGCATATAATCCTGTAAAGCATTTTAGGATACAGATTGTATGACACATCCTACAAACAATAAAGTTGGGTTTTTTAATGACAGGATTACAAGTATCAAAACATGCCTCAGAATTGGCTAAACATAGAATTATTTAAAATTTTTTTACTATAAAACCCTTCTTAGTTACAAGGCATGCCAGAGCTCAAATTATCAAATGATAATTTACACCTAGGTGCTTTGACAGCACATGGCCTTTGGCCTTCTGCCTAACAACACAATAGGCATAAATCATTACCAAGTGAGTCTCACCCTGTCATGTCTTATTGCTTAATTAATTTGTCTAAAATAGCTTTCCATGGGAATTTATGGCAAATGGACTTCGTTTCATGTACTTAACAGGAGGGTCAGCACCTACCTTTCACTGTCATGGAAAATGAAATACATTCAGCTCTCTGTTTACTTTTTACAAAACCCCATTAACATTCTCTTCTTCCACAAGGGCATTTCAGTGTAGGTTCGCATTTTATAAAGCCTTCTCTTAGCTGAGTTCTTCTACTGGTTATTCTGTGGCCGCATGAAAAAATGTGATGTAATGTAACTCTTTATGTAGAGAAAGGGAGATCTCTGAAGGATATTGAAGGTAAATACAAACTACAGCACATGTGGATGCTGTATAAGATACCTGGAAGACCAAACATCTCTCTGATTTATTAATTTGCCCAGCAGAGTGGAAACATCCTACCAACCTAACAGTTAACTGACTCGTTTGTTTTGATTTAATCACTGTGTTCAAAGCAATCAGCTCATGTTCCAAAGCCCAATGAGATCAGTGAGGACTGCCATTGACTTCACTGGGCTTTGAATTGTAGAAAATTCTAAGAGACAGGCTACTTTAAATTGAATGTGTTAACATTTGATTTAAAATTGTAAGTCATAAATGTTACTCTCTGTCTTGATGATTGTCAATGTGTTCACTAATGCATGTTGTCATAAAAAAAATCCAAAATCTAAACTTTCACTTTTAAAGAAAAAATTTGCACTGTGGGGAGAGGGGAAACCTCGAACACATGAACGGAGAGCAAACTGATGCAATGTGCCTTCCTGAGTGTGTAGTGTGATAGACCCAGGCCGGTTGGGTACAGCAGAATAGCAGAAGGCAGATATACTGGCCACTGGATTAACAGTTTTCTGTTCCCTGACTGACCAGAGCAGGGGCTGCTCCAGGCTAATGAGAACACCTGACTCTAATTAACCTGCAAAGAGTCAGGTGAGGCCATTAGGCTAATATGACCACCTGACTCTAATTAAGGCCCCACTGATACTATAAAGCAACTCTGGCAGTGAAAGGTTGGCTGCAACCCACCACTACAGGAACAGCTCCTGGAAGGAAGTCAGGTCCCTGTCAGGACAGGAGGCTGAACAGAGACTGTGGGAGTTCTCTCACCAACCTCCTTGCAGCCTATGATGATCACAGTGAGCCACTGAGGCTAAGCATAAACCGCCTAGAAGTGCAGGACCCACAGGAGCAAGGTCAGAGCTCTGCCACAGTAGGTTGTCTGAAACAATAGGTCTCAGAGGTGAAAACAGCCCCATTCATCTCAATGAATAACTCTAAAACCAAAAGATGAAAATGTCAACATAGTTTAACTATTCCACTGTTGGTTATTTAAGCAGAAATATCCACCTGATATATAACAGCTGGATCTGATGAGAAAGCTGCATTGACATTGCAAGAATTAAATCTCTTGTGTATGAATGTTATAGTGTGTATCTGTCACAACTATCAAGCCCCAAATCTCTTTAACTTTCCAATTTATTTTAAGCATAGAGCTAGTCCCTAGAATAGTAAAGCATTCTGCTGAGAGAAGAACTCGCCAGTCCTATTGTGCTGACAGTCAGTATTTTCTAAGGACTCAAGTGTTGTGTGATGAGACATAAGGGAACTATAAGAACCATTCAACTATTCAGTTTAATAACTACCCCTCATCATTTCCCCCCAACTCTTTACTTAGTGTTAACCTCTATTGTAGTGATGGCAACAGAGCTGAGATGCAAGAAGGTTATGTCTGTACAGTGCAGGGCAATTGAAAAGCTGGAGGGAGTAGTACAAGCAGTGCTATTTTTCTGTTAATAAATAATCCATGATGAGATCATGACTTTCCTCAAACTTTGTCAAAGGTCTGAATAATTCTTGTTCACGAACCATTGCAAGTAGTGGAACTGTTTTGCTTGGGCACATAGATCACATTTCTATTCCTTGAGTGGAAGACCATAACTCAGGTTTCTGGTGAAAGTACATTGGTAGCCAAATAAAATGTGCTTTCCAGGAATCTTCTGGAAAGTCCACTTAAAATTCTGTTTTGGCAAACCTTTCAGCTAATAAACTCATCTGCTGGAATAGTGTGGACAAAAAAAGGGGTGCATATAAGGGAAAAGCCTAAATAGCTGAAAAGTCACAGAAATTCTTGAAGCTTTCACTCACCTTTGCTGTACAAAGGGTACCACCTTATGTCTGGTGCAGTGATGATGAGATGTCTACACCTAGGAACTAGACTGATACTACCCTCTCTCTCGCTCCATATATATATATATATATATATATATATATATATAAGGGCTGTTGATTAATCACAGTTAACTCACATGATTAACTAAAAAGAATTAATCACAATTAAAAAAATTAATCATGATTAATCACAGTTTTAATCACACTGTTAAACAACAGAATACCAATTGAAATTTATTAAATATTTTGGATGCTTTTCTACATTTTCAAATATATTGATTTCCATTACAACACAGAATACAAAGTGTACAATGCTCAGTTTCTATTATTATTTTTTATCATTTTTACAGTGCAAATATTTTTAATAAAAAAATATTTTTCAATTCGCCTCATACAAGTATTGTAGTGCAATTTACAAATGCAGATTTTTTTGTTACATAACTGCACTCAAAAAGAAAACAATGTAAAACTTTAGAGCCTACAAGTCCACTCAGTCTTACTTCTTGTTTAGCCAATCAATCAGACAAACAAGTTTGTTTACATTTATGGGAGATAATGCTGCCTGCTTCTTATTTACAACATCACCTGAAAGTGAGAACAGGTGTTCACATGGCACTTTTGTAGCCAGCATTGAAATGTATTTATGTGCCAAATACACTAAACATTCGTATGCCCCTTCATGCTTCAGCCACCATTGCAAAGGACATGCTTCCAGGCTGATGCTGCTCATTTAAAAAAAATGCATTAATTAAATTTGTGACTGAACTCCTTGAGGGAGAATTGTATGTCTCCTGCTCTGTTTTACTCGCATTCTGCCATATATTTCATGTTATAGGAGTCTTGGATGATGACCCAGCACATATTGTTCATTTTAAGAACATTTTCACTGCAGATTTCACAAAATGCAAAGAAAGTACCAATGTGAGATTTTTAAAGATAGCTACGGCACTTGACTCAAGGTTTAAGAATCTGAAGTGCCTTCAAAAATCTGAGAGGGACGAGGTGTGGAGCATGCTTTCAGAAGTCTTAAAAGAGCTACACTCCGATGTGGAAACTACAGAACTCGAACCACCAAAAATAAAATCAACCTTCTGCTGGTGGCATTTGACTCAGATGGTGAAAATGGACATGCGTCAGTCCGCACTGCTTTGGATTATTATTGAGTGGAACCCATCATAGCATGGATGCATGTCCTCTGGAATGGTGGTTGAAGCATGAAGGGACGTATGAATATTTAGTGCATCTGGCACGTAAATATCTTGCAATACTGGCTACAACAGTGCCATGCAAATGCCTGTTCTCACTTTCAGGTGACATTGTCAATAAGAAGCGGCCAGCATTATCTCCCGTAAATGTAAACCAGGGGTCGGCAACCTTTCAGGAGTGGTGTGCCGAGTATTCATTTATTCACTCTCATATAAGGTTTTGCGTGCCAGTAATACATTTTAATGTTTTTAGAAGGTCTCTTTCTATAAGTCTATAATATATAACCAAGCTATTGTTGTATGTAAAGTAAATAAGGTTTATAAAATGTTTAAGAAGTTTCATTTAAAATTAAATGAAAATGCAGAGCCCCCCGGACCAGTGGCCAGGACCCGGGCAGTGTGAGTGCCATTGAAAATCAGCTCATGTGCCACCTTTGGCACGCGTGCCATAGGTTGCCTACCCCTGATGTAAACAAACTGGTTTGTCTGAGAAGTTGGCTGAAAAAGAAGTAGGACTGAGTGGACTTTTAGGTTCTAAAGTTTTACATTGTTTTATTTTTGAATGCAGATATTTTTTGTACATAATTCTACATTTGTAAGTTTAATTTTCATGATAAAGAGATTGCACTACAGTCCTCGTATGAGGTGAATTGAAAAATACCATTTTTCTTGCTTTCTACAGTGCAAATATTTGTAATAAAAATAAATATAAAGTGAGCACTTTACACTTTGTATTCTGTGTTGTAATTGAAATCAATCTATTTGAAAATGTAGAAAACATCCAAAAATATTTAAATAAATGGTATTGCAGCACAATTATTTTTTAAATCACTTGACAGCCCTAGTTAATATTTTTAATACAAGAAAATATAGTGGTGTTAGGAATACAAAAACCAGAAAAGGCTGTATTCCACTTCCAACAGTCTCTGTTTATTAAATCCTTCTCTTGTTTTGAAATAATATAGGTCAGAGGTATTGAACTTTAATTTTAAAATAAACTTCTGCAAACTGTGGAAGTCTACATCATTTAGTTGACAACTAGAAATGGCACTTCTGATAATGGTAACCCAGAAAATGTCAGTGGAGAGCTTGAGTATTTTTGCAAGAAAATATAATCTGTTTCCTTAAATACAGTTTCCATGGTGAGAACATTTTATAAAAAAGCCAATTAGTTAGCAGGAATATATAAAATTGTGGCTCCTTTACAGTAACAATTGTCAGTCAAAACACACTTTAATTAACATGTTAGAATACTTTCTTCTTGGGTCTGGTCATGTATCTTGTCAATAATGTATGGGGTTAACCTCTTTCTGCCACTCTGGGCCCAAGAGACTGAAGGACGCAATTCCTCCGATGACCTTCCGTCTTTCTAAGTAAATTGATACCATAACTATTAAAGAGTTACTGGAGGTGATTTTTTATTACGTTGTACCTTGTGTAGTCATTTGCACCTGTGCAAAATGAGGGTGAACTACTACCAGATCAGAATAGTAGTGTTTTTTTCACTTACTTTGCACAAGGGTAAAAGGGTACATAGTGTGCAAAGCAGTGGAGAATCAGGCCTACTATATGGTTTGAAGGTATAAGATGATGTAGTAGTACTAAGTATTATCACTCCTGATTTCACTTAACACCAATAGAAGGGTTTAAAAATTTATAATTTTTCTAATAGTAAAGGGGCATGTACTGTTTAGGAAGGATATGACACACAGGAATGTTAGAGGATGACCTTTATTGCCTGGCCCTAGTTGCATAACATGGATCAAAAACATTAAGTGACCCCAGGATTTGCAGTATAAGGTCCTGACTTTCAGTGGACTTTTTCAGTGAAAAATGTGACCATTTCTGCAGCGAGATGCTGATTTTTCCTTCACCACAGTGGCTCCACGTGCTATAAGATGTGACTGTGTCTCACCATGCAGCTACAGAGTCCGGAAGCATTTTGAGCAGTAGTTGGCAGTTAGGGGTCATGCCATTGAGCCCTGCATTGCATAGGCTGAGGGAATAAACATAGTATCCTGTAATACTTCTTACAGCTGCCTCCTGGAGTAGCTGCTGGACCAATGTCACCATCTCTCCCACATGTGACTTGTATAGACAAAGCTGTAAAGAGTTCATAAGTAGTTTTTATCAGCTAGGTAGAGAATAAACTCTAAAGTCTGAGTTTATGATTTGTTGTTTACTGTTTTGTCAAATGTTTTGCTGGGGTTGGATTACCTCGTGCCTTGCCAAGATGGTGGAATCATCTACAAAAATTGGGTGTGGGGGTGCCACCTACTGCTTATAATGATTCTCTGGCCCCATGGCTAAGTATACAACTCCTTCAGTGTGTCTCTGTAGAGGTAATACAGAAGGACAACTAGGTTTACTATTGGTAGATGATCCCATTTTATAACAATCCAAGCTAACATTTCAAATCTTTTCCCAGTGCATTTATCACTATCTTCCCAACCCGATCTGCAGTGCTCAAGCAAGGGAATCCCATCTATGCATCTCAACTATTCACCATCAAAGTTGGTCAGGCCATGGATAATTTTTTTTTCTTCCAATATGCAGGCGATTCCTATACTGACCAGTTCTGCTGAACTTCAGAGGTCATTTGAGAGGGGCACAACTGATCCTTGTTTGCTGCCATAGACTTTTTTTTTAAATACATAGCTAATCTAGCCTTGTATTTTGCATCTGGGGTGGCTAGAGAATTGCCTGTAATCCTGGCTAGCAAATTAAGAGACACTCCTCATGGACCATCCTGAATCTGTCCTCTGTGTTCATGGGCAATAAAGTCTCAGTGAAAGATTGTCTCTTGTCCTCATGTTTGTTTTAAACTTTAAAAAAACCGAGAGTCATCTAAGCCCCTATGCAGCTGCCTGGAAAGTGGCTTGCTGTATCAATCCACTGGACACCAGCTGGCTTGCTCCTCCCATCCTCAAGGTAGTGATGCTGAATTCTCTTTCTCTACAGGCAAGTTCTGCTACAAGAAAAAGCTCTGGGTTGTTGGATATATTTTTATCACCATCTATCCATTTATTTATTCTTGACTTCCAAAAAATGCATTGAATCTACATCATTAATGTAAGGTACTTAATGCATTTCTTTGAACTATGTGGTCTTGGCTCTTGCAAGAATATGCCTCACTTCTGCCTACTTTACAGAGTTTACTTAACATGAAGTATAATATGCTTCATTTCTCAGTAAAATAAGTGATTTTGCTATTCATCAATACTGTTGTTGTGTTTTCTTTAACAATGCCTAAGTGGCAGTTAATTATTTTTCTTTCCAAAGACACATGGGCCTAGATCCTCAAAGATATCTAATCACCTAACTCCTACTGATTTCAGGGGAAGCAGGAACCTAATACCTTGGAGGATCTGGGCCATGGTACTTGCTTTTCATGAGTATAGAGTCAACCAAAGAAAGGAAGGAAAAACGAAAGAATACATCAAAGACAATGTGGCTGCACAAATGTTACCGAGGGCAAAATCTTTCACAATGCAAATATGGCACAGCCAGAACGAGTGCAATTTGGCCTTCAGATCTCAGGATGAGTTTACAAGCCGGGAGTAAGAAAAAAATGTCATTTAACTTAGGCAAAGTAGAAATGGAATGTCTGAGAGAGAATATCAGGGAACCCCATCATGCTATGTTTACAGTCAGAGTAGCATCACCCTTTAAGATGAATGGAATGTAGGTGGTTTATTTCCTAGATCATAGCCAGGGCTATTTCACAACTCAGGGGGAAGGCTTGCAAAAGAAATTACTCATGAAATATGTTCTAAGTGTGACAAGACTGGGTCAGCCTGACCTCTGTTATGCACCAAGAATGGCCTGACTTTGTCACTGCAACTTTGAACTAGGAGATTTGTTGAGTGTCCATTGTAGGCATTTTCCCTGCTCTTTGATGTTTTTTTCTCATCAGAGTTAAGAAACTGTTCAGATAACAGGAGATGAAGAGAGACCTTTTGGTCCAAGTTTTCAAAGGGCTCTGTGTTGTGATTGCATAATTTGCATGTCAGCTGTCTGCATGTGAAAAACCCATCTGTGCACTAGCAAAGCTGGAGTGTTGAACCTATGCTCATTGTCTGAATGCACATAAACAAATACTTTATTTGTTAGTGCCAATATGGTCAATGAACTTACAACAGCAATTGCATGTGTTCCTCTAAGGGAGAATCTAGCCCTTAATCTTTAACAATAATATCTAACATTTATAGAAAAGCTTTCCATTTTCCAAGTACAGTGCAAACAAACCAATAGACTCTCTCACCATCTCCTTTTGGTGGCTATTATCCTCACCATTTTTCAGAAGGGACTACTGAGACATGAAAATATTATATGACTTGCCCAGGACCAAAAGGAGTTGTTGGTAGAGCCAGGATTAGAATTTGGGAGTTCCTGGATTAATAATCTAGACCAGGGGTAGGCAACCTATGGCATGTGTGCCAAAGGCGGCATGTGAGCTGATTTTCAGTGGCACTCACACTTCCCAGGTCCTGGCCACCGGTTCGGGGGGCTCTGCATTTTAATTCAATTTTAAATGAAGCTTCTTAAACACTTTAAAAACCTTATTTACTTTACATACAACAATAGTTTAGTTATATATTATAGACTTATAGAAAGAGACCTTCTAAAAACGTTAAAATGTATTACTGGCACGCGAAATCTTAAATTAGAGTGAATAAATGAAGACTCGGCACAGCACTTCTGAAAGGTTGTTGACCCCTGATCTAGCCTGTCAGAAAAAATGACAAAGAAATATGTGTGGAGAGGCAAACAGAGGAATGGTGGATGATAATGAATTCTGTCCTGGCTCTACGTGAGGTGGCTCTTTTCTGAAGATGGTCTTAGGCGTGTAAATTCGAGCAGTTAACAGACTTGATATAAGCAAAAGAGGATTTTTGTGCTCCTGTTGAAGACCATCCTACAATCTCCTGTTGCTAGTCTGGGAAGTCAATCAATGTATTGTGATGCAGACTATATTCACTTGTTGCAGAAGAGTACAGTATATTGCAGCAAGAGTGAAATGTTCCCTGAGCTTCATTCTAATGCACACTCAGACTTGATCTACACTACCAATTTATGTCACTATAAAGACGTCGTTCAGGGGCATGAAAAATCCACACCCCTGAGCGATGTTGTTATACTGCCCTAACCCCAAGTGTGGAGAGCACTGTATCAATGAGAGGTCTTCTCTATTGACATATAAGCTGTCAGGAACAGTATCCCTGATGATGCCACAGCACAACTGGTTGCTGAGCTCTGTGCCTTTATCCTCAGACACAACTATTTCAAATTTGATGACAATATATATCTCCAGATCAGTGGCACCGCTATGGGCACCCGCATGGCCCCACAATATGCCAATATTTTTATGGCTGACCTGGTCACCATCCACTCACACCCCTTCTCTACCTACGCTACATTGATGACATCTTCATCATCTGGACCCATGGGAAGGAGACTCTGGAAAAATTCCACCACGATTTCAACAGCTTCCACCCCACCATCAACCTCAGCCTGGACCAATCTACACGGGAGGTCCACTTCCTGGACACTACGGTGCAAATAATTGATGGTCACATTAACACCACCCTATACCGAAAACCTACCGACCGCTATGCCTACCTTCATGCCTCCAGCTTCCATCCCGGGCACACCACAAGATCCATTGTCTACAGCCAAGCACTGAGGTACAACCGGATCTGCTCTAACCCCACAGACAGAGACCAACACCTACAAAATCTCCACCAAGCATTCTCTAAACTACAGTACCCGCACGAGGAAATAAGGAGACAGATCAACAGAGCCAGACGTGTACCCAGAAGCCTCCTACTGCAAGACAAACCCAAGAAAGAAACCAACAGGACTCCACTGGCCATCACATACAGTCCCCAGCTAAAACCCCTCCAGCGCATCATCAGGGATCTACAACCCATCCTGGAGAATGATCCCACACTTTCACAGGCCTTGGGTGGCAGGCCAGTCCTCGCCCACAGACAACCTGCCAACCTGAAGCATATTCTCACCAGTAACTGCACACCGCACCATAGTAACTCTAGCTCAGGAACCAACCCATGCAACAAACCTCGATGCCAACTCTGCCCACATATCTACACCAGCAACACCATCACAGGACCTAACCAGATCAGCCACGCCATCACCGGTTCATTCACCTGCACGTCCACCAATGTAATATATGCCATCATATGCCAGCAATGCCCCTCTGCTATGTACATTGGCCAAACTGGACAGTCTCTAAGGAAAAGGATAAATGGACACAAATCAGATATTAGGAATGGCAATATACAAAAACCTGTAGGAGAACACTTCAACCTCCCTGGCCACACAATAGCAGATCTTAAGGTGGCCATCCTGCAGCAAAAAAACTTCAGGACCAGACTTCAAAGAGAAACTGCTGAGCTCCAGTTCATCTGCAAATTTGACACCATCAGCTCAGGATTAAACAAAGACTGTGAATGGCTTGCCAATTACAGAACCAGTTTCTCCTCCCTTGGTTTTCACACCTCAACTGCTAGAACAGGGCCTCATCCTCCCTGATTGAACTAACCTCGTTATCTCTAGCTTACTTCTTGCTTGCATATATAAACCTGCCCCTGGAAATTTCCACCACTTGCATCTGAAGAAATGGGTATTCACCCACGAAAGCTCATGCTGCAAAACGTCTGTTAGTCTATAAGGTGCCACAGGATTCTTTGTTGCTTCTATTGACATAGCTACCTACTCTTGGGGCGGTGGAGCATCTACTCTGACAGAAGAAGCGTCGCGTCTTCACTAAGGCCTTGTCTACATTACAGGAGGAGATCAATCTAAGTTATGCAACTTCAGCTATGTGAATAATGTAGCTGAAGTCGACATACTTAGATCTATTTACTGCGGGGTCCACACTACGTGATGTCGACTGGAGACGCTCTCCCATTGACGCCCCTTGCACTTCTTGTTCAGGTGGAGTACAGGAGTTGATGGGAGAGCGATCTACTGTTGATTTAGTGGGTCTTCACTAGACCAGCTAAATCAACTGCTGATGCATCAATCGCCACACTTCGAACCCCCACTAAGTGTAGACCAGGCCTAAGTGCTAGACTGGTGCAGCTGCGCCACTGCAATGCTGTAAGCATAGACAAGCCCTCAGTTTGGGCCCAATCCAAGTCCCCCTGAAGACAGTGTGAGGATTCAAGAGGCTGTGAAGCTACAATCTATTTCCATGCAACCATATAAATATACCATTAATTTGTGGGGTTGTTAGCACACGAGAGAGAGAGAGAGAGAGAGAGAGAGAGAGAGAGAGAGGACTCACTTTCACAAGTACCTAATTCCTGTGCAAATCCTGTGATTGGAAAAGAGCTCCATCACTTTATTTTATTATTCAAATTCTTAACATGCTGGCTATTATACTGTATCTTTCTCAGTACCTGACATTGTATTTGGAGTAGAATCTGGGAACACTTTTTACAAAAAGCTTTCTCAAAAGTTCAGAATAAAACATTCTAATTTGAAATGCAGGTGTAACCCTTGAAAAGAAAAACACGCGTATCCCTTCAGTTTGCTATTCATCCACTTGAAGTGATAATACTGCTATTATCATCACAGTAGACACGAAGTTGGTATAATTAACTGAAAGGAGTGCGCCCCTTAGGATCCTAGGCATTTGATCCTGCAACATTGATCTTGAGCTGCTTTTCCAAGCTGCTGAGTGCCTTCAATTTTCATTGACTTCAGTGGGAGATGTGGGCTCTCAGCACCTAGCAGATGGTGCTTAGCATTTCCAGGATCGGGCCCTTAAATGGTGACAGTGCCTTATGTTTCAAGGATCTGCTGTTTCATAAATTGTAACGTTCTTAAAAAATTAAAGTAGCAGTGGGGCAGTTATATTAGACAAAAACATTTTCTTTAAAATAAACTCCTACAAAAGATGTTTACCCACCTTCTTTTTGTCCTTATTTGTCATCTTAAAAACAGTACATCTGGCAACACAAGGCTACAGCAGCTAAAAGCTTGGTAGGCATTGTAGGAAATAACAATTCTGTTGATTTTCTCCAGTGCTGTAATGGGTGTAAAGTATATTCTCCAGCAGAACTATGCACATTATCCTTTAGCAAGTGTCACTGTACTTATGTTTTGCTAACAAATTTTATAATGCTCTTTCCTAAGTTTATAATGTCATAAGCACAGAGGAGGAGCATATTACTCCAACAATATGTTCACTCAGAAACAGTGTTTTTCTAAAGAATTACAACTAATGCTAAGAAGGGTAACAGGAAGGGTAGCTACTTTTACTTACTTTGTCCTGTATTTACAGAATGTAGCTACCCCCTCACCCCACCATCACTCACTATGTGTGTCATCTTCCGATAGAAATAGGAAGCATATGGGTGCAGAAGTGAGTTCCCTGAGCCCTAGGGTGCCTTTAGCCAGTTCACTTGAAATCTAGAGTCTGTCCTGTCCTATCACCCAGCAGCAATAGAACATTTGTTCCCTGAAGGGCCGGCGCGCTGCCAGCAGCAGGTGTTAGGCTGTCCTCTGGGATGAAGGCAGCAGGCATGGGCATTGATGTGTGCCTATGACAAGATGTTGCAAATCTGCTCTCATAGCGACAGTGACAGCATCTGGGACCGTGTTGTGAGTCACCATTCTGCAACCATTAAAAACCAGTTGCCATCCCTTTCATAATAATAAATTAAAATATCACTCTAAATTATGTTGGTTTCATGAAAGAAAAAAACCCACCCCAAATACGTACACTCACAAACAGTGCCAGCCCATATGTTGTCAGATAGATTGTCTATAAAATGGATAGGGTTGTTGGTTTTTACAGAGAAGATTTATGGCTATTTTTCAGAATTCACTTCGAATTTTTTTTATGGAAAAATACACTCGAGAAAAAAGTGTTTAAGAAAAAATAAAAATGATAATGTCTAGGAACACACCTCTCTTTAGATTAGTCCATTCTTCGTTCGTAGAAAATTCAAACACTGACCCAATCAAGGCCCTGATCCTGCAAACACTTGTTCTCATGCTTAATTTTACTCCCACGAGCCAATGGGATGACTCCGATGTTTGGAGCTAAGCATTTTGCAAGCATCAGGAACTATGTTAGCATCTGCTTCTCTTTGATTTGTGTATTGGGAAACAATAAGAGATTGGTGGTAGCTGTCTGATTTCCAAGTGTCTGGCTTGGAATATTTGTAGGCAGGTGCATGGATATTGTTTCCACAGAGATCGTGTTTTTCCAGACATTGGATTTGAGTATGGATAAAAGACAACTGCCCCCCACAAATAACCCCCCACCAAACCATACAACAAAAAATAGAATAATGTTGTCTCTTGATTTCATTGGTAGCTTTGAAGCCATATACATCCCAGACCTTTCTTCTTATTGACTTTTGTTAAATATAAGGCATATGACTAGAGAAATAAATTATTGGGACTTCCCTTGACTAGTAATTCTTTGTTAGCAGAGCTGTTGCGCTGATATTTTGGGTGAAATCCTGAGCCTACTGAAGTCAGTAGCCAAACTCCCATTGACTTCAACAGCACCTGTATCTCCTCCATAGATCCTTGCCCAGGTCCCCAGCCTGAGCACTTATGGGTAGGTCACAATGCAATATAAGGATCAAACAGAGAATACTGAAGGTAGAAGCAATCTGTGGAGGTTGGAGAAAGAGGTGCACTGTGCACCAGAGACATTATATCCCTCCACCCCAATGATGGGGTGAACATATTTACCAGTGGGCCGTTGCTGCACTTTGTGAAAAGGTGAAGTACAGATAGGATTAGATGTTTGTTAGTAAAGTGTAGATTTCACAGTACACACAGGGACTGACAAAAAGATATATCCCTAATAACAAATTTACAGATAGGCAAAGTGAGAAAAATGCTGCTTGAGAACATGAGAATATATTCGAGTCAAAATCCAGTTATTTAGACATTTGAATTAGGCTTGTTACAAACGGACTGGCAAATGAATAGTAAAACAGATATGATTTCTTGATTTAAGGATATTTACTGTTGTGGACCAGGATGTAAGCAGTATGGCCTAGTGGTCAGAGTCAGAGTCATAGCTAGTGGGTGGAGCAGGTGATGGGAACGGAGTCCAGGGTCAGCACCAGAGTCAATTTCTGATTACCAGTGTTGGGGGTCAAGCCAGTGTCAGAGCCAGAAATCAAAGTTGGATGTCAGAGCTGGACTTGGATGCTAAATACCAGAGGGAAGGATCAGAAGTCAGAGCCAGGGGTCAGAACCAGGACTGGTAACCTCTGGTCAGAAGCAAGGCATAAGTCAGGGACCAGAGGAGAGGCAAGAATCAGACACAGAGCAGGAGCACAGTGGGAACTAGTAAGGAAGGCAGGGGCAAGGCAGGAGCCATGAGCAGGTCAGGTGCAGAGCAGATATCAGGGACAGGGTTGGGTGCAGAATGCGGGCGCAGGTAGGGTCCAATGCAGCAGCAATAGAGAACCATCTAGTTGCTCAGACAACTTCCTGTGCTTCCTTCTGGCTTAAATAGCATGGCTGGACCAATTGGTGGAGCCAGGCAACTGTCCAATCAGGGCGCCTATGGGTGGTGCCCTGGCTGAGGCTGTAGTCCTGCTAGCTCCTCGGCCTGACATGTTTCAGCAGATGTCAGGTGGTGGCAGGATGCAACGGCTGCCTAGGCACTCACAAGCCTGGATCCCAGACCTGGCAATGCTCCTACTAATGCTGCCCAATATGCCGTTAGCTTGCTTGGCAACAAGGGCACACTGTTGACTCACCTTCAGCTTCTCGTCCTCTGTAATCCCCAGGTCCTTTTCTGCAGAACTGCCACTTAGCGAGTCGGTCCCCAGCCTGTGGCAGTGCATGGGATTCTTCCGTCCTAAGTGCAGGACTCTGCACTTGTCCTTGTTGAACCTCATCAGATTTCTTTTGGCCAAATCCTCCAGTTTGTTTAAGTCACTCTGGACCCTATCCCTACCCTTCAGCATATCTACCTCTCCCCCCAGCTTAGTGTCATCTGCGAACTTGCTGAGGGTGCAATCCATCCCATCATCCAGATCATTAATGAAGCTGTTGAACAAAACCGGCCCCAGGACCGACCCCTGGGGCACTCCACTTGATACCGGCTGCCAGCTAGACATTGAGCCGTTGATCACTACCCGTTGAGCCTGATGATCTAGCCAGCTTTTTATTCACCTTACAGTCCTTTCATCCAGCTCGTACTTCTTTAACTTGCTGCAAGAATACTGTGGGAGACCCCGGGGTGAAAGTGAGCCGGTACAGGCTGGTACTCCAGTAAGAACCCGCACCGGCCCATGCCCAGCCCAGATTAAAGCGCCGCAGTGGCAGCACTTTAATGTCCCTGCTCCTTTTGCCCACCCCCCCAGCCGCTGACGGGCAGCAGCAGTGTCCGGAGCTACAGGCCCTTTAAATCAACATGGGAGCCCCGGGTGGCGCAGTCCAAGGGCTGTCTGGGGGATGCTGACCCCCCCAGCCCCGCCCCTTCCGCCCGAGGCCCCGCCCCTTCCGGGGACAGAGGCCCGTACCAGTAAGTGTCCTCAGTTACTTTCACCCCTGGGGAGACCGTATCAAAAGCTTTGCTAAAGTCAAGGTATATGATGTTCACCGCTTTCCCCATATCCACAGAGCCAGTTATCTCATCACAGAAGGCAATCAGGTTGGTCAGGCATGACTTGCCCTCTCCTCCAAGTGCTTCAAAATGGATTCCTTGAGGACCTGCTCCCTGATTTTTTCCAGGAACTGAGATGAGGCTAACCAGTCTGTAGTTCCCCAGATTCTCCTTCTTCCCTTTTTAAAAGATGGGCACTATATTTGCTTTTTTCCAATTGTCCGTGACTTCCCCCGATCACCATGAGTTTTCAAACATAATGGCCAATGGCTCTGCAATCACATCAGCCAACTCCCTCAGCACCCTCGGATGCATTGCATCCGGCCCCATGGACTTGTGCATGTCCAGCTTTTCTAAATAGTCTTTAACCTGTTTCACCACTGAGGGCTGCTCACCACCTCCCCATACTGTGCTGCCCAGTGCAGCAGTCTGGGAGCTGACTTTGTCTGTGAAGACCGAGGCAAAAAAAGCATTGAGTACTTCAGCTTTTTCCACATCATCAGTCACTAGGTTGCCTCCCCCATTCAGTAAGGGTCCCACACTTTCCCTGACCTTCTTGTTGCTAACATACCTGAGAAACCGTTGTTACCCTTCACATGCCTTGCTAGCTGCAACTCCAGTTGTGCTTTGGCCTTCCGGATTACACCCCTGATTGCTCGAGCAATATTTTTATACTCTTCCCTAGTCATCTGTCCGAGTTTCCACTTCTTGTAAGCTTCCTTTTTGTGTTTAAGTTCACTGAAGATTTCTTTGTTAAGCCAAGCTGGTCGCCTGCCATATTTGCTATTATTTCTGCACATCTGCCTAATTCTGCTCCCTTTGAAGTCAGTGGTAAAACTCCTGCAGACCTCAATGGGAACTGAGAGAGGCCAAGATCTTAGTGCTTTTGAAAATCTCACCCTACGTTATTTTGCTTTCTGTGTATGGGGAACATAGCACCACCAATACACCTGCAATGAGCCATCTATAATTTGCCATATCACTCCAAGGAAGAGTAAGTAACTAGCAAAATAATTAATGTCTGACATATAAGAATTAATTAACAACCACACAGAAAGCAGCCATTTAACATGTGATGCAAAATAGGAATGGAAGAACCTGCTTCCCCAAGGAGCAACAGGAATCAGAGTTTCAAAGTTGCTGGAAGGTAAATTCTATAATTAAAAAAATATATAAACCTGGGGCTGTTTGCCAAAGTTGGGAGGTTTGTTAGGGTTTTGTATCTTAGCTATTCCATCCTATCCTATAACTTACACTTTTGAAACTTGATTTGCAGTTCTTTCTACATTACATCATAAAAACGCCTTTGAGGTGAGAAGCATCATTAATTATTTGTTTTACTTTAGTGCCTAGACTGGAGCCACCCTGTGCAATTTTTTAATAAGAGATGGTTCCTGGCCTAAATGGACAAGGCAGACAGAAGGTGGGAGGAGGAACAGATGCACAAAGAAATGAAGTGACTTCCCCAAGGACACACAGCAGGTCGGTGCCAGAGTTAGAAACAAAACCCATGTTTCCTAAGTGCCAGTGCAATGCCCTGCCCATTGGACCACACTCCCTCTCCTGACAATTAGACACTAAAATGACAGACACAACATCTCAACATCCCATTGTGAGAGACACAACATCTCACTGAATGAAAGACACTGAAACAGAGATTTCTAAACATGGCTTTGAACTTTCAATACATGATTTACATTGTCTAGTAACGATTTATTTAGCTATCGAAGGGATGAGATCCTGAGAGGTGCAGAGTACCAGCCACACCCACTGAGCTCAGCTGGAGCCCCTGGGGATCAGCACCTTGCAAATCCAGGCCCTTGCAAATATCATTACAGTTTCCCTTTAATCTCATGCCTCTTTTGCTCATGTGATGCCCATGTCAGACCAGATTTTCAAAGCTAGACATGTGCAGTGTTATCTGCAGGCATCTCAATTTTAAACCCCTGTTCTGTTTAGCTCAGAAAATAAATGCTCCCTCCCATCCCAAAGTGAAAAATACAAATACCCAGAATAAATTGACAAGGAAAAAGATGAATGGCTTATTGGAGAATTTTAATAAACAAACCCCACACTATGCCTGTTTGATGGATCAGCTGTGGGTCTGCTGTTTTTCAAAATGTCTCGACTGTAAATCAGCAGCATGTGGAATTAAAACGGAAAACAAAAACATGTCATTGAAAGAACAATCTGTGCTAGTGTAAATGGTCACTGTGGCTGCCACCATTCTACACTTTAAAATGTACCAGGTGCAAGCTTTACTGGTCTGTTACAGAGTGATGCTTTGCTAGGGTTACCAATTTTGGTTGGGTGTATTCCTGGAGGTTTCATCAGAGGACAAAATCTTTAATTAAAGATTAATCTTTAATTCCTGGAGACCCCAGGACAATCCTGGAGGGTTGGCAACCCTGTGCTTTTCATGAACTAGCGTGAGACATGCTGAGATGGTTTTTGCTTAGTTTTGGGCCCTGCCATTGATATCAAAGTAAAGTGAACTTGTAGATCTAAAGCCCAGTGTTTCCCTCTCCCAGTGGATGCTGTTTCTTGCACAGCATGATATAATCTCATGATATCACCATGTCCTTGCAAGACGATAGCCCCAAATTAATGAATACCTTGGACCTTAATCTCTCAGCTCCCTCAGTTCCCCATCTGTAAAATGGGGATAATAGTGCCTCAGCTCCCCATAGTGTTGTGAAAATAAATTCATTAATGTTTGTGAAGCACTCAGACACGGTTGTGATGAGAACCACAGAAAAGCCCATGAAGAAATTAATAATTCTGTCTTCAGAGCAGAGTTTGAATAGTGTACAGTATGTAAGGCCTAGGACCACACACTGAACGAAAAGCATAAAGCAAAATACTGAATAGCTGTTCATTGGGTGAGCACCATCAATCTTGAGTACTGAATGAGGTGGGTCCTGTGGAAAAAAATAGCATGTGATCATGGTGCATATGCATGAGGGGGATGAATTAAGGTTGCACAGGCAACCTTAATTTGGTCATTTCCTAGTTTTTGAGTGTCTGACTTTGCAATATCACTAATGTTCTTTTAACATTGTTTTTATGCACGTGATAGCTATCCAGGATGTATTTTTCCCAACTGGCAGTGACGTTACACCCCGTCACACTGGCATTTTCACTGTCAGTTCAAAATAGGAAGAGGGAGGACTTGGGGAAAGGGTGTGGAAGTTCAGAAGAGTGGCTCTATGAGGGAGCCATGCTCACCCACTTATGGTTGAAAGTTAATTTGGTTTTAAGATTGGGTGTGAATGTAAAGTGCAATAGCTAGTCCTGAATAGCTCCATGGGTAGACAACTTATTCAGAAGAGGAGAGCAGTGAGTGGCACGATGAGGAAGCACACTCAACTCCAAGGGGAGGGCACATCTTGTACTTCACATGGGAGATCCCCTGCAGAATGAGGGGAAGGAGCATGGGTTATAAGCCAGCATCAGTACAACAGGTTTATACTGCAGTTGTGTGCAATTGCAGGGTTGGGTCTTGCCAGCAAAAAAAAAATGGAAACCACAAAAAGAAATAGAGATTAAAAGGAGAAGAGATGAAAATGGTAAACAAATGGCAGAAATTTATGGACAATTTATACACCATGTTGAAAGCAACACTTGAAAAACGTTTGAAAAAGGCAGCAAACAAGTTAAAGTTGTTTGGCAAGCACCCACAGACCAGACAAGATAAAACGGCCCCTGGCTACTGGACAACATTGTGACAACAATTTGTGTGTAAGAACCTGCACGTGAAAAACTCTGTCAGTGTTTTAATCCAGTGGTTTTTAACCTTTTCCCTACCTGTCTCATGCATCCATGTTACAATAGAAAAATATTCCAGGACCCCTCTCTCATCTAGCTCTAAAGAATGGGAGTGTGTCTATAAGACCCTCTGTATTTAAGCAAAGCCACATCCCTCGGCAGCGTCAGTGCAGTCTTAGTTCAATTCAGATTTGTGTCTTTTGGGTCTGCAAGATTCCAGTACCACAGAACAATTGAAACTGTGGCTGTCAGGATGCCTACGCTGTTTTATTTAAAACTGTCAGAGCAAGCTGTGCACAACATGGGCTGGGGAAGGTTCTTGGCATAAGGTCTATAATGAAGAACCTGCTATGGCTTGGAGGTGAGGAAAAGAAAAAAATCCTGGCTGGTCGGCAGCCATGGGCCAAAAAAAAAAAAAAATCCCCTCCCCCTCAAAATCAGTTAGACACACAGCACACTCCAGATCATCAGACCCCATTCCATTCCTAGTGGGGGGTGGCTGAATGGGGCAGAGAAGAGCTCACCACATGTCCTGAGCTCCCGGTTAAATCCCTGCAGAGAAAGAGAGAGAAAGTAGCTTTATGAATAATACAATTTCCTTTATTGTCATGAAGGTTTTTTTTTTGGTGTTATTAGATAGTGATACTTTCTATGGTTCTTTGCAACTGTCAAGTGAAAGTAGCTTATGCATAGGTAGTTTCGCCTTTAGGACAGATTTTATTTTCCCTGATCTCCTTGGGATTCTAGAAAACTAGAATTCTAAGTAATTCAGGCAGAAGTTATTGTATATACTCCTACCAGCTGACTTCAATGAGAGTTTTGCCTGAATTAATGTTTACTGAGTAAGGACACAAAGATTGGGCCCATAAATCATTCTTTTTCTAAAAGGACAAATTTAAGTAAAACAACAGTGGAATTGTATAAGTGCTAAAAATGAAACACTGGATACTATAATTCTTATATGTATCCTTCCACTTGCTTTTTAAAGGGGCTGGCTCTGGTCCCCATCCAGCAAAACAGTTAAGCATGTGCTTAACTTTAAAGATGTGAGTAATCCTATGGACTGAACTTGAAAAAAATTGACTTCAGTGGAACAATTATTATTCTTGAAGTTAAGCACATGCTTAATAATACCTAACTCATATGTAGCACATTCCAGCCATAGATTTCAAGGTGTTTTAGCAAGTAAGTGTCAGTATCCCCATTTTATAGATGGGGAAATTGAGGCACAGAGTGCTTAAGTGACTTGGCCAAAGTCACTGTTTGCTGAAGAGGTCAGAGTGCTCCACACCTGGCAGGATGAAGCCCAGAAAGCTGAGGACAATACACACAGTAAAATTGGTGTGCCTCATTAAGAAGAAAACACAGTGGCCCAATAAGTAACTAATGATGTTGAGTGTCACAGTTCAGGGTAATTGCAGCTATATTTCCCCTCCATGGTCCCTTGAGAGCACCCACTTTTGGTTCCTGGCTCCTGAGCTATCACCTCTCTTGGGTGGAGACTTAGTTCCTACTGAACCTGCTATGGCTTGGAGGTGCTGCAAGGAAGATGAAAATCTCCCTGGGTCTTAGCCAATCGGCCCTCTGGCAGAAAAAATTCCTTCCTTACCCTCAAAGGTGTAATCAGTTAGACACACAGCCTCTACCAGATCAGACTCCCATTCCTAGTACAGGGTGGGGCTGCTGGAATGGAGCCAGAAGAGGCTCCACATGTCCTGAGCTCCCGGTTAAATCCCTGCAGCTGGGGGATGCAGGCCAATCAACACCTTTCCCCACAACTAGCCAATGTGTACTGGAGACTCCAGTCATGGGGGAGGTACCTGGTGTCCCTCATTCATTGTCTCCCTCCCTCACTGGTAATGGCTGAGGAGCCAGGAACCAAGAGTGTGTGCTGTCAAGAACTATGGAGGGGGAATATAGGTGTGATTGCCCTGAATTGTGACAGCCACATCATGAGCTACTCTAAGGCAATTGTGCCACTGTGTGTTCTCTTCTTACCGAGGCACACAGATTTCACTCACTGTATTGTCCACAGCTTTCTGGGCTTAATCCTGCAAGGTGTGGAGCACTCTGGCCTCTTCAGCAAATGTACCTAACTGAGGTACTCTGTTGAGCTGTTCGTTCATCATAATTTGCAGCCAGTTTCCAGTGTGGTTAAAAGGAAAAAATGAACAGTTCCCAGAGGTAGATTTTTGCTGGTGGGCCTTGGCTCACGGAATAGGGTGAGACCTTGATTTCCTAAGGATATTGCAGGAAATTGCCATGTGTCTCCCAGGGGCCATGCGGGAAATCAGAATGTGTCTCCTCGCCATGTTTCTTTGATTGGCAGGAGGAGAAGAATGCCACAGAAATGATGTTCTCAGCTCCTGTGGGACACACAGCTTTGTGATGCTAGATGATCTTAATGGTCCCTTCTGGTCTAAAACCTACAGACCTGATTCTTATTTACATTAATGGCCCTTTATATTCTTCTGGCAATGTAAAGGGGCAGTAAGGTGGGTATAAGTTACACAGTGGAAATAGCTCTTAGTGTAAATTAGGTTCAAGGCCTACTAATATCACCATACCATCACAGCCCTTACTGAATTATTTGGTGGTTGAGACAGATACTGCCAAGCCTGTCTTAAACGGTGCTATATGTTTTTAATGTGGAAACAGACCTATATACAAATTTCTATGAAATGCCAATCTACATCAACTGTTTGCTGATTAATGTTATGGGAATTCTTGCTTGTGTGCAGACTTAGGTGTCTTATCTATGCTAGCAAAATTGCTAGGATTGTTAAGGGTTGTACGCTTTGGACAAGATGTCAGCTGGTGTAAATCAGTCCCACTCTGCTGATGTCAATGGGCTAGGCTGATTTACACCATCTGAGGATCTGACCCTGCAATCTGTAGTGTGTTGGATAAGTAGGGCTTACTGTGTTCTTTTCATATACCTGCCTCATGGACTTTGGCCCAGAGTACTACAAGATGCTGTAGAAAAATATATTGTGAATATATTTGATGCTATATGACAGAGGGCCCTGGTAATGTTGGATTATCTGTCCAATCTTCTGTGGGTTCTTTTGTCTACGAGCCTGGGATTCCTCTAGGATGCCTACATGTTCTGAGTGCTCTGTTCTGTGTCTTTAGGCAACTTGTCTCTGCCTTGTTAGTCACAATTCTCCACCCCAACCAACCACTGTGTTTTGGACTCAGGTCCGTGTTACCTTTCACCTCTTCTATTTCAGAATCCTATCTCTTTGTACAACATCCCAGAATGACTAAGATTTACGATATACTTCTTGGCACATCTGAGACACTTTCTATGACCCTCTGATCCTAGCCCCACAGGATGTGATTGTAGTTAGGGGATCTTTCATTAAAGAATTATTCATGTAAAATCCCATAGTTGTGAGTGTCCAGAACATGAGTCAGATTTGTCACTGAATGGCTCTTATAAAACTTTCTCCCCACCCTTTGATGTTGTAATTACCATATTATTTAGACTACAAAACAGCTTTCTCCTTTCTTCCCTGTGGTATGCCTGTCATTTTCTGGTGATTTCACCCCCTACTTTATAGTGCATGCCACCTAGGGGTTGAAATTTAGCAATTGAGGGGAAAAAGGTGAATTGCTAACATCTGTCTTTCCACTCTCTGCTGAATGAAAAGCCAAGCAGAAATGCTACTTGTGTCTGGTGCATTCTAAGCAATGAAATCTTCACACAACCACTGTAATCATGTGTAGCTTTTGTAACAAACAGAGCCCTCCATTCTTACCAGAGATTTTAGAGGTGTTATTAAAAATAAATCTCACATGTCCCTGCTGTGCAATCAGCCCGATGCTCCAGCCCAGCAGAGCACAGCCCTTTGGTCACACTTGTATTCTATCAGTGGACATTGTATTATAAGTACTGGAAGCATCTATTAGAAAATCAAGATTACTTTTCTTTCTAATCTCTCATGTGCGAGTGACAAAAGCCATATGAATAGTGGGTCTCCCTGGTTCACAGTGGCCACATCAAACAAAAATTACAATTTTATCACTTAGGAAACTGACTGTTTTTAAGGGTTTGAAGGAATCATGAAGATGGCACTAGTCCAGGGGTGGACAAACTTTTTGGCCCAAGGGCCACATCTGGGTATGGAAATTGTATGGCGGGCCATGAATGCTCATGAAATTGTGGGTTGGGGTGTGGGAGAGGGTGAGGGTGAGGGCTCCAGCTGGGGGTGCGGGCTGTGGGGTGGGGCCGGAAATGAGGAGTTCAGAGTACTGGAGGGGGCTCTGGGCTGGGGTAGGAGGTTGGGGTGCCAGGGTGTGTGTGTGTGGGCTCCAGCTAGGGGTGCAGGCTCTGGCGTGAGGCTGGGGATGAGGGGTTTGGGGTGCTGGAGAGTGCTCTGGGCTGGGACCGAGGGGTTCGGAGGACAGGAGGGGGATCAGGGCTGGGGCAGGGGGTTGGGGCACAGGGCATCAGTGGTGCAGGCTCTGGGCGGCGGTTACCTCAAGCAGCTCCCAGAAGCAGCAGCATGTCCCCACTCAGGCTCCTATGTGGAGGTGTGGCCAGGCGGCTCTGCACACTGCCCTGTCTGCAGCCATCGCCCTTGAAGCTCCCATTGGCTGTGGTTCCTGGCCAATGGGAGCTGCGGGGGAGGCACTTGAGGCAGGGGCAGCGTGTGGAGCCCCCTGGCTGCCCCTATGTGTAGGAGCCAGAGGGGGGACATGCCACTGCTTCTGAGAGCTGCATGGAGTGGGGCAAGCCTCCTACCCCGCTCCCAGGCTGGAGCACCAGAGCACTCCCCAGTGGGAGTTTGAGGGCTGGATTAAAACATCTTGAGGGCTGGATGTGGCCCCCGGGCCATAGTTTGCTCACCCCTGCACTAGTCTGTGTACTGGGAAGATGTCACAGGCTGATCTGGCCTTTTAAGGGCATTGGGTTTAGCCCCACCTCTGCCTAGTTACCTAGCGCCAGTGATGGGTTTGGATTGGGCCAGCAATTAGTTCAGAGATCAGGAACATGTCATAGCCCAGAGCAGGGCTTACGATAAGAAGGAGCTCTGTAGGAAGCAGGAAGACTCCTGCAGGGGTTCCATGGTCATGGAGGACTGGGACAGAAGCTTTCAGAAGATGATGCTTGAAGAAATGTCAGGCAGCAGGACCTACATTTTGGGAAGACACCTCTGAATCCATCCAGGGGCTGAAGAAACTGGGGCACTGGGGGAAGGCTTGTTTTGATTTAGTTTAACAGTTGAACTGTGATGTTGCTTCTATAAATCATACTCCAAGATGGGGTGTCATGTGGCTTACATGAGAGCCTGGGTACAGTTAGTGGGAAGCCCAGGAAGGAAAAACTGAGGTAGTGGCAAAGTCTGATGCAGAATCAGGTAAGACTGGAAAACAGAAGGCTTTCTGGGAGTGGATCAAGGCTCTTGTCAACAATAAGACTCTATTTCCTTTCTTTTAGATCCTACCTCACCCACTCCTGAAGGCTTCTCAGAATCATAGAATCATAGAATCTCAGGGTTGGAAGGGACCTCAGGAGGTCATCTAGTCCAACCCCCTGCTCAAAGCAGGACCAATCCCCAACTAAATCATCCCAGCCAGGGCTTTATCAAGCCTGACCTTAAAAACCTCTAAGGAAGGAGATACCACCACCTCCCTAGGTAACCCATTCCAGTGCTTCACCACCCTCCTAGTGAAAAAGTTTTTCCTAATATCCAACCTAAATCTCCCCCTCTGCAACTTGAGACCATTGCTCCTTGTTCTGTCATTCAGTACATCATTCAGTACAGCCAATTGGAAACCCAGTACTTGAGAGATAGGTCCATTGGGCAGATTATAAACAGAAGAGAGGAGCAGATGACACTGCAGAGCGTAGTGTAGTTAGTAGTCCTTTCCCACACTGCACTTGATCTCTGCTTTAGGAGATGCAGGGAGAAGGAACAGGCAATGGATAGGGGAAGAGCCAGGCTGGGGTCATTTAGAAGGGCAGGGAGATGAAAGGAGTGCATACTTCTTATGATAGGTCTACACTAGAAAAATAGTGTGTTCTTAACTTGGGCCAGGATAACAGTGAATACAGGGCAGCATGGCTTTTAACTCCGGCTAGCAGCTCAAGTACAACCCCAGCCTTTCCCAGGGTATGCCTACAATGCAGCTGGGAGTGGGCCTGCCAGCCCACAATGTCAGATGCGTGCTAGTGGAGCTCAAGCTACTATGGCTAAAAGTAGCATTTTAGCCATTGCAGCTTGGGCCCTCAAACCCACCCAGCCCTCTAGGCTTGAAAGCCCCTGAGCTCCAGCCTGGGCCACGAGAGACCATCCATACTTCTTATTTTTAGCACTCTAGCAGGAGCCCCGCCAGCACACTGTCTGCTCAGGCTGGGAAGTTCGCTCCCAGCTGCAGTGTAGACCTTAACTCAAGCTGCTAACTGAAGTTAAAAGCTGAATTGCCATGTCATCACTGCTATTTTAACCCAAGCTAGCTAACGCAGGGTAGCTAACCCAAGGTAAGAACACCCTCTTTTTTAATGTAGACCCACTCCCTACGGCTAACAGGGAGTGACCAGAGCTGGAGGATATGAGGGAGAGCTGAGGATACTCATCCTCATTGCCATCTGCAGAGGAGGAATTCTAAGCCATCTAAGAGTTAAAATACTACATTTGGATTTGCCCAAAATGGATATTATGTTTGCCATTTCTCTATTTCTGTCATGTAACAATCTGTCGTTTCTTCACCCTATTCCGGATAATGGACTAGTAAAATCAATTATGCTGCTTATTTGTTTCCTCTATGGACATTATGTTTAGCTAAAGAATAGGAGTTAGGAGTTTAATAAGCCATAAAAATGAAAGTCTTTGCTAAAATAAAAACAGGCTGACATGTTTTGCATTCATATGCCTGCCACTGAAGGGTAAGATCTTTCAACTGCGGGTTTTTCTTTCCCAATTTCCACAACACTTATCATAATTCATTAAGAAAAGTGTTTAGAAAACAGGGAGTATAATTAATCTATTGATCTAGTTTTCCATTATGTCCTTTTGATGCAATTGTTTAAAGTTACAAAAAAACCCAACTTACTTTTAATTATACATAATTAGGCAGGGATAAAAAATGAAGAGATGATCTATTGACTTGTCGTGTAAATGTCACGTCACTCTTAATATTTAAAGGGTAATTAATTGCAATTGATTCTTTTTGTTTGCTGGACAAGAGTTCTTTCTGAAAGTAATAATAACTGTATATATTTACTGTGTTTCCAAACCTTATCAATAAAATCAATGGGAGCTAGGTGCCTAGGTGCTCTTGAAAATCCCACTAGGCAGCTATGTTCCCCATTAGGCACTTAAATACTTCTAAAAGTCTGGCCCTTCGCCCTTCTATGTCTTCATTGCCCATCTGTAAAATGGGGCATCACAACACTGTCTTACCTTACAGGGATGTGGGGAGAAAAGTCTACTCAAGATTACCGTTGTATCTGAATGTTTCACAGTTTGGCCCATATAAGTATCTACAATAGATGCAAGAAAGTCTACATTAGGCAGTTATGGAATAACCTACTCTCAGGGAAGTTTCTTCCTAATTTTCCTTAATCAGAGCTGGCTTTTGTCCTAAAACATAAGGGATTATATCCCTTCCATGTAACATTATATCCCTTACGAAAAAAAGTGGGGTGTTCTCTGTATGTAACAGCTGCCTTACCTTTCCTTGGCACAGAAACACTCTTGCTGCTTCTGTTTTCCCTTGCTCTCCTGGTGACTGGACAGTTTTTCTGCTTTGGCCTCCTGCTCCAAGCAAAAGTCTTCCCCATCTAGGATAAACAAAAGAGTAAAACAAACAAACAAACAAAACCCACCCATCCCACATGCTTCCTCTTGTATCAGGGTGACCAGTCCTTACTGTAAGGCTAAGTGTAGTCCTTCAGCCCTTCCAAAACAGCATGGTTCCTTCAGCCCTTCCCGGTAAAATCTTGGCCCCTTGATGACAGGGATTTTTCAGCACCACCTTTAGGTGACACGTAGGCTGGACACTCAGCCATGCCCAGAATACTGGTACACACACAGTAATGCCACATGACAGATGCCATTTTGAAGGGCGTGCTGCTCTGTCCCCACCAGCATGTGCGGTCATGCCGGCAGGGGCGGAGTTGCAAGTTCTTCAAAATGGCATCCCCCCTCCCATATTGGACAAAACCATGTCTGGTTTTGTCTCAGTGCCAGATGGGCACAAACCACCCACAAAGAAGATTGTTTGTGTGGTTTAAAACTGGACGAATGTCCTGCCTAGTGAACATCAAAAGGGAGTCCAGCCTTCCCTCTATTCTGGGCTCTGAGGCTGGGACCCTAAATCACAGCCAATGTTTCATGTACCATGTTCTGGGTAATAACAGAAGAGGAATGTTTGTACAACTAAACTGTCTCTTTATTAAGAACTATTTATAGAGGTGTCGCCTCTGCAGCTAGCATTCTAGCCATGTGCACACAGACTGACTTCCTGGTGCTTGCTCCAAACTCTTCCTTCTGCAACCTATGCTCCTTCCTCCAAGTTCCATGAAGGTTACTACGGGCAGAGGTCTGCCTGCCAAAAAGACAAATGGACCTGTACGTGCTTCCCAGTCCTTATTCCCAGGGCCTTTCCTACAGTAATCCTCTTTGTCTAGGCCTTCTTCCCAGTGTGTTCCCCATAGTCCTTCACTGAATCTGTAATACTCTCTTGTAGAAATCAAAGGGTTTTTTGGAACACTGCAAGTAACAACTCCGGCTAGGGTGACCAGATGTCCAAATTTTATAGGGACAGTCCCAATATTTGGGGCTTTGTCTTATATAGGTGCCTATTACCCTTCACCCCATCCCAATTTTTCACACTTGCTGTCTGGTCACCCTAACTCCAGCACACCCAGGCAGGACATAACTTCTTCCTAGCACCCCTCCTCCCAAACCAAGACAACAACATATCAAAACAAGACAACAATTTAATACTAAGATAAATATACAGCACCATCTATTGCTAGAGGTGCTGTCTGCACTGATCATTATAAATCTTCCAGGGCTCCTTTCATGTGGCTAGACCTTCTCCCTGGTCTCTTCCCAGAAGTTGTCCACCAAACGACTTCTTTCCTGGGCCATTGTGGAGAGCCACATCACACATCTCTCTCCTGGGAGAAAGGCTACCTCTTTTATAGCTGGCCCTGTTTTTCAGCCGTCAGTAATATGACCCCTCTGGGGACTACAGTTCCCTGAATCCTTTACATTAAAAGGATCTGGGCTTAGTAAGTAGATTGACTGGACCTGGGCCTTCCCATACTGTCTGAAGTGTGTATAATCCCTTTTCTGAATTCTACTGGACTCTTGGCATCAATAATACCTTGTGGCAATGAGTTCCACAAAACCAGTGTGAAAAGTATTTCCTTTGATCAGTTTTAAATTTGCTGCCTTTCAGTTTAATTTCCTTCCCTTGTTCTTGCATTATGAGACCATTTGGACACTTCTATTCAGCCTATCTACTCTGATGTAAAAAAAAAATCTTACACATAATCTGTATGTAAACAAAACATGTTAAAACTATAAAAAATATTCTGGATATCTTTATAGTTTTATCTCTTTAGAGTCAGCCATCTTTTCCTTTAAAGATACTGCAACTCTTTCCCCACCTAATATAAACAATGTAAATAATTTATCTATTTTGTAATGATAAATATTCATATTTCATTTAAACCAGACAGTGGTTGTCTAGATTAAATTAAACTGCCTTGGATTCAATAGCTGACAATATCTTCATGCCAAATATGGAATTTTAGCAATACTTTATTTACAGCATATCACTACACAACTAGAGGAGGGAAGGAAGTGACTCTTTTTTCCAAACATTAATACATTTGTCTAGTGACTGTACTTTCTTTAGCTATTGCTACAAGCAAATGCATTTCTCATTTCTGAAACAGGCTACCTGAGTGCTAAAGGGTAGAGTAAATTTTACATACTTTCTAGGCATAGATTCCTATGTCAGAATCACTTCTTGCTGTTCCAAGTGAGCTGTATTCCTGCTGTGACGTGGAAATTATCTGTCATTTTTTTTTTGTAGTTTCTCAGGTATTTGGAACAAATTTCCAGTGAGAAAAGAGCTATGAAATAGCGGGACTGTGGGGAAAAAACAAAAATATAATTAAAGGCAATTTTTGGCCATTATTCTCCTCTAGGCTGCATTTTCAGTAGCTCAAAATCCTTGTCAGCTGTGAGAAGCGGAAAACGCAGTGGGGCAGTTTGAGGCAGTTCACTTTGAACATTCAAAGGTCTGGCAAGTTGCCTCTTCCCATTCCCATTGCATTGTGTGGTGAGGGATGAGGATGAAATTCCCTATTCTCTTTGTGTTCTCCCCGCCCTGCAGCCTTGAAAAATAAGTTCCAGGAGTGAGCTGAGAGACTTTTTTGTTGCTTTTACTTTGGAAACTGGAATAAACATGCCCAATGAATCTGTCCTGGACAGCCTTTGACAATTCAGGAAAATCCAGAAGGCAAAAGTAGACCAGTCTCATGAAGACACAGGTGGAATCAGCAGGCCTTTAAAATTCTCAGGCAATGAAATCAGCAGAACAGGGTTGAGAGGTTACTGTAAATAGGTGCTTAAGGCCTTGTCCTCACTAGGAGAAAAGGTGTTTGGGTTTTTTTTGACCCATGTTAAAACCCTAGTGAAGACAAGACAGTTTTAACTCATGTTATCTAGTCAAGGTAAACCCTAGCAGAGGAGCCTAAGGTTTACCTTGACTAGTTAACATGAGTTAGAACTACAACTGCCTTGTCTTCACTAGGGTTTTAACATAGGTTAGTTTAAAATGGGTTACAAATATACTTTCTTCCCCATCTACAGAAGACACAACTCAAGAGTGTGGGAATGAGCAACCTTATTACCTCTACTGGAAAATGAAAATGAAACCATGTATTGGGTTAGGGTGCTGGTGGTGGGGATAATGGAGTAGAAATCAATGATCTCATGAAGATGAGAGATTGGAGATGGTCACCTGAGGGGCACCTATGCTTCTCCCCAAAAAGGTCTGCCAGAGCAGATGGGCCCTGACCCAAAGCCCATTGAAATCAATGGGAGTCTTTCTATTGACTTCAGTGAACTTTGGAGTGGGCCTATAATGTGATTTTTTTTGGTTCACTGGTAGATAATTTGGGGGTCTATGCTCTTTATTGAACTTTCACTACCCCCAAAAGGGTTGGGTCAAAGTGTAGGGTAGGAGCATGTGGTGATAGGACTAGGTTGGAATAGAGGTGTTCCAAGAGTAAGCTCTGCTATTAAATTATCCAGTTAGCCAACTTCTGCCTCACAAACCACAGGCACAATGATACTGATCTTACTTCTTTTTTTTACCTTCTTCTGGCTGCTGGCTCATTTCTCTCCTATGTGCAGTGGAGATATTGGGCAGTGTGATTTAAGGACCAAGACAGCCAATGGAAACATTCTTCTCTTGCACACTCACCATAAAACATTTGCAGGTGGGCCACTGGAATTATAGCCAGGAGTCTGCCTTGTGTTGTTTCTCCATTTGCTGTTTTCTCCATCTGCTCATTTATTTTCCTGCTTGTGTTCCTCTCCCCCTCTGTCTTCATCTCCCCCTGCTCATTTGTATAAGTAGAAATATCCTTCCCTCTGGCAACTGTGTAATATGCTTTTTCTTTTATGTATATATTTGGCTTGCAAATTGGTAGCTTAGAAGCAGGGGGAAGACAGAGAAGCAGTCATCATTTTCCAGCGGATTCTCCACATGACTTGGACTAAATTCATGCAGATTTTGCTCACATTTAAAAAAAAAAAAGGCTTAGGCCCCGGCATACTGCAGTTTAAACATGCAGTAATGAAGGTTTATTCACTGCAGGTTGTGCGGGTGATTAGACTTGGAGGCAGAGCGCTACAATGCACAGTAACTCCAGGTGCACTTACCGCATAATTTGTGCTCAGCAGGGATAGTGAATGGTTGAGCATGTAGAACAGAGTTAGTCTGCAAAATGCATGGCTACCGCTTTGTCTTTAAAAGAGGAGGATGCATTTGTTTATGCTGTGCAAATTGTATGGTACAATATAGTTATATTTAACAATTGCCAAGAAGAGTTTGTCAAGAAATTAAAGCCTAACCTACCCCTCCCTTCTGCTTTGTGAAAGCATTGGGCCTGATTTTCTTCTCTGGGGCTATGGCTACATTCGGAGCTAGGGGTGTGACTCCCAGCTTGTGTGGACGTTCTTGAGCTAGCTCTCATCCACCTAGCACACTAAAAATAGTAGTGTAGCTAGAGTAGCACAGGCACTGGCAAGCAGTGGGGTGGGCTAGCTGTGTCTTGTATGTACTCACAGGATTCAGGCAGGTTTGTACTCGACACGGTTAGCCCGCGCTACTGTGACTACATGACTATTCTTAGTGTGCTAGCACAAGTATGTCTACACAACCTGGGAATCACACCCCTACCTATAATGTAGACCCTTAGACTTGTGTAAATCAGGAGTAACTCCACTGAAGGAAAAGGAATTATATTGGTTTTACACCACTATAAAATGAAAATCAGGCCTTGTAACCAGGTTATCTGCCTCCTCTGTGCCCCTTTGCCTGCCTCAGTTTCCCCAGGCTTTTTTCTTGGTCAAAAAAAAATCTCTCTTTGCAGATGGGGTTTATTAATAGTAAACAAACTGTAAATAAAATGCAACCTCCCAAAACAAAATCCATTCATAAGTTTGCATAACCCATGGTTTGTCTTCTACCTCACTTCCTGAAGAGGTTTGCTGTCCCTCCCCTGCTTGGTCAGGGTATCTCCCAGGTCTCCTGCCTGGAGAGCTTTCCTCACTTTCTGCAGACACTGCCACAGATTCCTCTACCTTCTGCCCTTCACTTCAAATTCCTGCTCCTTCTACTGGAATCATCTGATTCCATCTCAGGCGGGGCTCATCCTGTAATCGGTGTTGGCATAGCCCCAGGCTCTCTCACCCATGGGGCAAGCCATCCCCTGACATGCCTGTTACCTTTATTTTAAGATAAGCATCTCATCTTGAAATAAATAAGTAAATACCTGATCCGCAGTACTGGGGAGGAAGTGTAGTCCAGTGGATAGAGCACTGGACAGGGAGTCAGCACTGGGCACAGGCGATCTGCGGGGAAATTCTGACTCCATTGAAGTCAATGATAGTTTTGCTATTGACTTTAATTTTGAGCCAGGATCTCACTCCTGGATTCTATTCCCAGTTTTGCCACTGACCTGCCACATAACCTTTGGCAAAAGATTTCACCTTTCTGGGCTGCTGTTTCCTCTCTCTGTCCTGCCTGTTTATAGAATAAGTTTGTACAGGGCCGAGCACAATGGGTCCCCGGTCTCAGGTGGGACCACTCAGTGCAACAGTAATATAAATAATGGAAGCTAATAATGGTATGGCTTTGGGAGGAAGTGAAGACAGGGAGAGAGAGAAATATTTTCCCATTCTTGTCAGCTTTTTGTTGTTCTATTCACAGAAAGCATACAATACTGATTAATGGAGAACTTCTGGCTCCAGTTCAGTATCTGGCTTCAGTACATTTGCTATTTGATATCTGAGATATGTACAACATGTTCACAGTGAATTCTCCAACTGAAAACAGTAGAGTTCAAACCAAGTCAATTAATTCACAGAATGAATGGATTCAAGCCCAGAATCTTGTGCCTTGTGGAGGCCTCTTTGAGTCTCCTGCCAAAAGATATCTGTTTATAAATGCAGCAAACGTAACTATTTGATACTTATAGCTCTTACAGCCTTATGTGATTTTTTTTCCTTGTTATGGCTGATCTCTGATAATTGAGTTACATTTTGCAGACATTTCATGCATTCTTTCTCCCTCTCTGTGCATTTTTTTCCCCCGGCGCTATAGCTCAGCCTGTGCTCTAGACAGTTTCACATTTCCTTTCTCTTTGTTGCCTTGGATAGTCTGCAGAAGTAAGGCATAACAAAGCTGTATCCCAAATCCATGTTCCCATCCAGGCTACTTCTTGAATCTGCTTGAGTTGCTTTTGCATGTGGGCGAGCCCAGTTTATCTGGGGAAGAAGTTTTTGGTGAATTGATGTCTTCATATATGTTTGTACAGCCCCTAGCATAATGAGGCTTCCACTACAAGATTCAGTTATAATAAATGTCATCCAGAAAGCAGCACCTCCAGCAAGTTGGTGTCCCCTCTTGCTACGCTGAGACATTGAATTCTGTTTAGCTGCTCAAAGAGAAGCACCACTGACTGCAGCAGCTACACTAGCTTCTTTGTTGGAAGTCTCCCATTCAAATACTGAGCCAGTTTGGCTTATGAAAGCTGGTGGAGTCACAGCAAGGGTTGGCATAACGCTAGGTTTGCAGTAGCACTAGTGTAAGTCTTAGCATTTTGTTCCATTACCACGGTATAATCAACGAGGAAAGATTGCTGACGAAATAACTGTTGGAACTTTAAATGGTCTCAAGTTGCAGAGGGGGAGGTTTAGGTTGGATATTAGGAAAAACTTTTTCACTAGTAGGGTGGTGAAGAACTGGAATGGGTTACCTAGGGAGGTGGTGGAATCTCCTTCCTTAGAGGTTTTTAAGGTCAGGCTTGACAAAGCCCTAGCTGGGATGATTTAGTTGGGTTTGGTCCTGCTTTGAGCAGGGGGTTGGACTAGATGACCTCCTGAGGTCCCTTCCAACCCTGAGATTCTATGATTCTATGAAATCATTTCACATTGTAAACTGATGAACTGCCTGGATCCTACAGTAGTTCAGCTGCTTTGAGTTTATTTAACTTAACTCACAGCTAGAAAATCAAATCATTGCTATTTTTACAACTGCAAATAAACCCTGCCAGCAGTGATCAAGAAGGCAAAGGGTTGAAACAGTAAAGACTGAAAATAATGAAATGTCGGCATTGCTATCAAACCAACTGCTATCCCTAGCAATTCAATGAAGAGTTGAGAGTGATCATGTTAAATATCCTGGAATATCCATTCAAACCCAGATGACTGGGCCTTGCTCTGGTAGCACCTTGAGCAATCACTTTGAAGGACTATGAATACCGCTGCTAGTTTACTGTGGGAAATCCAGTACTGTTGAGGCCATTTTTTGTAGTCATCTCTAGCTTTATAATGTTTATTAAGCTCAATTAGAGTTGGGTGAATGGTGGGTGGGGGCGAAGTTGCAGTATTTAAATAATTGTGAACCTGCACACATAGTATTGATGATTCTTATTTATTTGTTTCCCTCAAACATTCATATCAGTGATTATTTTGGTGACAAGTATGCTTGTGGAATGTGAGAGTCTAACAAATATCAGTGCAAACACAGGGTGCATAGAGAACTTTCTCAAATCTTTTTCCTGGTAGGTTAGCGATTACCTGTTTGAGTCACTATCCCTTATTCTTGTACTGGGGACTACCAGGGGAACTAGTAATATCTTATGTTCATCAATACAAATAAAATAAAATGCAAAAGACAAATTTTTTAAATGACGCCCACTGTTTATGTTCATCAGAAGCTTCATAAAGAGTTTGTGCAGCTCTTTGGAAATCTCTGATTCCCATCCTCCAGTTTAGAAGAGTGTCAGTTATCCAATCAGGGAGCAGAATCAATATCTGGTGATGTGGGCATCTAACCACACCCCCGAAAAGCGAGCAGCTGAGGGCGTGGAACCAACCCACTGAGTGATATGTGTTTGCTTATCTAAAACACTTAATCCCTTCACACAGTCTTACCACTATGGGGGAGAGAGCTTTCTCTTGCCCACTGTCTGCAACCTCCTTCCAAGCCATTGCCTCTCCATCCATTGTCAAATCTCATCTGAAAACCTTTGAGGGGAGAGGGGCTATGTAAAAAGAGGCTAGGATATTGTTATTGATGCTTATGAGAGTTTCAGGGCTAAAGCCTTGTATAGTGAGTTGAGATTATATCTCCCAAACGTGCACATTTCGTGCTGAATAAACTCAGACTCTGGGCTAGATTCTGACTTTAAGCACAGCTTTGGGCAAGGAGGGGTGTGTAAATTGTTTTGCTCCCAGAGCAAAGTGAGGCTTTTGACTCAGACAGCCATTTGAATCTCAGTTCCCCCCTGCTTCCTCCTTGCTTTGGGGGACGAGGGTGATAATTTACCACTTGCCTATGTTAGCTGTAAATTATTCCCCCTTCTACACACACTCTGGCTTTGCCACTCTGGCTAGAGAGCAGGGGGTGGAGAGAGGGCTCTATCCATTCCCCAACACTTCCACCTGCCCCCAGTGAGGGAGTAACTGAGTGTGTGCCCCATTTACTCCTACACGTTGGGACACAAGGTTTGGATTGCTTGTGCAGAGGTGTAAGGGGAGGGGGAATTCTTACTCCGGGTGTGTAGCCCAAGTCACAATCTATCCCTTTGAAAAATTTCCTTCCCTTTTCACTCGGGCTGCACAGTACTGTAGCCTGCTCCATAGTCTTCCTCCTGCTTTTTTTTCCCCCAAGAAAGTTATCTCCTGCTTGCTAGCCTAGCTCAGAGTAATCTGTCTGGTTTTCAGTTACAAAGTATTGCACTAAGCCATCCTTATCAGTAAGTCACCAGTCCATATAGTTAAAATTATAACATAAAGGCTAATGTTTAAATAGATTTTTTTTTGCTGGAGGCATTTATGCTATTTAAATAAACTCAGACAGCCCAAGTCAGTCCTTCTGGCATTCCAAACCCTTCAATAGTCAATGCTTGCTGGCATGCGGCCACTCACTTCTGCACTTGGCCGTAACTAAGTCCATTGAAACGTATCAGCTCCTTAGAATTATGTGCCTGAATGTAAGATTACCATGAAGAAAACTACAAAACAGGCTGCTACAATGTGGTGATCATTTATGTGCATCTCTTTATGTTTGCATTGTAAGGGGATTTTCCAACATGCAATGAATTCCCAGTTCTCTATGGCAAGATTTGGGCTGGCTAATGGAATGCAGTATAACTATTGTCACTACACATTGGCAGGATATTATTCCAGCAACTTCAGAGATCATATCAGGGCCTGAGTGGAAGTCACTGTGTTTACAGAGACATTGGGTACTAAGTTAAAGGGCTTGTTTGGAGGAAATAAAAACTTAATTTAATTATCATAATGATGATAACATACAGCTTTTAATGGTATTAATTCCTGTTTACATTACTCATGGTGTTGGTCTAAGCTGCATGTGCCAGTTAGTCATAATTACTATTTTATTATTTTTTTCACAGTTAAGTGGAGCATTTTAGCACAGCTGAACTGCTGCAAGCCTTGGTGGAACAAATCTATTAGTGGGATGGCTTGAAACAATACACAAAAGAGCCCTGTGTGTGGTCTGCTCTACATGCTTTTCACTTCCTTATGTTAAACAATAAATCTCCGAGTCAGCTCGAACTCAGAGACTAACATCCAACGAGAGCTGCATTTTATCTTTTATTCATTGGCAGGAACATAGCTGTAGGAGGTATTCAAATCACACTTTTATTTAAACAAACACAGCTGGATCACAGCCTCTTAATATAGCAATTCTCTAATGAAAAATAACAACATAGTATTTATCTCTTTTCTTTTGTGCGGTTCTCAATTTGCTAAAATTAGGCAGACTTCAATCCCGTGCAAAATTGGCATGTTTTCATGACCAGACCTCATAGCAACTAACTGCAAAATTATAATGGGAATGTAATTATAGTAGGGCATGTGAAATACACATCCTTTGGCGCTGTAAGCTATATGGGGTTATACAATTATGTTTTAATAACATCATTTATCTTAAAGTCAGACAGCTGATTTCATTTATTTAACTTGAGCTCACCAGTTATGTGCCTTGTCAGAGAACTGCATGAAGTGTGGTGCAAGAAGTCAGGATTCCCCCAAGAAGGATCACTCCTGCATGCTGGATTTTGCACACGTCTATTGTACTTTTTACTCTTCTAGGTATAGCAAAGCAAATGACCTGGGCTAGGATTTCTTTGGATGCTTGTATTCTTCTTTGTTACAACTTGTGACTGCACTATTAGTTTCTTTTTGGATCCTATTTTATTACAACAGTTAGTAATTAATTTCAGAAGACTATAACAAAGTGAAATAGCTGAGTCTCCTGGCCATATGTGTAGTGGGATTTTGAAAATAAAAATAAACCACCAGCTATAGAGATCATGTGTGTTCATTAAAATACTCCATGCCAACTTCTGGATTGTCGTACTGGCGTAACTCAGAGCAGTGTTTACCTCTCTTTATCTTTAACAGAAATACCTAATTTTTTCTGGGTGCATGGTAAATTGTAATGTAGGTGTGAGATTATCATTACTAGTTTACACCACTGAAGTAGAATGCAATGGGCTGGCAGGATTTGCTGGAAAACACCACACGAGAACATAATCTTTTCCAACAGGATTGTCGAGTGTGTCACACCTGCAGGTAGCTTACTACCCTATCCAGATGTTGAGAATGGCTGAGAAAGAGGGCTGAGGGTGGAGGCCTCAGAGGGGAAACCTGGGAGCAGCCAAGCCTGGAGTGAAGGCTGGGGTTGGAGTTTGTGTTTCGTTATGAGTTCCTTGTGGTGAAATTCAGCCTCGTGCAAAGAGCCAGCACAAGGCATATGTACCATTGAAGTCCCAGGTATGCCCTATTTTGAATAAAACTCTGTGCATTAAATCAAACCCAGAAAGTCAGTACATTTTAGACCCACTATAGCTTGTGTGAGCTGTGTTTGGAGTTGGCATGTGAGACCCACCTGCTCACAAGTAGGGACTCAATAGTTCCTCCCGTTTCTGCAGCATGAATAGGAAGGAAATGGTTCTGTTCTCTGAGAGGCGTGCTTGCTGCTATAGCATTTTCTGCCAGTGAACTCTGCTAGCCGGTTTTGATGCTTCCTCCTAATCCAAAAGCAAATCTGTGGCCCAGGAAGCACACATTCCACTTGTTTCTTAGGCCATGTCTATACTACACGGCTAAATTGATGTCGTTGCAGTCCATTGATTTAGCGGGTCTGGTGAAGACGCAATAAGTCGATGGGAGAGTGCTCGCTCATTTACTTCGGTATTCCACCTCATCGAGAGGCTGAATCTGTGTCGCCGGGAGAGCATCTCCCATTGACATAGCTGGTGTAGACACTGCGTTAAGTCAATGTAAACAAAGTCAATTTAAGTTACGTAACTTACATTGACTTAACCCTCTAGTGTAGACAAGGCCTTATATCCATCATCTCAGTCTTTCCACCTCAGTTAATTAATTAATTTTTAGAAAGTCGTGACTAGTGGCAATTTAACTAATATCTCTGAGAAATATTTTGCCAAATAATAACATGGGTGGGTATATTCCTTTCAGGTCATCTCATGTAACTCAGAAATAGGCTAAATGAAGAATGGTACTTGAGTCTCCTTTCCCCTTTGTCGTCTTCTTCCCTCCCCACCATTCATTTTAATAGAGGGGCATACCATGAACAGGTTGAGATGAAAACTCAACTCTTCCCAGTTTTAAGGGTGTTGAGATCCAGGATTAGATGTGACCCATTACAAGCCCTTTCTACAGTAGGAAAATGTCCTGTTGTTGATGAGGGTATCAGCAGTGGCTTTCCTCTGCCCCATCGACCTTCTCACCAAATATACATAGCTGTTGAAACACACACTTTCCTTAATGGGTGCTGAAAACAATTTGGTCCTGGCTTTAGCAGCAGCCACGTTGTTTTCAACACTGATTTGAGGGGTGGCCAGTATGGTGCTGGAACTGTATCTGATACCCATTGTGAAGAAAGACATTTTACTACTGTACACATATCCACAAGGACACAAGCCAGATGCAAATTCCCCAAACTCCAGGGGTTACGAGGATCTATTGGTTTGTATTGGGCACACTCTTAATTTTTTTTAATTCATAAGCCATGATGCCTATAAACAAGCCAATAAAGAGTAACTTTCAAATGCAAACTTTAATTGAACCATACATTTCTGTATTCATGCCTAACTTGAGTACAGTAACAGCACAATCTGATTGTTAGTAACCTTGACTTTTCACCTAGTTATATCCACAAGCTACATCACATCTAGAATTAGGTCCAGCCTTCCTGGGCAGACCGTTATGCCTACATGCTGTCCTGTTGACATCAGTGGAGCTCTGAATGGCCACAAGTACCTGCTGACTTGAATCTGATTGAAACATGCTGGCCCTAGATTATAAAATCTTTCTGATAGCTACCTTGCCTTTTTGTTTGTGTTGTAAAGCACTCTGTGTGCTTCTGGGTGGTGGTTAAAAATAATAAATAATGTACACTGGTCACTGCGAGAGCTGACGGGGCATTCTACCTGTCTATAAATACACTGGTGTGTGGGAAAAAGGGGTCAGAGAATCATCAGTGAGGGAGAAGAGCTATTTAAACTAAAGGACAATGTTGGCACAAGAACAAATAGATATAAACTGGCCATGAATATATTTAGGCTAGAAATTAGAAGAAGGATTCTAGCAGAGAAAGGTATAAACACAATCCCCTGGCTGGAAGCTGAAGCTAGACAAATTCAGACTGGAAATAAGGTGTACTTTTTTTAACCGTGAGAGTAATTAACCACTGGAACAAATTACTAATGTTCTTTGTGGATTCTCCATCGGTGACCATTTTAAATCAAGATTGGAAGGGTTTTTTTTAGAAAAAATATGCTCTAGGAATTATTTGGGAAAGTTCTATGTTATAGAGGAGGCCAGACTAGATAGAGAATCACAATGGTCCCATCTGGCCTTTGGAATCTATGAACCACTGGAGGAGTGAGGTTCTGGAACAACCTTCCAATAGGAGAGGTGAGAGCAAACGACCTAACTGGTTTTAAGATGGATTTTAATAAATTTATGAATGGGATTATAACAGTGTTGCCTGCAGTAGCAGGGGGCTGGACTTGATGACCTGGGTGCCCCTTCAAGTCCAATCTTTTATCATTTAATAAACACTTCTTATTTCTTTAAATAAGTATGGCTATGTAACATGCAAAAGTCTTATCTGTTATGAAATGACCTAATGGAAATGGAGTTATGCACCACTATGTAACTGAGAGGTGACATTTTATGTGTAAGAAAAAGAGAAATGTTATCTCAGCAAGCAAGTCCGGTGTTTTCAAAGTTAGTTACATTTAGCTGACAATTACTAGGTCATGAATAGAACTTTGAACTTGAATGGCTAAATACAAATGCTTTGGAAAGTTAACCGGATTACACCAGTTCACCCGTCCCTCATGAAGACATTAGAAACCTGTGTGCTGCAAAGGTATGGTGTGTGAAGCTGAAATGATAAAACAGGTATTAAAGGTGGAAAGAAAGCAAAAGCGTGGAAAGATATCGTAAAGATGAAAGGATGTCAAACAGCTTTAAAAATATCAGCGTACTGCTTCCCTACTGAGTATCTCCACTCTACAGATGAAGAAATGAAGGAAGTCACCTAACATTTCTCAAGACCACAAAGTTCTAGGGGCTGTGACAAAAACAAGAATAAAATACAGGGTGCCTCAATCCTAGTCTTGTGAGTTACCCAGAGGGTTAAAGTCCTTTTGAATCTGCAGTTACTGTTACTTTTGTTGATCATACTTGTATCCATGTTGTTCACAGCACGAAAAAATGACCAGTGTCCTGCAGGCGAACTCAGATTATCTGAAGCTCTTGGAGGATTCAGAAACCACTGGATAATAATTGAAGAACTAAGAGCTTCAGCCTTGCAGAGTACATTGGCTTCTTGGAGGAGAAGCTGAACTCTCGATCTGCTCCTGTGAAGCTTAGGAGCATTTCAAGAGTGGGCTTCAAACTTGCAGAGCTTGTGAGGCTGAGAATGCAGATGCCTGCTCTTGCAACCTCTGGGGATCAAACCAACCTTCTGTTAACCCAAAGTCTTCTTTTACTGAAGGTCTTTTAATGGAGATTTACCTGCATTGCATACAGGAAGAGGAGAGGACTTTCAGAAACTGGAAGGTATCTCAGAGATCAGATCTTCTATGTGGCTAGATGAAAAAGGGTCTCTCTTTTTGATCAGTCTGTGATTCTAAAATCCCATCCATAATTTAGCATTTAATTTTCTTCTCTTTCCCTCCTCTAAATCTTCACTAATTTTCTCCAGTAGGGTGCCTATCTACTATCAAACCAGTGCCATTTAGCCAGCCCAGTTGTTACTATCATAATCCTGGGAAAAATCTGTGAGAAAGTGGAAAGAAACCTTGAGAACCACCTTTGACCCCATTAGTACTGTGTAGGTTCATGGGGCCATTTGTGAAGGTGTGGAATATAAACAATAGCAGGTGAGCAAACTGGATACGTAAGGGAAAGCATTTGACAAAGAAGGCTACTCTTCCAGGGACTGTCCACCCACAATTGAAGGCGAAAAAACAAATAAATTAACCTTGGCGTTGACCTTGAGGAATGAAGCTCAGTCAGAATAACTTATTTTTATGGATGCCTCGTAGATCATCAAAATGACAAGTAACTTGTCTGGGCACAGTGACAATTTGCAGATTTGGTCTATGGGTGTGCAGTTTCACTGAACACAGCTCTCATGAATTCAGATGTATGCTGTTTGTGTTTAATTCCATCCTGGTCCACACTAATATTATAGATGGGCAAAGGGTCAGAAGTTCAGATGGGATAAACTGCTCAGCAGTTCCAGATGTTTATCCAAACTATTCAAAACCCTTTGGGGTGTGCTGCACTGCTGCAGAGATATTTCAAGAGAACAGGCTATCTTAGAGCAGGCATGATACTTCCTGTTTCTGATCTTACAAAGAGAAATCTTTCTAAGTGTTGCTTTAGCCCTTCTGCGTCAGTCCTTCAGGAAGTGTGGGGTGGGGTTAGGGAGGGAACGTGGGGGGTAGAAGTAGGAGTGAGATTGGGAAGCCAGCCAAAGTCTTTCACAGCTCAAAAAAAGTCTCATTTCAGGTTTGATTCTTGGAATGGGTGAATGGTTCACCCATTCCTGTCTAATATGCTAATCTGAAGAGAGGTATTCCCAATTCACTGTTTCAATGGTTTCATTTGAATTTGTGTTGGAACTGCTGAATGAGCATTAATTTGCTGAAACAATGCTTTGTGATCATAGTTTCCACTGAGATTGCTAAGCCATGGAATTTCATGTACATTCCAGGAGGCTTGAAATTCCATCCTTCCTGCAGGGGGGATTCCACTGAAGAAAAATTGTGTTCTTGTTCAAAACAAAAAACAACCACAACAAAAATACACTCCCAAGCAGAACAGGTGGACCTTTTTAAGGCTCCGGGACTGTTTGTATACTTGGTTATGTTTGGCAGAGTAAGCTGGGGCCTGTATTTAAGTTAGGAGGAAAAGAAACTCCATGGGCCAAACACCAGTCACTCTTGGGCTTGTTGAAATTATTGGCATGCAAACGTTGTCTTGGCTGATTTGCTATCTAGCATCAGACAAAGAGGGAAAGAAACTGGCAGCACTTCTACTGCAGTAAACAGTAGCTAGAGTCTTGCCTGTAGATGTAGGTCATGATGGACCAAGTGGAGTGTCTTTGAAGTGTTGGAAGAGTTTTTGATATTTCTGTTTGTGTGTATTTGAAAAATCTGAGGTAGGCAAAAATATTTTCTTTTGTTTATCATTTTTCAATGTCAATGTAGTTTGCTACCAGGCTAGGTGTAGATCCAGTGATGGAGACAGGTAGAGCACTGATTTTGGAAGGTAATTGGAAAAACTAAAAAGAGGATTGTAGATTCTCCTGCTGCAGCAAGAAAATGACCATTTGTGCTTTATATCATTTTTTTTAATTTCCCAAAAAAAGCGCAAAATAGGATTATTAGATACCCTTGAAACCATTGATTTCAGTTTAGAAGGTAGATGGAGCTGCATGGGGTCCCAATAGAAGGAATTATTATTCTGAAATACATCTTTCATAATGTCTCTGCGTGCACCTGCATACATTATTTTTTAAAAACCAGGCACCATCAATTCACATGCTACTACTTATTACATCAATTAAATCTAACAAGACTCAATCGTACAATCAGCCGTGGGCTGAGGTTACACCCTCCTGAGTTAATAGACAAGGTTTTCATTGTGATTTGAAGATCGAGAGACCCAGGATTTGTTATCCCTCCCTTAAATAAACTTTACCTCTAGACAGAAAACCAGGCAGCATATAAATTGACTTCTACAGCGGTGGCAGTATATAGAGAGTAAAGAGGAGGTTCTTCGGACACTGTACTTATGACACAAACCGCCCAGAGCTTCAAATAAATATCAACACTTCAATTTGCACCTGAAAAGCTAATAGAGAACCACTGTGTTCTTAAAACACTGATCCCTGCAGCATTCTGCAAGACAACAGCTTCTAGTAGTCTTCCAGGATAGCTATTCCTAGAGCCTGCTTATATAATCCATCCTTGAAATGATAAAGCTATGGATGTCCATGGCAAGCTCCATATGAGAGAGATGGTGGGTATAATCTTTGCACCAAATACTGAGTGGAGGGGAAAAAGAGCTCTTTCTGGACACTCGGGCCACATGGGACTTTAGGAGTAACAAGGGATCCAGAAATGCTCATAAACAGAGAACTCTAACCTAAGGACTGGGATCAAGCATGGGGACAGGCACCATCCCTTTCATGCTCTCTAAAGCCTAGATTTTCAGCCCTCAGCCTTAACCTGTGTGCACAAATTGGGGGTTCATAAACTTGCACCAGGTAATACCCGTGTTGTATTGACATCTGTACATCTCCTTTAAATAGTCTAGCACCAGCTGATGTTCACATGTTAACATTTTGTGCCTGAGAAGCCATTGGCATCCATGGGGTTTGTGAGTGACAATGACACCTGCCTGCATGAATGCAGTAACATTTTTACTAGGAGTTTGCAAATGCTAGTTTGCACAAGCAAGTGCAGGTCAGGTGGAGGCCTGGCAAAAATTGTACCCCAGATTGCTTCTCCTAGCTGTCATGTCTGGCAAGGATGATTAAGCAATAATTTTAGGGCGTGGAGGGTGCAATTCTATCACCTCTGTTCGGTTAAATATTGGAATTTTAATAAGGCACTCCTGGGAGCTCTTTTCCACTGCATTGTCGGAGGAAGAACTTCAGTTTTAATCCTGCTGATGAACATGAGCTCCTGGAAGGATTAGAGTATCCAGGCAGATCTCACTTCTCTCATTCTCTCCGGAGTAGTTACATTGCTATTTTCAAGCAAGATTTCTGCTGCCCTCCCCCAACCCCTCTTCTGTTCATCAAAATCAACATAAGGCTAATTTTGATAGAATGCCCCAAGCAACTTGTCAAAAATTTTAAAATCAAATTTATGATGCATTATGCCACCATGCACAAGCCATCAAATAAGTCTTTTTCAAATAAACCCTTTATAGATTCTCCAGATTACTAGTATGGTCTCTCCCAGCCTGGGTAGGATCTACTGAACTCTGTTACTTGCATGATTTTTACATAGACCAACATGTTACTTTTCTGTATGATTAAAGTTTTACAGGTTACTAGTAACTAATAAAGAGCTAGATTATGATTTTAGGCACAGCCTTGAGCAAGGG